>NC_133463.1:86766140-87071765 GCF_048565385.1 Saimiri boliviensis | reverse complement strand
ATGAGGGAGTGAATTCATCAGTGTGTATTGGACTCTTCCCTTTCCCACTCTGAGAAAAGAGATCCCAAAAACTTGAGAAGAGTCATGCAGCCAGGACAATGTTTTCAGGTCCCATTTGCATAGAGCTGAATATCCACAGTGGCTAAAGTAAAACGATCCAGGAGAACGTGACATGGGTTTTCAACTTCCAGCACGTGTGTCATTGGCAACGGCCACCCCTGGGGAGATGTAGACTCCCAGGTACTTCCAAGCTAACAGTCCCCAGTAGCCCAAGAGCATTTACTTTGAGAAAGTCCATCCTTATGACTGACGATTCATCTGTCTTTTGTACAGGCCAGTCTGGGGAATTAAGCAGAGGTATAATGGCTCCACCAACTCACTACATGCATGCTAGTTTCTTCCATTCCAGAAGGAGACCTGATTAAGACCATGCTGGCTGGAGGGGAGGTCAGTTTTCTGTATTCCATTGGGCATTTTCTTGTTCAATGACTTCTCTATTAGAACTAGTTTAAGCATTGTGTCAGCTACTAACTACGTCCATTTTGATTACGTATGTGGACACCGGGGAAATGACTAAGAAGACTGTTGGACCATATGGAGTTCTGACTCATCGGAGCTGGATCAGAACTCTCACCTTGCCTTCATAATGCCTTATTTTCTCTGTGAGGGCTTTGTGACCCCTACAACTATGCCAGCTCAGATCTACATCCAAAACCTTTATAAGTAAATTCTCCTTCCCACTGCCCAGTTATTCAGAAAATGACCACAGAATCCTTTGGGGAAAGGACTGAGAAAATCACCATTACAAGTGATTCATTCAGATTTTACTTAGATCCCTAACTATGGGTACCATGGCATTGCTAAATCCATTCTCAAGGCGAACTTGTCCCTCCGTCCACTGATGTACTCTCAGACTAAACTGGCTTAGTTCTAAGCCTTGTTACTGATGGTTAATTGCCGTCTCTCCCAGCCTCTGCCTTTCTGTCTTCCCCCCTCAGCCTACTGCCACTAAGCGACCCAGGTCTGTAACAGCATCTTCCAGCATCAGTGTCTACCTGGAGACGCTCAGTTTTCCAACAATGTCAGTTGTTTCCTCACCAGGACATTTCATTTAATTGAGAACAGTATTCTTTATTTCCCCTAGAGAACTGCAGTCAGTTAATGGGTTTTCCGGTTGGATATAGCAGACCCATTCTTGAGTGCCTTCTTCGCTGATCCTTTTGATCACTGCCTTAAAACTTTGAGACAGTTCTCACATCTCTGCCTCATTCCGTGTGAGATCTTTTACTCCCCCTCCAAGCTTACATAATCCCTCCCAGTAGTGAATTAGAACTGTCTGTCCCCCAGAATGCTTGCCAACACGTTAAATCCCCACCCCTGGGAGAATGCTCTATGTCACTACTCATTCTTGCTCAGCTTCACAGTTTACCCAGATCTGGCCCGGTGCCTTGCAGATCGACTCCCAGGCACACTTGCCTGGTTCTGGATCTATTTTGGTCAGATCTTGCAGCTTCTTTGGTAAGTAATTGTTATCCTTTTACCATTGCCCCCATTGGGCTATCATAAGCTCTGAGAGTGTGTTCGTCTAGAGTTCAGGAGAAGTAGGGTTTATATTGTGGAGGGCAAGTATTATGTTGATAAGGTATCTGCCTCAGTGGAACTTCTTTTTGGACACCAGTAACTGGATGAGGGCTGATTTTTTCTAGCAGGGTGAGTGGCCAGTTTCTGACGCCCAGAGGCCTGAGGGGATCTGGGTTTTTAAACAAGTGTTATGCATATGCACCCACAAGCTCTCATCACGAGTTTAAAGGTCCTATTCCTTCCCCGTCGAGATCTTGTTAGCCTAGGAAATTTTCCAAGATGGCCGATACAGTTCTCTCTGAAATTCTATTATCCATAAACCTGTCTTGGGCCTGGTCTTCAGTAGTCCACCCCAGCCACTAGAAATATGTTTAAGATGTGGTCTTGATGGCTTTCTGAAATTTGCATTACATCTTAAATTTTCATTAGATGATTTGAGTCTGTCACTTTCTGTGTTTGGTTTCTCCATTTTTCACTGTGGTCCTTTTAATTTCCCTTATATCTTCTAAATGATAAATATAAACAAGTCAGTGCAAATCCATGTCTATCTCCCCCCATTCTCCATGGGTGAAGGCTTTAGTTATAATGTTACCATTTAACAGGAGCATTCAATGCTGGTTACCATTACAGACAGGGTCCTTTTTGCCACCTGCTCAATGAGTGATCTGAGTCCTGAATTCCCTTCCTAGAATTCATTTCCCAGAACCACTTTTACCTTCTCTCTTCCATCAGGTTCCCTGTGATGAAGGTTTGCATGCAAATGTCTCATTAAGTGTGCAAATTGGTAATGAAGTAGAGAAAACAGGATGGGAAAGGGTAAGAATCCAAGTAAAGGCAAGATTTCAGATAAGGTTCTGTGGAGGCTGGCTTCTGCCGATTATATAGAGAAGCTCTGGGATGTCGTTCATCTCAGACTCTTACCCGAGACCCCATACTCCTGGACCCATCTTGTCATTGGCTAAGGCCAACCTGCGGGGATATAAATTCATGGGTACTTTCAGTTTGAGGCAGAGTGGTCCCAATAGCCTAATGGAAGTTTAAGAGATAATTGCATGTTGAAAAAAATCTAAAGCTGGAGATGAGGCACACAAAATAAAACCTATCTGACTCTCAACAAGGTATGCTATGTGAAGTTACTGATTTTACAGCCCTCTCAGAAATAAAAGGATGGGCTCAGGTCAGCCACCCTTTTTAGAACAGTTTTACTTACAGAATTGTTACAAAGATGGTACAGAGGGTTCCCATATAATCTGTAGTTTTCCCCCGTTAACCTCATATCAGTAGGGTACTGTCATAATTCATTTGTACTGCTGAAACACAGCTCTGTAAAACACTATAGACTGGGTCACTTATAAACATTTTCCCAGCTATGCAGGCTGTAAATACTACATCTGGATGAAGTCCAAGATCAAATCGCCAGCAGTCTGGTGAGTGGCCCAGTCTGTCTCCATGATGGTACCTCGTTTCCACATTCTGTGGTGGGGATGGTATGGTTTGCATTTGTGTCCCCACCCAAATTTCACATCAATTGTCATCACCAGTGTTGAGGTACTTTTCCTCAATTGTGCTAGCTTTGGTCTTGGTGAGAGCCGACTGCATCATGGGGTTTGAGTTCCCATGCAGTTTAACATCATCCTCCCTTAGTACTGTAGTATGAATTATGAGATCTGGTTTAGAAGTGCAGTACCTCGCTGCTCCCTTTCTCCCTCCTGCTCCAGCCATATAAGGTGTGCCTGTGTGATGATTAATGTTGAGTGCCAACTTGATGGGATTGAAGGATGCAAGGTATTGCTCCTGGGTGTGTCTGTAAGGGTGTTGCCAAAAGAGACTCACATTTGAGTCAGTGGCCTGGGGGAGGCAGACCCATCCTCAATCTGAGAGGGCATCATCTAATCAGCTGCCAGTGCAGCCAGGGTAAAAGCAGGCAGAGGAACATAAAGACTAGACTGGCTGCATGTTCCAGACTTCGTCTTTCTCCCATGCTGCATGCTCCTTGCCAAACACTGGAATCCAAGTTTTTCAGCCTGGCAACTCTTGGCCCTACACCAGGGGTTTGTCAGGGGCTCCTGGGCCTTTGGCCACAGATTGAAGGCTACACACTGTCAGCTTTCCTACTTTTGAGGTTGGGAGACTCAGACTGGCTTCCTTGCTCCTCACTTGCAGACAGCCTATTGAGAGACTTCACCTTGTGATCATGTAAGTCAATACTCCTTAATAAGCTCCCTCTCATCTGTACATCTATCCTGTTGGTCCATCCTTTCTCCCTCTAAGGAACCCTAACTAATATAGCCTGCTACCCCTTTACGTTCAGCTATGATTTAAGTTTCCTGGGGCCTCCCCCAGGAGCCAAGAAGATGCCACAATTATGCTTCCTGCACAGTGTGTCGAACTTTGAGACAGTTATACCCGAGATTTATAAAGAAGAGGTTTTTCTTTGCAGCAGTGCAAGAATGGACTAACAGGAAGCGACACTGTCTTCACATGGCAGTAGGGCAAGATAACCCAACACTGCATCAGTCCTCTTTTATAAGAGCCCTCATCCCATTTATGGAGGAGGAACTCCTCTGCACCCATCACCTCTTTAACGTGCACCTTAAAGCTCTTCTGCACTCACTCATTAAAGGCTGCATCTCTTAATGACATCACTTTGGCCATTAAGTTTAAACATCTAAATTTGAGGGAACACATTCAAACCGTGGTGAGTACATTGAGTATTAACCTCTTATCAGAAGTGTTTGCAAATATTCTCTCAATCCATGGGCTGTCTCATTTCCTCTGCTGTGCAGAAGTTCATTTGATGTTATTTGTTTTTGCTTTTCTTGCCTGCATTTTAAAAATTCTATCCAAGAAATCATTTCCCAGACCAATGTCAGATTTTTCCTTATGTTTTCTTACCATAGTTTTGTAGTTTCAGGTCTTACATTTAAGTCTGTAATCCATGTTAGTTTCTATACATGGTAAAAGCATACACTGGATATTTACATCCCTCTGCATGTAAATATCCAGTTGTCAAACACCATTTATTACAGATTGTGCTTTACCTATTTTGTATCCGATACTTTTGTCAGTTATCAATCGAATGTAAATCTAATTTCAAAGTTTTTTCCAGGATCGCTGGTTCGGCTCTATTGGTCTGTCTGTTTTTAGGTCAGCACCATGCTGTCTTTAACATGCTACAAACCTGTAATCATCAAGACAGGTAGTGCGATGCCTCCAGCTTTGTTCTTTTGCTCAGAATTGCTTTGGCTGTGGCGGCGATAGGAGACATGTCTATGGTTCCATACCTGTTTTAGGATTGTCTTTTCTATCATTGAATAATTACATTGGAATTTTGATAGAGATTATGTTTAGCCCCTGGATTGCTTTGAATGATATGGACATTTTAATAGTATGAATTCTTCCAATATGAACACAGGGTCTCTTATTTGTATCTAATTCCTCTCAATGTCTTGTTTTCAGCGTACAGGTTCTTGTTTGCTTGATATCTTCTTAGCTGTTGTAAGTGGGATGGTCTTCCCAATTTTTCAGATAGTATTAGAGACATGTCTAATTTTTTCAAGTTCATTTTGTATCCTGCCACTTTCCTGAAGTCATTTATTACTTCTAGTAAGTTTTTAGTGATGTGTTTAGGATTTTCTACATATGTCAGATCTGCATTCAGGGACAATTTAACTTCTTCCATTAAAATTCCAGCGTTTCACTTGTTACCTAATTGCTCTGACCAGGGCTTTTTTTTTTTTTTGAGATGGAGTTTCACTCGTTACCCAGGCTGGAATGCAATGGCGCGATCTTGGCTCACCGCAACCTCCGCCTCCTGGGTTCAGGCAATTCTCCTGCCTCAGCCTCCCGAGTAGCTGGGATTACAGGCACACGCCACCATGCCCAGCTAATTTTTTGTATTTTTAGTAGAGATGGGGTTTCACCATGTTGACCAGGATGGTCTTGATCTCTTGACCTCGTGATCCACCTGCCTCGGCCTCCCAAAGCTGGGATTACAGGCTTGAGCCACTGTGCCCGGCGACTAGGGCTTCTCATACCATGTTAAATAGAAGTGTCCAAATGGCCACCCTTGTCTCACTCCAGAACTCAGAAAAAGCTTTCAGCTTTTCACCATAGTGTGTGTCAGCTGTATCTTTGTCACATGGCCTTGATTGTGCTATGGTTCATTTCTTCTGCATCTAGTTTGAGATTCCTCATTAAGAGGCACTTTTGTCAAATGCCTTTTCTGCATCTGTTGATACTGTCTTGTGGTTTCTGTCCATTCTGTTAATATGGTTTCACATTTATGAGTTTGTACACATACCGAACCACTCTTGCATCTCTGTGATAAGTCCCACTTGATTAAGGGGAATGCTCCTTTTAATATGCTCCTGCGTTTGGTTTGCTAGCATTTTAAGGATTTTTACATTATGTTCATCAGGGATGTTAGTCTAATCTTATGTCCTTGTCAGCTTTGGTAGCAGGGTAATGCTGGCTTCATAAAGTGCATTTGGAAGTATTACCTTCCCTTGAAATTTTAGAAATGTCGGGGAAGGACTGGTGACCATTCTTTGTTTGGTAGACTTCAGCAAATCCATCAGGTCCTGGGCTTTTCTTTTATGGGAAACTACTGATTCAATATTATCATTGGTATGTTCAGAATTTCTATTTCTTTATGACTTAATCTGGGTAGGCAGTATGTATCTAGGGATTTATCCACTTTTTCCAGGTTTTCCACTTGGTATGTAGTTTATAGTAGGTTTTTATGATCCTCTCAATTTACTAGAAATTCAGAACTGGTTGTTTATATCTTAGTCTTAAATGGTTTTTGATTTTTGAAAAAAAAAACTGTCATTTTGTTTTTCTAGTATATTTTGTTTACTTCTGTTATGATCTTTCCTCTTTTTTGCTGCTTTTGGGCTTAGTTTGTTCCCGTCCCTTGTGTAATGTTAGGTTTTTTGAGATCTTTGATAGAGGCATTTATTGCTAGAAACTCTCAGAATGGCTTTTTCTCTATCTGGTAACATACAGAAAAATATGCACCACTTTGTCAAGGCATTACATTTTAATAGCTTTGTTGACCCATTGATTGCTCAGCAGCATGTTTAATTTGTATATATTTGTAAATCTTCTGCATTTCTAGTTTAATACTGTGCTCAAAAAAGATGCTTAACATTGTTTTCAATCTTAAAGTTTTTTTTTTTTTTTGAGAAAGAGTTTTGCTCTTGTTACCCAGGCTGGAGTGCAATGGCACATTCTTGGCTCATTGCAACCTCCTCCCTCCTGGGTTAAAGCAATTCTCCTGCCTCAGCCTCCCTAGTAGCTGGGACTTTTTATATTTTTTGGGAACTTCAAGTTGCCTTGAGCATATACTCCCCATTTTAGTGTTTCTAAAACTTGCTTTGCAACCTACCATACAATATTGGAGATAATTGTGCTTTTAAAAAATGTATTTTGGATAAAGTGTTCTGGGTACGTCTTGCTAGGCTTAGTTCATCCTAAAGTATAGTTGAAGTCTGATGTTTTCCGATTCTCTGATCACTCTATTGTTAAAAGTAGAATATTAAAGTTTCCTACTATTTTACGTAGTCTGTATTCCCTTCAATTCTATCATCTGCTTTATGTGCTCCTAGTTGGATTCACATTTATACTTGTTTTATCTTGATGAATTGACCCCTTTATTAAAAACTTGTCAATTTGAAAGTTTGACTTATAACTTATCTGGTAAGTACAGCTGCTACTCCTATCGTTTTCCAGTTACATGGTATATTCTGTTCTATACACTGCTATAAAGGAATACCTGAGACTGGGGAGTTTACAAAGAGGTTTAATTGGCTCACAGTTCTGCAGGTTGTACAGGAAGCATGATTACATCAGCTTCTGGGGAAGCCTCAGGAAACTTACAATCATGGCAGATGGTGAAGAGAAAGCAGGCATATCTTACCCAGCTGGAGGAGGAAGAGAAAAGGGCATGTGGTGTGATACCACACATTTTTAAACAACCAGATCTCACAAGAATTTACAACAGAACCAAGAGGGACGGTGTTAAACCGTGAGAAACCACCCCTATGATTCAATCACCTCCCACCAGGCCCCACACCCTCCAACATTACAATCTGACATGAGATTGGGTGGAGAAACAGATCCAAATGGCACGGAATATCTTTTTCCATTTCTTCACTTTTATGCTGTGGGTATTCTTACAGGTCAAGTGAGTTATTAAAGGCAGCATGGAGTCTTTAAAAGATCTACTCAGCTACTGTGCCTTTTAAATGGATAATTTAGTCCACTTATATTCAAGGTAGTTATTGATAGGTAAGAACTTACTGACAGTTTATGGTTGTTTTGTAGATTCTTTTGTTCCTTTCTGCCTCTTGCCATCTTTGATTTTTCCATTAGTTTTAAAAATACATTTTAATTGACAAAATTGTGCATGTTTATGGGGCTTAGTGATGTTCCAGTAAATATGATGTATAGTGACCAGATCAGGGTAATCATCATCTGAATCATTTGTGTTGAGAACATTCAGTATCTTTCTAATATCTTTATAGTATCCTTGAAACTACAGTTAACTATCATCATTCTACAGTGGTATAAAACACTAGACATATTCCTCCTTTGAAGCAGAAGTTGTGTATACTTTAATAGGGCTTTCCCCATTTTTCCCTTTCCTATTCTTAACCTCAAAACATCCTTGAGTTTCTACTTTTAAGAGATCAACTGTAAGCTTCCATGTACAAGTCAGAACATGTGTTTTACTTTCTGTTCATGGCTTATTTCACTTAATATTCTCTAGTTCCATCCATGTTGCCATGAATGATAGGATTTTAATTGCTGAGTAGTATTCTACTGTACTTATCCACATTTTCCTTATCCATTTGTCTGTTGGCCACCTAGTTTGACTACCTTGGCGATTGGGAATAGTGCTGCCATAAACTTAGGAGTGCAGAACTCTTTGATGTAATGCTCTCAATTCCTTTGGTTAACTACCTAGAATTACTGGATCACAGGGTAGTTATATTTTTAAACTTTGAGAAACCTCCATACTGTTCTGTGGTGACTGTACTAGTTTCCTTTTCTTCACATTACCACCACCATTTGTTTTTGTCATTTTAATAGCCATCTTAACCAAGGTAAGATGATGCATCATTGTGGTTCGTATTTACCTCATGATTAGCGAGGTTGAAATATTTTATTGGCCATTTAAGAAACCTGTTCAGATTGTCTTCAGATTTTTGCTATTGAGTTTCTTGTGTATGTTGGTTGTTAATGCCCTCTTGGATGAGTAGGATGCAAAGACTTTGTCCCATTCTATAGGTTGCCTTGTCACTTTCTTTTGCTGTGCAGAAACATTTTAGTTCTATATAATTCTGCTTGTCTATTTTTGATGCCTGTACATTTTAGGTTTTTTGTTTTTCAGACACATGTCCTGAAGTGTTTTCCCTGTATTTTCTAGTAGCTTTATCATTTTAGGTTGTATATTTAGGTTTTTGATAGATATATGGTGTGATAAGGGATATTTCATTCTTCCATAAATGGATATCCAGTTGTGCAAGCACGATTTGTTGAAGAGACTGTCCTCTTCCCAATGAGTGTTCTTTGTAATTTTGTCAAAAATCAGTTGACCGTAGATAAGCAAATTTCTGAGTTTTCTAATTCATTGTTACATTAGTCTGTTAAGGCCAGTGTCATGCTGTTTGGTTATGGTAACTTTGTGGTGTAATTTGAGGTCAGGTCTATTAATCTGTTCTCATGCTGCTAATAAAGATATAATCAAGACTAGGTAATTTATAAAGAAAAAATATTTAGTGGACTCAGTTCCATATGGCAGGAGAGCGTCAACCATGGTGGAAGGTGAATGAGAAGCAAAGTCATGTCATATGTGGTGTAGGGGAACTGCCATTTATAAAAACCATCAGATCTCATGAAACTTATTCACTGTCATGAAAAAAGCATGGGGAAAACCAGCCCCCATGATTCTACCTCCCACCGAATCCTTCCCATGACATGCGGGGATTGTAGGAGCTACAACTTAAGATGAGATTTGAATGAGGACGTAGTCAAACCATATCATTCCTCCCTGCTACCTCCCAAATCTCATGTCCTCACATGTCTAAACCAATCATGCCTCCTCAACAGTTCCCCAAAGTGTTAATTTAGCATTAACTGAAAAGTCCACAGCCTAAATTCTCATTTAAGACAAGGCAAGTCCATTCTACTTTTAGCCTATTAAACCAAAAACAAGGTAGTTACTTCCTAGATACAATGGGGATATAGGGGCATTTACCCAGTGCCTTTATCAAATGAGAGAAATTAGTCAAAACAAGGGGGCTACAGGCCCCATGCAAGTCTGAAATCCAATGGGGCCGTTAATTCTTAAAGCTCCAAAGTGATTTTTTTTACTGCGTGTCTCACATCCAAGATCACACTGATGCAAGAGATGGGCTCCTAAGGCCTTAGGCACTTTGCCTTCATGGCTTTACAGGGTACAGCCTCACTCCTGGCTTTCATGGACCGGCACTCAGTGTCTGCAGGTTTTCTAGGTGCATGGTGCAAGCTGTCAGTGAACCTGCCAATTCTGGGATCTTGAGGATGGTGGCCCTCTTCTTACAACTCCACACTAGCAATGCCTCAGTGGGGACTTGGTGTGGGGTCTCCAATCCCACATCTCTTCTACACTGCCTTAGCAGAGGTTTTCCATGAAGGTTCTGCCCCCTTCAGCCAACTTCTGCCTGGACATCCACATATTTCCAGACATCCTCTGAAATCTAGGTGGAGGTTCCCAAACCTCAATTCTTGACCTCTGTGTACCCATAGGCCCAACACCACGTGTAAGCCACCGACGCTTGGGGCTTGCCCTCTCTGAAGCAATGGCCTGAGCTGTATATTGGCCCCTTTTAGCCATGGCTGGAGCTGAAGCAGCTGAGACACAGGGCACCCATGTCCCAAGGCTGCATGGAGCAGTGGGGCTTCCTGGGCTGGGCCCAGGGCCATCTTTCCTCTCTACACCTCCACGCCTGTGATGGGAGGGGCTTCTGTGAAGGTCTCTGACATGCCCCAGAGACATATTCCTCATTGCCTTCGTGATTAACATTTGGCTCCTCCATAGAGATTTCTGCAGTCAGCTTGAATTTCTCCCCAGGAAATAGAGTTTTCTTTTCTATAGCATCATCAGGCTATAAATTTTCCAAACTTTTATGCTCTGCTGCCTCTTGAATGTTTTGCTGCTTAGAAATTTCTTTCAGATACCCTAAGTCATCATCTCCAAGTTCCACAGATCTCTAGGGCAGGGGCAAAATTCCACCAGTCTCTTTGCTAAAACATAGCAAGAGTCACCTTTATTCCAGTTCACAACAAGGTCCTCATCTCTGAGATGAGCAGCATTTGGCCAAAGCCATTCAACAAGTCTTTAGGAAGTTCCAAATTTTCCCACATCTGTCTTCTGAGCCCTCTAAATCTCTATGAAATCCCCAACTTTTCCACAATTTCCTGCCTTCTTTTGAGCCCTCCAGGCTGTTCCAATCTTTTCATGTTACCCATTTCCAAAGTCACTTCCACATTTCCAGATACCTTTACAGCAGCAGTCCCATGACCAATTCATTGTATTAATCTGTTCTCATGCTGCTAATGACGACACTCAAGACTGGGTAATTTATGATGGAAAAAGGTTTAATTTACTGAGTTCCACAAAGCTGGGGAGGCCTCACAAACATGACAGAAGGTGAATGAGGAGCAAAGTCATGGCTTACATGGTGGCAGGCAAGAGGAAGTGCCCTTTATAAAGTCATCAGATTTCATGAGACTTCACTATCATGAGAAGACCATGGGGAAAAACCTGCCCCCATGATACAATTACCTCCCATGACACATGGAGATTATGGGAGCTACAATTCAAGATGAGATGTGGGTGGGGACACAGCCAAACCCTATCAGGTAATGTAATGTCTCCAGCTTGGTTATTTTTGCTCAGCATTGCTTTGGCTATCTGGATCTTTTGTTCCATGTAAATTTTAGAATTTCTGTATTTGTGAAACCTACATGACAAAGATTGCAATTAAAGTGAATAGACAACCTATAGACAATCAATCTATAGGTCTATAGGTTGATTAGTTCAGACTAATCAACTCAAGATATCAACAACCAGGATGTATTAGGAACTGAAGCAAAAGGTCTGAACAGACATTTCTCAAGAGACTTACGAATGGCCAACAGGAATATCAAGAATACTTGACAACACTAGTCAGAAATGCAAATCAAAACCATCATATCTCACTGTAGTTAAGACGTTTTATTTTTAAAAAGGTGGAAAAAGGGGGATTACTTGTATACTGTTGATGGGAATATAAATTGGTAGAGCCACTATGAAAACATGCAGGTTCTTCCAAACGCTGCAAGTAGAACTATCATGATTCAGCAATCCCATTGCTGGGTATATGTTCAAAAGAAAGGATATCTATTGCAAAGAGATAGCTGCCCTCATGTTTACTGCAACAATAGCCAAAATATATAATCAACCTAGGTATCTAACAACAGGTGAATAACTATCGTATATATACACACAGTAGAATACTACATAGCCATTGAAGACTTAAATCCTGTAATTCATGGTAATATGGATGGAACTGGACATTGTGTTTAGTGAAATAAGCCATGCAGGACTTGAAATCTCCTCAGAACAGGAAATACATGAGGTGATGAATACCCCAAATGTCCTGACTTGATTACAGCCTATGCATGTAACACAATTTCACATGTATTCTACAAGTATAATTATAAAGTACTGAAAATTTTTAACGACGTATTTTATCACATTCATATTAGAACTAAAAACGTTGATCTTATGGAAATAGTAAAACAAAGGTGACTAGGGGTTGGGAGTAATAGGAGGTAGGGATGAAGAGGACTTGATTAAGTGGGTACAAAATGCAGTTAGAAAGAATAGGCTTGAGAGGAGAAAGGAGGAAACCAGGCAGACAGAGTGGGTGCTTGGTTGACTTCTTCCAAACAAAGGAATAGCCTACAGGTAGAGACAAGGGAACTTGCACAGAGGTGCTTGCCCAAGACACGTCCACTCACACAGATAAGCAAGGCTATATAGGTGACTTGCACAGACACGCACGCAATGGAAAATTCCACCTCCCGACACACGCAGTAAAGGGAACAAAGCAACATGGAGTACCTCAAGCCAAGGGCTTGCATGTGCATTAGGAGGACAGGGTGGAGCTACCCGAAATTTGTGCCTTATATGCAAATAAGACCCGCAGCCCTCGTTGCTTTCTTATAAAAGCCTTTGCATTCAACTGTAAGAACAGTGACCCTCTTCCACATCGCTTCTCTGCAGTGAAGAGCTTTATTCTTTTGCTTAAAACTTTTACTCCAATTTCACCATCGGTGTCCATGTTCCTTAACTTTCTTGGTCCTGAGACAAAGAACTTCGAGTGATACCTGGGGCTACAAAAGACTGCTACATGGTGGTGCACTGGTGAGACTAACAACCTGGCATCTGGTAGCACAATAGGGCAACTATGGTCAATTTATTCCATTTAGAAGAGTTGGAATGTTTCTAACAAATACTTGAGGTGATGCCTGATTCCATTATCATACATTGTATCAAAATCACATGTACCCTTATTAATGTATAGAACTATTGAATAGCCACGTGAATTAAAAATTAAGTTTTCTACCTTGGGAAGCTGAACATAAAGGATTTGTCATCCCGTGGCAAAAGTCAGAAGGGTGACAGCATGAGAAAAAGGCAAAACTCATCTTCATAACCAACTTCAGTGACAAACCCACTCCCACAGTAACATTCATCCATTCATGAGGGCAGGGGCCTCATAACCTAATATCCTCTTAAAGGTCCTCACATTGGAGTATTTACAACACATGAATCTTGGGAAACACATTCAAACTGTTACTGGAACAAAAGCTGTGGGTACAAGTTGTCCAGGTCCCTTGGCAGTTTGAACAAGGACTTGTTCAAAACCCACCAAGTAACAAAGCAGCAAAACACAGGAACAAAGCAGGAATTCATTAAAGTGAGAAAGTGCTCCACAGGGCGGGAACTGGCATCAAACAAATGGCTCCAGAGCCTGGTTACAAAGTTTTCTGGGTTTTAAGTACTCCTTTTGAGTATCTGTCACCCCTTAGGATTTGGTCTGTGGATAAAGGTTAAGGTGAATTTAATCAGAGGCTGCGGTGAACTGGTACTCCACGCAGATGAAAAGATGGTTCCTGCTTGGGCAGGAGGCCTCTCCAGGGTACTCTTTCCACCTGAGACATGGTGGAAGTAGGGAGAGCTGTAGGGAGACTAGCCTTTGCTCCTTTGTTCCTCCACCCCTGGGGAGATGGGGTTGGTTTTTCCTTTTGGTTGAGCTTTAGGAAGTTTGGGCTAATTGGCCTTAGGTTCCCACTTCCAGACCCAGGTGTTTTCCTTTTGATCTAGCTTTGGAAGGTCAGCACCAACTGGCCTCAGGATTCCCTGCCCTCAGACCTTGGTGTCTCTTTCCTCGATTCAGCATGAATTGGCCTTAAAAGTTCCCTGCCTCCAGACCCTATTCTTCTGCCTCAAAACCACAGCATTCTGCTGTATTTCCCAAAGTTATGTCCTTCCCAGACATTCATCCCAGTAGTCCCGAAGTCAACTCCTTCCAGCACCAACTCAAAACCACAAAATTCAGTCTCATCTGAATCCAGGATGGGTGAGACTCAAGGCATGGTTCATCTTGAGGCACATTCCTGTGATTCTGCACAATGGGTTACACGTTTCCAAAATACAGTGCTAGAACACACCCAAGATAGACATTCGCATTCCAAAAGACAAATAGGCAAGAAAAATGGGGCAACTGTTCTCAAGTTTAAAGCCCAGCAGTGAAAGCATTAAAGTTTTAAAGCTAAAGAATTGTTTCCTTTAACTCTATGTCCCACATCCTGGCCTGGGGCAGGGTTTCGGCCCTCAAGGCCTCAGGCTGCCCCATTTCTATGGCTTATGCTGAACTAGTTTTCCCAGCAGCTCTCAGGATTTGGAGTCTTGTGCCTGTTTTCTTAGGCTGAAGTTGCATCTGGATTGTCCTACTTCCATGATTCTTCTAGACTTTGCCTCAGTTGGGGTGGGTGGCAGTGTTGGGGTCGGCTGTGCAGGGGCTCCACTCCATGACACATCTGTCTAGGCCACTGAGGCTGCGACATCCTTTGAAATCTGGGTGGCGGCCACCACAGCCCCACAAGCTCTATCCCATGCTCCTATGGAATTAGCACCATGTAGATGTCCAAGGTTTGTGGCTTGTACTTTCCAGAGCAGCAGGTTGAGCTACACTAGGGCCCATGTGAGCCACAGATGGGACAGCTGAGGAACACCTCGTTGAAATGCAAGCAGAAGCCCAAGGTGGCCCCAGGCAGCAAGCCAGTGGAGGGAGCCTTTGGCATAACCACTGAAACCATTCTGTCCTCCTAGAGCTCCTTTGATGCGGGGAGTAGTCTCAAAAATCTCAAATGCCTTCAGTTACTCTCCCATCATGTCCTGATGGATCACATTTGGCTTTCTTTTCTCCCTAACAATCTTATCAGCAATTGGTTCCTCGACAGGCTTGGTTTGTTCTCCCAAAGATGCCTCTTACTGTTTACATAGCCAGGGTACAAAGAGTTTGTTTTGCTTCTCTTTAAAATTATAAATTCTGGCCAGGCACAGTGGCTCATGGCTGTAGCCCCAACACTCTGGGAGGCTGAGGCAGAAAGACCGCTTGAGCCCAGGAATTCCAGACCAGATGGGGCAACACAGGCCATTTCTACAGAAAACTAAGTCAAAAAATAACTCATCTTACTACATGCTATCAGAATTAGCCACAATCTCCTCTAATCCAGATATCCCAGTTCATTGCTCCGAGATTCTACCTTTCATCCAACTCCCACACATGGATCCAACCCAGGAAAGTTCTTGACAACTTTGTAAGAACAGCCTTTACTCCAGGTTTCACCAGAACCTCACTTCCTACTCCATTCAAGCCAATCGAGGGTTTTTCTAGCCTGTTCCTCCAAATTCTACCAGCCTCAACCATTACGCAGTTTCAGAGCTGCTTCTGTAACAAGAGCTTGTTTGCTTGTGTATTATTGCTTTGCTTGAGTTTGTAGGTTAAAAAGCAGCCTCAGGACAATAGGACCTTCAGAGATAAAAGAATACACTGATCAAGAGCTTTGGGAATGGGCTGACCAGCCCAAGAACAACAGCCTGATGGCACCTGCAAAAGGTCACAAGACATTGACCGAGAAGGCAATGATTAACTGCAAACCATTTCACAGAAATGCTTTGTTCATTGCTTGCCCTCCTTTCCTTTCCTTTCAGAAATCCAGGTCCAGACATACAGCTTGGAGAAGTAGTCTTTAAACATGAGTTCTTTGCCTCTTCTGGGTTGGCTTCATGAATACAGCTAACGTTTTCCAAAACCATGTCTCCTCAATTTTGGCTTTCAAGAGATGTGTGGCCTGTACCTAAGTTTAGTTAGGCTTCCATGCTTTTTATTTGTTCAAGTAACGGTCCCACTCCTCAGTACCTGTTTTAGTCTGTTTTGTGTTGCTGTAACGAGATACTACAGACTGGGTAGTTTATAAAGAACAATTTCAGTTTTGGAGAGTAGGAAATTCAGTATCAACATGCCACCATCTGGCGAGAGCCTTATTGCATCAACCTAAGGTCAAAGGGTAAGAAACTGCAAGATGGAGCTAGAGAGGGACAAACTCTCTTGCAGTAACTAACCCATTCCCAAGATAATAGTATTAATCCATTCATGATGGTAGAGCCCTAGTGATTGTGTCACTTCTTAAAGATCCTACCTCTAAACACTGTTACATTAGGAATTAAGTTTACCATGTGAACTTTGAGGAATAAAAACCATAGCAACAGAGTTGGTTTTATGATTTACGAGAACTTATTTCTCTAAGTAATTCTTCCCAGTTTTTGTTTCAGTATTAGGTTCTGCTAACCTCCTTTCCTCTGGACCCTTCCACCTTGGCTTTAGTCAGTATTTCCTCTGATTCTGGTTTCTTGAAGTTGTAACATGATATGCCTCTATCTAGTTTTTAGGTGTGTATTATGTTTGGCGTTGAGCTTTCTAGTTTTGGTATTTTGGAAATCTTGTAGCCATTAAGCATTCCTTCTGTTCTAAATACTCTAGTTACACATGCACACACCACATCTTATACAAGTTGTCTCACTGTTCTTGGGTATAATGTTCTTTTTTTTTCTCTTTGCATTTTAGTTTGGGAAGTTTCTATTGACCTATGTTCAAAAGTATATTGATTTTCCTAGCTGCATCAAATCAACTGACGAGCTCAAAGTCATTCTCCCTTTGTTATTTGGATTTTGAACATTTGTGATTCTTAGGATTTCCATTTCTCAGCTTACTCATCGTTCTTATATTTGTCCATTTTTTAAATTAGAGCCCATATCAGTCTGCTTGAGCTTCCAGAACAATATTCCATAGACAAGGTGGGTTGAATAGGAATTTACTTTCTCTCAGTTCCAGAGGCTGTAAAGTCCAAGACAGAAGTCCCAGACAACGTCTGGTGGGGGCTCTTCCTAGCTTGCAGAGAGCTGCTTTGCCCTCCTATGGCCTTTCTTCTGAGCACTCCTGGGGAGAAAGGAAAATGTGAGCTCTTTGTCTTCTGAGACACTAATCCCACTGAGTCAGGCACGCCCTCATGACCACATTTCACCATGAATGTAGGCCTTATCTCCACAGCCAGCCAGTCTGAGGATCTGGGGATTATTCTAAGCTTTAACATGTGAATTTCAAGGAGAAAAACCAACTTTCAGTTAATCAAGCTCTTAGTATATTCAGATGTTTAAAGATTTCTTTGATAATTCCAACATCTGTGGCATAGGATTCTAATCTGGATCTAATTTTTTTTCTTTTCAGACTTTAGCATTGGGCCCAACTTGTGTCTTTGTTATTGTCTAAAGCTGGATATGGTATTTCAGGTCATAGGAACTAAGGTACATCCATCTCTAGTGTGAGGACTTGTGTTAACCTGGCTAACATTTGACCTTTAGTGTTTGATGTCGCTACAGGTGCTAGAGGCTTCAAATTCTTCTAACGTCCTTGTTTTTGTTTGACTTTGGGCTTCCCTACTTATTCTTGCTCATGACAGTGTCTTGAGACTCTTTCAGCTCTAATCCATTATCACTTTACTGGGGCTTTGTTGATGTGGTGCTAAGATATGGAAGAGGGAGAATGCCGTACAATCTTCCAATTAAATGTCACTTGTTTAGTGGGTTTCACTGGCCTGCAGTCTCCGTAAGTTTTTCTTCTTGTACAGCCCTCCAACCTTGGGTGAGACAGGACAGATGGAGGGGCCTGGAGGAGAGGCATATCCTTCCCCATGGCTCTGGAGAGAGGACCTTTGTTATGGGAAAGGCTCTGGCTTTATTTCACATGATTACTCTTCCACCCCATTGCCAGAGCCAAGGAGGGAATCTTTCTTGGATCTCCCCTGAGAACCTGGTGGGGTACCTGGAGGTGAAGCTCTCTAAAGTGTGGGGGTTCCCTGTGGTTTGTCCCTCATGCTAGTCCATATTCAGCTCCCAGCAGTTCGTTAAAATTGTCACTTAACTCCTACCAGTTTATGGCTCCAGCAGCTTCTACTTCAAGTAGAAAGGCTTTAGCTGAGACTCAATTTGCCCGTCTCTCCAGATTTCTGGATGCAGTTGCACTACAAACTTAGTTCTCCAAAAGGTATCAAATACCTGTCAGATTTTTTGCTTTTTCTTAAAGATAAAAGCATGAAATTCAAGATTTTTAAAATTTTGAAGCTGGAAGCAGAAGTCACAGGTATCCTTTTTCATTTAGATCCCCACAAAAGCAGAGCCAAGTACAAGTCCTCTGGTACATGTGGCTGATGTGGAAGATGATCTCAGGGAGCAGAGATAGTGAGTGAATGAGATAAGTAGACACACTGCAAGTTGACAGCACCAATACCACTGCCACAGGCACTAGGCACTGGATATTGTGATAAACAATGCTGGAAAAAAATCTCAATACATCGTTTTTCCAATCTGGAAATTAATTGATCTAGTCATCTTTCCATAAGCACAAATACATTTCTGTATTTGTCTTGGGTCTGAAAATGGCAAATATTGATGCCTGTTCTGTTGTATTTCCACATCTCTCACTTCATCCTATTGAGTATGCAGGAGAATTTGTTATCCACCTCGATAGATGAGGCTATGATTTCAGAGCAGCTGGATGACTTACTCAAAGCAACACAAGCAGTAGAGAACAAAGCCAGGATTTGGGCCTGTGCTCTTCTCACCATCGACTCCACAGGCTGAAGTGATGCTTCTCAGAGCTGCGTAAAACATTCTCTCCTGGTAGTCCCCGAAGTCGAGCTGTAGCATATGTTTGTTTAATCTGGTCACAGATCTCAGAAAATATTAACTAGAATTGAGCTTTCCTGATCCTTTCCCTGAGGCAGGAATTTTAATTCATCCACCCATATAGTCATTTACAAATACCCATCCACAGGGGAGGTATCTTTAATTCCCACAAAGATACACCATAGCCTCATTAAGCAGGGACCCAGAAATTCCTCCCCGAAAGTTCGAGTCTGGCTTTCAGACACGGGTTTCAGTCATTCCAATGTAGTATATGAGCTATGATTATGTTGCTCAGAACTTGCTTGTGGAATGCGACACTGGTTTTGTTCTCTGAAATCCGCTCACTTGTTAATAGATCAAACACTATTTTAGCAATGTCAGGCATGATGTTAAAGGGGCTGAGGCAGAGAGATGAGTGTGTGAGACTCAGTACAATATGCTCAGGAGTTTGTACAGTAATGAAATGCCCATAGTATCAAACTGGTGGAAATTGACACATATCTTTTGCTGTCATCTGTACAGCCCATTGTACAAGTTATGAGGTGGAGTCCTGAACCCTCAAGGACATCTGGATCTGATCTGGCTTTCCATGAGAACTGTCTGTGGTTCTGAAGGAGCCCTATATGTTAGAACTTCACTGAAGAAAATTTAGGGTATGAATACATTTCATATATGGATACTTGAAGGAATTTTATTTTCCTATGGGAATCCATTTTCAAGCATATCACCAGACTATCCATAAATCCTTGATATAAATGTGGACCATCTATCAGAAGGCACAGGACTAATGTTCTTTAGGACAGAAGCAATATGTTTATCTTCAAACCCTTGGCGCCTTGCACATGCTGGAAATTTAGCACAGGCTTATGGGTTCATGGCTCTGTTATGTGGAAAAAATCCCAGGAAGCGTTAGAGTGAGATAATTGTAGTGTGAGTTCTTAAGCATAAACAATGGAATGTACTTAGGATTAAGAAGTAGAGACTCTGTGTTCGAGATCCAGTCATAGCCACCAGAAAATGTCTTTAAACACAATACAGTTGACCCCTTTTGAACTATGCTGGTCTAGATTACATGCAGGTTTCCGTCAAGCAAATGTGAATTGAAAATATATTGGAGCTGGGGACAGTGGCTCATGCCCGTTACCCCAGTGATTTGGGATGCTGTTGCTTGAGGCCAGGAGTTTCAGACCAGCCTGAGTAACATAGTAAGAGCATATCCAGAAATAGAAATAATTAACTAGGCATGGTGGTACATGCCTGTAGTCCTAGCTACTCAGGAGGTGGAGGCAGGAGGATTGCTTGAGCCCAGGAGCTCAAAGCTGCAGTGAGCCATGGTTATACCACTGCGCTCCAGCCTGGCTGATAGAGTGAGGCCCTGTCTCTTAAAAACACAAGACAGTATTTGAAGGATGCCAAATCCATATATGTAGAGGGCTGGCTTTTATACCTATGAGTTCTGCATGGTGACTTTATACTTGAGCATATAAAGATCGAGATGTTCTGAAACCCATCTGCCACATATACTGAAGGACAACTGTTTTGTTACCCTCATTTTTAACTTCAACACTGGGACCATTACTAATTATTCAGCATTGTGACAATTGTATACATTACAATACAACCACGTATTATCTACTTCTGAGTGTCCTGAAATACCCAATTCAGGTTCTTTCACAAAGTAGGAGCTCCCTAAGTATCTACTGAATTGAATTGTGAAGTGCTGGTATCAGTTACCTCTGAGAATGGAAGATTCTCATCTTCTATTTGGCAAACCCAGGAAGAAAAATGTGAACCATCCTCTTAATGGAAGCTTTGTGCAGCAGTCTGCATTAAGATTCTGGAGAAGAGGAAGCCTGCATCTTTCATTCTGTACCCAAATTGAAATGCTCCATTATAGGCTAGGGAGCCTCGGTGGTTTCATCAGCTGGAACATAATAAAGGAGGGCCAGCTGTGTGATGCAGTGTGAGGTGTCTCCTGATATTCAAAGGAAGCTTGCTCATGCAAACTCTTCCTACATTGGGTCTTGAGCTCAACAGAACTCATTTCATGGGGAGGAGGAGAAGTAAGCTTCATTATTACTGCATAACATTTATTCAGTTCTTGATGTTATGGAGAAAAAAATCCCATCTGATTTTAATTTCGATTCTGCCACTTCCTAGCTACGTGAACTTTGGAAGCTTATTTCACTTTAAAGACCTACTTGTCTATTCGTGTTTTCTGGAAGCATTAGAGGTATTATATGAGCAGCACCTTGTATAATGGCTGTCACATAGTAAGAAGTCTATTTAAAGCAGAACCAACACTCAACTTTGATTTCTTCGTCTATAGTAAGTTTTTGAAAGATTTTAACGATTAAGGACAAAGTCCATAGTTAGAGCTGTGGATTTTCCTGATCTACTCATGTTTTCATGTATTCAAAGTGATTATAATTTGGAATATCAGATCAGGCTGCTCTAAGTAGGTTCAGATTGTATTTCAATTTTTTTTATAGTATCCTTAAAACCATTAGGAGTACATTATCCTATTCTGCTACCTCCCACCCGCTTTGTAGATAAGGGAACTGAGGCTTAAGAGATAAGACAAACGGCACAAATTTACATAGCTCTTATATGGCTAGAGTAATTTTAATTAGGTGTAATTCTCAGTCCATACACCTGCAACTGCTCTTTATTTTCCTCTTGGGGCAAAGATAGCTTTAATTAAAATTGATCTTCAGACAATTTATTGCATTTGAACGAACCATCAGACATGTAAATTTAAGCCATTTCTCAACCAGTAAGCTACAGAGGAAAGGGCATCAGAGTTAAAGGCATCCAAAAAATGAAGCCGGTATGTATGTGAGCTTTATGCAAGATACATATGTAAGCAGCCTACTTGTCAATGACCCTGTGTGTTAAATGAGAACAGTATCTGTCTCAGATTTGAAAGTATCCAATTAGATCTAGCAGATGTGTTTTAAGAATAAGTGTTTCAAAGATGAAAAGGAGACGTTATTCCTTTCCTTCCCCCACCCTTCTTTTTTCCCCATAAAACAATGAGGGTGGCATTGTTAGTACACTGACTTGTTAGATTAAGGGTAAAATACATGGTTGGTGAAATTCTTTTTGCCCTTCTCACCTTTCCAGTGTCTGCGGACGCCAGAAGGCAGGCATAGACCTCCCAATTTGGAGAGTGTAGCTCTGTACATTATGTGTAGTCTTTCCTTCCTGATGCTCCAACCAACCCCAATTGGGTCCCATTTCAGAAGGTCCTCAGAGATGGTTGCAGCCTCAGAAGTCTGAAAGGAATGTTGGAAGCAGGAAGTTTGATTCAGTTCAGCAGGCATGCATTAAGGACCCTACTATTCCCATGAGAAAAACCAGAGTTTAGCCAAGCTGTCAGGCATGTAAGTAGGTAGCTGTAGCAATTCAATGCCAAGGGATCTAGAATTCTGTAGAAGTGTTGCTGTGGACTTAATGTAAACCAAAAGGGTTAGGGCATTTGATCATGGCTCAGATAATCATAAACTGGAACAACTGGTCTCCGATCCATCTTAAGCTTCCAGTGAGCTTCATTCTCTGGTTCTCAGAATTTATTCTACCTCCTTAGACCATCTTAAAGAACAGATACGGAAGTCTGTTTTCTTGCCAGAATTCTGTTTAGTATCCTGCTGAGGCATTGAAATAGTGGCCATTAGGTTCAAGCTAATGTTTAATGAACAGCCTTGTTAACTAGGCAGAATATAGCTCCAAAACAATTGTTGATTCAGTCATGCTTGGGTATCAGTTTTAGCTTGCTGACTCCAGAAAAATGGGTTTATACCAGTCTTAGGAGTCCCCAGGCCCAGCAACTCTCCAGTCAGATGTATCATTCTTCTAGTTCTCTAGAGATTCACACGTTTTTGCTTTGTACAAATCTTTTACTCATGGTGTCCAATTATGCAGCCCCTTAACTTTCAGGTTTCAACTGAAGGATCACCTTCCCTATGTCCTAATGCACCTTGCAGGTGGGTGGGTATTTGAAGGATTTCAGACCATCCTGTGACTGTTCAGTTACTTGTGTCTGCTCTTCCTGTATAGACTATGAATACCTTAGAAAATCATGTTCGTGTTCTCGGTCCTTAGTCACAGTAGGGGATTTATCGCTGCTTAATGAAAGATGAATGATCCTGAGAAGTTGGTTTGAAGTGCTTTGTTCTAGAGTCAAACTCACCCCAGTCCCCAAAGCTTTGCAGCCTGAGTCACTCAATACTGAGGAGTCACCAGCATCATTTTTATGCCTAGTGTGCGAGTGGAAAAAAACATGAAGGTGTCAGAAGACTTTGATTCAGCTTGTGATTCACCAACAGGCTACTAAGAACCATGATTTTATCATTCCTGGATCTCATCCTCATCTGAGGAACATGCTACTGTCCACTGGAAAATCCAATTTGAGTGTCAGAGTTGAGTATGAAGAGTCTTTAGGGTGGCTGGCACATAGCCTATGGCATAGAAGGCACTACCTTCAACATTTCTAATTCAATGACAGGCTGGGATCCCAACAGTAGGGTTAGAAGCTTTTTATAGACATGAGGGTGTGTTTATATTTTATTGTGAAAGGAACTGGTTTTCATCATTAGTAAGACATCACTGGCAAAAATTTAGTGACGTGTAGTGCTAAGAACTTACTAGATGGCAAAATAGCTTGTTAGATGCTTATTTTGGGGATTAACCTATGTATACCACATGAATCATCTCTAAGTTGTCACAGTATCATGAAGCAATTAGCCCATTTTTACAGTCAGGTATCAGATTAAGAGTTTTGCTCTGGCCAGCACAGCCAATATATGGGAAGTGAAGCTGATCAATTATGGTTTTCCCACAGCACTTTTGATCTTCATTGATTCAGCATCATTAAGTCCATGGTCACAAGAGCTTTGAATGACACCTCTGATGAGCTTCAGGATTATTGGAATGCAAGACTTAACCCTAGATTATGGTTTCAGAAACAACCTGGCCCAAGCTTGAATTGCTGAAAGGTTTGAGTCAATATTGTCAAAATGTCTATGCCCCAAAGTGGTCTACAGATCCAATGAAATCCCTATAAACACAGCAGTGATGGGCTGTTCCATAAAGACACTGGCACCATATCCCACATTTAAAGTCTGTAGCTTAGCCAAGGAATTGCAGAGAAGCTGTGAGTAAACAGCTCAAATTATTTTCCTAGGACAGGATCATCCTAGACCTTAGATTCCTCAGTCTTAGACTTACATAAGATCCTAAGGATAAAGGCTCACATCTGTATTGACCCATTCCAGGCAATGGGATGTCACTTTTCTCAGCTTCTTTCACGTAAAGTCTTGTTGGCCTATCGTATTCCAGTTCAGCAAAGAAAGTGTGAAGTGCTGTCCCTCCCAACCCATGCTCAATGTCAAAGCAGTTGCTACACATTTCATTTCGGACAGACATGACCCCATTTGTCCCACTCCTTTCTAAACCATTCCCTTCCTTCAGGTTGTCCACCGTTCTCTCATCCTGGTTGCCATTGAGTCAAAGAGACTCTATACTCACATTTTCCCACCACAAAGAAGTACATCCCAATTGACTTTTATAAGCTGGCCCCAAGGATCCCCGAGCCTATAAATCTGACTGTGCCAACCTGGGCAAGTCCAACAAAAAAAGGGAAGTTTAAGATTCAACCCTCCACTGACTTTTCCACAGGAAACCCATGTATCCAGTTTTTCTGGATAAAGGATACTTTGGAAAATTTACATCAAAACAATTTTCTAAATCCACTGGGATGTCAGCATTTTTACAACATTTTGTGTAAACATAGTTAGAAATAGCTCTGGAAATCCTTCCTCTGCAACCAGAGTGTCTATGATGCAGCCTGTACAGATACAGAGAGCAAGCTTATGTCATGGGGTAAACCTGCTTCTTCCCGAGTCTTAGTTTTTGAAATAAACCAGGTGCCATCAACCTGCACATATACTTATAAGGACCTTGACGTAAAACGAAGCATTTTTCCTCACATCTCTAACACTTCTCTTGGACAGAGAACTGTGATTTAGAAGGAGCAGGGCTGGCTTCTGTGAGTTTCATCCCCAATCTTTCACTTCAACACCGAGATCTCAGGAAGTAAATACAAAGCAACACGGGGACAGGCCCGCGTGCCATCTCTGGGCCACTTGCAGGGCTAGAACTGGCCTTGAGTATTCGCAGAATGCTGAGTGCCTGCTGCCTGTCAAGATTTTAACCTTCATAATGGCTACTTGAGCTCTATCCAAAGCCATCTTGATTGTCCCAGACTTGATCTCCATGAGAACATCCAATGGGTGACTACCCAAATCCTTTCACTTCCGGAAAAATTATTTTTCATCATGTGCCATCACTTACTTAGCCTGATAGAACTTAGGTGAGAACTCACCAATTCAATTGGGTCAGAAAAAAAATCCAAGCTTGGTAGTCCTTGAATCCTGTCCTCTTTCCCCTCATCACCTTTATTATCTGGCTAAATAGGTCCTAGGTTGGAACAAACCATTTCTTCATATAAGCTGTGGCTTTGTTGCAGGATTGAAGGAGACGTTTTTAGCGTATATAACATCTCTGAAAGTGAAAACCGGAGCAAATCTCATGGGTTTCTCCACAAGGCACATTCTAGACTAGAGCTTAGAAATGTAAACAGACTTAAGATATTACTTAATAGCAGTCACCTGTGCTTGGCATGCCTGCTACTCTGACTATAAATAGAAGCACACAGGATTGGAAGGATTAGGTAACACGTCACACGGCTGGGCACACTGCTTTGTGCCCATTAAGCCTTTAGAGAAACTTGAGTTTTAGCCAGTTTTCCAGCCATGTGTTTCAACACGCATCTGTTGCCAGTCAGGAGATCCTCAGTGGCATCTCGGCAGATCCATCTCCCCATTGGTCTCATGGGATTCACAAGGCCTTTCTTCAACACCTCTTTTCCTAATAAGTTTCAGAGAACAGAGCCAAGGAGGAAAGTTCTTTCTCACCTCAAGCCCTGGAATATTCTCATCCAAGGCTCACTCTTGTTAATCCACTTCAACTTATTATACAGTCCTTCATGAATACCTGATTTCCATGACTCTGAGGCTTAAATGTATTAAATAATGGGGGAGGGGATGTGTTCTGGACCATGCCTGTAATCAAAGTCATTTATTTCTACTTTTTAAAGGCGGTTTCATCAAACCACCCTGAGAACGTTAGTGCCAACATTCAGATCTTAACAGAAGACTTCATTCTGGGTGTGTTTTACCTGCCACACATCTGGGCTCCTGTGTCTTTGAATTCAGAATTACCAGAATATGTGAATATATACACACAGGCATTTCTGTAACTCTTCTAACTCTTGTTGTTAGCTCATACTTAGAAATCCCTAGATATTTGATGTTCAGAGTCAAGGATATCCTACCAGTGCACAGCAGGCCACAATACAGCAAGATGTTGTCCAAAGTTCATGAAGGTTATAGATTAATTCACACATTAAAGAGAAATGGGACCTTCAGTTTATCTAAGATGAATGTACCATCTGCTACTTCTAGAATGAGGGATTTCACAGAAAAATGTTTCTGGGAAGCAGTGAATTTTTCTCTAGGGCCGGACTACTCATTCCTGTGTTTCTACTTTTTGCCTTCAGGTCGACATAACTGCATGTTAATGCACCCAAAACCTCAATTATGTAGGGATCCCATAGAGCAAATGGAACTTTTGTCATCTTGAAATCGGGTTTTTCAACAGTCACCCCATATCCAACCTCAAGGCAGAACTAGAAAAGGTGGCATCAGCTCAATCTGGCTCTTGCCTTCAACACTTTATTTTTAACCAAGGAGGTGCTAGCAGGTCTCTTTAGGAATCATAATTATGTCTTAGTTCATTTAATGTTGCTGTAAGGGACTACGTAATACCAGGTAATGTAGGAAGAAAAGTAGATAAGGAATAGAAATCGTGGATATACTCTAAATAGCCAAAGAGATGCACTATTGGAGTATCTAAAGTGGAAAAATCTGAAATATTGACCAGTTTTTTTCCCCCCACGTTTGAAGAGAACTGTAAGTCAACATGCAGAGAATTAACTTCAGAAGCACAAAATATCCATAAGCACACAGAAAATAAGTTAACTGAATCAGTAAAATGAATTGTATTTAGAGTTTTAAACTCCTTACCCAATAGTCAAATAACCAGTTTAGTGTATCAATGAAGCATCCCATAGCAGATGATATGTTGGTTCTATTAACCAACCAGACCAAGCAGACAGTCCTGCTATTTCTCAGGCAAGGAGAAAATATAAACCCACCACTCATGAGTACCACTGGTTTGTAAGCCTTCTGCGGAAAATAAGTTGTCTTTCTAGGGACTAAAAACTTATGTCTTCTTTCAACCCTCATCACCCCACAGCCTTCAGTTTTATCCCTGCCTTTAATGGAATCTGTAGGTTGCAGATCTTAACCCTTTTGTTGAAGTGATTCACAATATGGGGTTTTAAACTGCTTGTTGTCTGGCTAGCAGTCTTAGACCACTGTCCACACAGCTGCCCTTCTCTGCCATGAGGTGAGAACAGGGCTTGTCAGCATAAAGCTATTTTCACACTTCCCAGGCTGACCCAAGAACACTTACTAACCAGTCTGCCATTAAGTCACAAAACTACGTTCTTGGGGACATCAGATGACACAGATCTCTACCTTTTTTTTTCTTTAAAGATAATTATGCCCTGCCTGAAAACTCTTAAACAGAAGTTTAACAGTTGGGTAAATATTCTGTTGGGTTAATCTTTCCAGCATGGCAAGAAACCTTTTCCCAGAGAAATTTCTAGCAGGAGGCCCAACTTTTTCCAGATGAACTCCAGCCTAACACTTCCTTAATCTCTGGTTCCTCTGATTACTACTGTGTCTTGTCTTCGTTTCATTCATCATCCAGGTACTTAAGTGCTGAGTAAGCTTAAGACAAACCAACTTGAGAAGAAAGCTGTCAAGAACAAGGAAGGGGACCAAGTGAAATACAGTTTATTTCCAACCCATTAAGGAGGCACTTGGCTCTCAGAAGTGGCACATTTGAAGACAACTAAAGCTGTTCTGAAAATGTGTCCAGAAAGCAAAGACTGGCCAGATCACGGAGGACTCCCGTTAGCTTCTGGCCTTATCCTGTGTGAGATCCAAGAGACAGTTTCAGAAGGCTTTTAAAATTACGTTAACATTTTCGTTAAACTATGTCTGACAAAAGTCACCACCTGAGGCATTCAAGTGTACAATTCAGTGGCACACTTAATGTTGTACAACCATTGCCCCTCTCCCTTTCCAGGGCTTTATCATCCTGATGAAACTCTCCACCCATCAAATTCCTTATTCCCAGCTTCAGAAGATAGTGTACAATAAAGAAACATGACTCTCTGGCTTCAGGAATAAGAGTCCAGATAGAGCAGAGACAGGCAAGCCTCTCCTACCCTTAGGTATTTGAAGGGAGATGCTGCTAACAGGCTTAGCTTCTGCAGCTGGTTGAAGAAAAGAAAGCAGATACTTCAAGAACCCAGCATCTTAGACACAGTTGAGATAACTTCTACCGCCACTCTTCACCTGGGATGAGCAACGTATACGTGCTCAACCGTAGTGATGGGGTTAGATGTGGCAACTCAAATGACACTCTTGGCTGTAGTAAACGTAAGTCTAGGACAGGAAGATCGTCATCTCCATTATCTTCATCTCAGAGGGCCCAAAAGCTTCTCCAATTCACAGCTTCCTTTGATCCCTCTCACAGCGGCCAGGTAGAATGTCCACACACGAGTTAAATGCATGTGGGTCACTTTGAAACAAGTTCTGGGCTTCGTGTCCCACTCATCTTTTATTGCTTTCTATTCATTTAGTCACAGTGTCACAATACCTGCCCTGTTACCTCTTAACTCCCTCCGTCAATAGTCCAACATGTAAGGGCTATTCTGTGACAGTATTTCTACATTTCTCTCGACTTTATAGCTGGGCAGAGACAGCCACAGAAAGCGAGGCCACAGTGCAAGTTGTCTTCCTAGACAGGCTTGGGTCAGCCCATACCCGATGAGGATCCTCTGTAATGAAGAAACTGCATGGTTAAAGGATTACATCTGCACTGGCCTGTCCTGGACAATGGCATGACACTCATTTTTTCCCCTCACATATCAAGTCTTAATGGCCTGGCGTTTCTTATGTCAGCAAGAGTTGCCAAGCTCTACCCCTACCAACATTCTGGGCTAGGTAGCTATGACCCACCATCCTTCCATTCCTTAAGTTTTACCTCTTCCAATTTGTCTTCCTTTCTTCATCCTGGACCCAATGCAGTCATTAAGAAGTCCCTGCTCTGACCACCTTCTTGTTACACAAAAGTACATCTGGGCTAATGGTTGAGCTGCCCCCGAGGAGCCCTGAGCCTGCAGAGCTGACCATGCTAACTTGGGTACACCCAGAAAGGGAATTGCAAGATTCAATCCTGACCCGCTAATGTTGCCATAGGAGATGAATTTATCCAATTTGTCTAAAGGATTTAAGAAATTGTGGTTTAGTGCACCAAGGTGTTGAATGGGATATTGGCATTTTTGCAAGCACGGTCATGGGAACATAAAAGTACTTAAATTCCTTCCTCTGCAACCAAAAACTCAGTAGATACAGTGTCTTTCAGGGTACTTGCTTTTCTCTCCTGAATGTCTGGTTTTAGAAGAATGAAGTCTATACACCTGTGCTGGTAGTCTGCATTTACGTGAACCTCGATATCGAACTGTCTGTACCTTCTCATCTATATAAGATTTTCCCCTGGATATAGAACTGCAATTTAGAAAGACCAAAATTGATTTATTTCCACCAAGAGGGTACCATCCGTCTGCCCAGTACCGAGATCTCAGGAAATAAAGCAGCACAGAAGACAGGCCAGGCTGTTTCTCTGGGACACTTGGGAATACAGTTGTTCACGTGGACAAGCACAAAATGGGGAGCTCTCATTACTAACTGGGATTTTGTGTTCACAATGGATGTTTAAGCTCCACCCATAGCCATCTTAGGTGTCCCTTCCTTAAGAAAAATCAATGCCCCATCAGAGCAATATCCAGTGTTGACTCTTCACCATCTGAAGAAGTTAAACCCCCTCCTTGATTCCTGTCCTATATCACTTTCATGATACGGCTCAGTAGAACCTAGGTCAGGACAAGCCAGTTCAATTCTACAACAGAATCAGGGCTCAGGGAAAACATTACTTGCGTATACAAATCAGTTTTGAAGAGTAAAATCAAGAATGAAAGCTCCATCCACAATGCGGTAAGTTCTAGACTCAGAAGCTGAGAAAAGTGATAGTTTAAGGCACCACCATTAGTGCCAGTCACTTGTGCTTACTCACAGTGCCTGCTGTTGTAAGCACACAAGTCAAAGCACACGGGAATGACAGGTTTAGGTAATCTGTGACATCACTCATGCACACTGCTGGTTGCCCTTAAAGTCTTTAGAACAAGTTTTACACCCTGCAGTGAGGATGGTGAATTCTTGGAACCCTTGCAAACTGCAACCATTGTGTCTACATGTATTTGCTAAGTCTAACACAGGAAAGTCTCAATCCCATCCCAGGTGACATGATTTCCCATCAGACTTATAGGTATCATCACAAGGCCTCTCCAGTGTCTATAGAAAAGCCACGTGAGAAAGTCCCCTTCATTTCTCATTCTACTAGCCAAGATTCACTTCTGATGCAACTCAAAGCGATTTGACAAGCTTTTCAGCAGGACTCAACAAAAGCTCAGTGTCAGTTGGGGAATGGAGATTCCTAGATCTCTAAACACATTTCTATATTTCTTGTTTTTTAGATTGAGGAAGGTGGTTGGGTAAAACCATGCTGAAGACATTGGAGCCAACATCCAGAACCTGGGCACAGGGACTCATTGAGGTCACGAGTCTAACCCTCCACAGCACTCAGGCTCTGGGGTCATTGAAATCAGAATAACTAGACCGTAAATACGCATTTATATAAATAGGGCCTCCCTGTAGCTGCTACACTCTCCCATAGTTCTCATCTCATGCTCGAACTTTCCCAAAACAACTGAGAAGTTCAAAGGCAACATGCATGCCATTGCAGAGAAGACCATGCTAGAGGACAGTGACAGGATCTGAAGCCCATGATGTTTCCAGAGTCTAGTTCACACATGAGATTCCCATGAGAACCAGGGAAGTGAGACCCTCACAGCTTAAGAAAGCTTCATCTGCTATTTTCAGCATGACTAGGAAAGATTTAACAGATCATTTCCTTCTGGGACAGAGCTAGCGTAGCTTCTAGGATCAGACATGACTCATTTGAAGATTTGTCTTTGTCTTCAGATCTCCTACACATGATATGCATGAACGTAGGATGTCAGCAATATGCCCTGGCCATGAGGGCACCAATCAACCTTCCTCTAGGCCTTGCAATTAGCACCCAGTATCTGCAAAAGGTTTCCCAGCACTTATACCCCAGATGGAAACAAAAGGGCTATTAGCTGCACAGTTCAATCTAGCTCTTAGCTTCACAGTTCATTTTTACTAAGGAGATGCCATTAGGCTTCTTTGAAGGACCCTCAGTCTTTTGAGGGAGGATATAAAATGCCAACATTTCAATCTCTACACAAGTATGACTCTGAAAAGGTCCAAGTAAGCAAAACCACTTTTAATCATGAAGTATTTTCATAGAAAGCTTCTCCACCATGGAGATCTCTATCCCACAGTGGCCTCTACACTTACAAAAGTCAGTGGCCAGAACCCTCTCCTAAGCACAAAGCACATCCGGACTGGGACCGACCATTTGTAGTACGGAGAGCCCAGATTCAATGGTGTTTGAGGACTGTGTACTGTTCATTATGGCACAAATTGTTCATGCTGCTGCTCCTGCTACAGAAGGTCATGTGCCTGCAATATTGTCTGTATATGAAATGCATTCCCTGTTGACCACCTGCACAGCTATAGTATGCAGTGAAACATCAAGCAAAATATTCCCAGAGATTCCGTAAGTCCCATTTCTGTTATGTGGCCTTCCAAAAATGACTATTGTGATCATGCAGTCACACGAATGTCTGTCTATATAGGCTGTGAACATCTTAAAGATGAAGTTTGTGTCTACAGTTCTTGTTCACAGTAAGGGCTCCAACACCGTTTAATGAAATGATTAACCAAGAGAAATTAGACACACTTACCTAGAGTCAGAAACCCAACCTGGCCTACTTTCCCAAAGGTTTGCACCCTAAGTCCATCAGATGGGATGGCATCATTTTAATATCTAGCATGAGACTGGGAAAAACATCAACATGTTATCAGACTTTGGTTCAGATTGTGACTCACCAATAGGATACTAGGCCATGTTTATCATTCCTTAGAATCTCATGATCCTCATCTAAAAAGCCTGCTACTGCCCACTGGATAAACTAATTTGAATACAGGAAGTTGAGTGGCTAAGGTAGCTGCCACATGGCCTGTGAAATAGAAGGCATTTCATAAATGCTTACTCTCAGCTTATACAAATTTAAATGTAAAGGCAGGGTAGGGTTTAATTGATAAGGTTGTATGTTTTTATCTAGGTAAGAGGATATGTTTTATCATCTTATGAAAAGAATTCTAATGGTCAGTAATGCAAATATCTGGCAAAGAATTAACATAATGATGTGTAATGTTGAGTAGAAGCTATTTTTCCATTCAATACAATTCTATCTATTGAATGCTTATTCTGTGCTGGGTATTGACCTAAGAGACCACATGAATCATTTTTTAGCACTCAGAATCATAAAGAGACCATTAGTCCTTTACAGGTGAGATGTCAGATTCATCTGAATAAGAATTTTATACTAGGCAACACAGCCAGTGAATTAGAGATGTCTGATGCTGAATTATGCCCTTTTCACAGCATTCTACTTTATCCTCCACATTGATTCAAAGCTGGTAATCCCCAGAGACATGCTACCTCAGCAAGACAGTTATAGGTTAGTCTTTGGGTTTATTATCTGAATGAGACACTTGGCTTACATAATGGCTTTAGAATCTGCCTCGTCAAAATACAAAAGTCTATTTGAATTTGGAATATTGTCAAAATGTTACTACTCAAAATAGATTTAGTGCAATCAAAAATCATAATTGAAGTAAAAAATTGTATCCAGGCTCTTCTATAAGAAGGCTAACACCATTCTTAACTCTGTAGCTTGGCCAAGGTATGCTACAAAAAGTAAGTCTCCAAGTCATTTTCTTAGGCAAGACTGTCAGTCCTGACCTGTTGAGGGCTTTATCAAAATCTCATATGGAGGAAGCTCCAGCATTAAAGGCTCACATCTGCACTGAACTGTCCTGGACAAAGGGGTGTTAGGCTTTCCTGTGTCTTCTCAATTATCAAGCCTTACAGGTCTAATGAAACAAAGGTTGCCGTGTGCTGCTGCCCCTCTCAACCCACGTTCAGTGACAGCAGTTGGTACATTTTGGTTTATGTGGCGACACACTCGTCCCATCCTTTAGAAAAGGTTACCTTCTCCCTAAGTTGTCTGCAGTTCTCACATCCTGTTGCCTCTGCAGTCAAAAGAGCCTCTGCTCTCCGACCTCAGTCTTCTCAGTACACAAAAGCACGTCTGAGCTGAGGGCCCTGAGCCTGAAGACCTGACCCGTGTTAGCCTGTGTGTATCCAGAAAAGAAAATATAAGATTCAACCCTGCACTGCTAGTGTTGTCATAGAAGATACATCAAATTTTAGTAACTTTACAATTTTGGTTTGTAAATCTGCAATGTCTTTATGTCACCATTTTTGTAAGCTCTTCAAATTCTGATTACACGGCAAGATCTAGGAGGCCTCCTTCCTTTGCAAGGAGAACTTCAGTCAATGGCAGTCTCCTTCAGGGGTATCTGCCAAGTGCTTCAGTTCTGGAAATAAAGCCAGATTCTGTAGAGCTGTGCTGGTTGTCTGTAGTTATGTGCCCTTAATATAAAACTGTTCAAAAGTACCTCCTCTTGCTTATCAAGAGACAGTTTTTTTGAACTTCAGTTCTGTTTCTAGCTCTGCCATCCCTTGTTCGTCTGCTTATCCCTGAGGTAACCTTAAAACACACACACACACACACACACACACACACACACACACACACACTACTGGTCATGATGACCATTCTAGGTAGGAGGAATGCTTGACACTAGCCCGTAGCTATAATAAAAACAAACAAGAAAACTCATGGGCTTCTACAAGTGACAACTCCTAGATACAGAAGTTTAGGAAGCCGAGAAGGGAAGCAGCAATAGTGAAAGACATCACCATTAAAGTCAGTCACCAGTGTAAACCAGAGTGCCTGCTGCTCTGAATCCAAGTGCAGAAGCAGCAGCAGCACACAGGTGTGGAAGTAGTAGACAGCTCACATACACTGTGCCTATTGAGCCCTGAAGATCACTTATACCCAGAAGTTCAAGGAACTGCTGCCTCTATACTTAAAGGGATGTGAAGATTCCATAGCTTTCCATGAAAATCCAAACACAGGAAAACCTCTATCACACCTCAGCGATTCTTTCAGCCCTTCTCCAACATGCTTTGTTTAAAAAAAAAAAAAAAAAAAAAACAGAATCCACTTTGATTTTCCCAGATAGCTTAAAATGGGATAGTTCTCTTCTAGCCTTTCAACACCCAGGTCCTGAAACATTCTCCTATCCAAGATACTCCTGCGGGAACCCAACTCAACTAGTTACACAAAAGTTCAAGGAAATGATGGGGTTTTATGATCCATGAGAAACTTGTTATGAATGGGGAGGTGTTGTGGGTTACTCCTTTAAGCAGGGCTATTTCCACATTTTCAGTTTCAACTTTTGAACAACATTGGAGTGCAACATTTACATCCTGACAAGATCTCATTCACCTTGGGTCCTATATCTTTGAAGTCAGAGTCACTATAATAAGTATACATAAGCACATTTATCCATTCCTTCTGTAACTCCATTCTCCCGTAACTCTTAGCTCATACTAAAAAATCCCCCAAAGTTTGACAAAGCCAAGATTACGCATACCAGTGTGGAGTTGGCCACATTAAAAGATATTACATAAAGGTCAACATTCTAGATTTCAGTACGTAAAACTCATGAACAATCAAGGAAATAAAACTACCACTCAGACTAAGATGAATGTATCACCTACTGTTTCTAAAATGAGAGTTTCACAGAAAGTTGTGTCATAGGAAGGAACCAAGTCTTCTAGGATCAGAGACTGCTCATCCCTATATTTTACTTCAGGCCAACTTACATGCATGTTTGTGTGTACCAAACCTCAGTTATGCCCTATCTTCACACAGCAAATGGAACATTCCCAACTTTCCAGTTAGCACAGGGTCACTGTGCACCCAGCCCAAGTGGAACCAGAAGAAATGCTCTCTCCACATCACAATCTGGCCCTTGGCTTTACAGTTTGTATTAAGATGTCATGCTTCTTTGCAACAATCATTCAGTAGTTTTAAAAGGAATAGATTAAGTGCTCCACAGTGGTATTTCAGTTTCTGAGGATCCCCTTAAGATTAAGGTGTCCAAAAAAGTAAAGTCAGCTTTAGGTCATAAGATGTCTCCACAGAAAGTCCCACCCAGTATTGAGATATCTGTATCTCCTATAGCTGTTTGTTTATAGGAAATAGTGGATGCTGGAATGGCCACTTGGTCTCATGGAACAGCATCTAACAGGAGCTCTTGTTCTCTATGGATACATAGTCCCAAGTAGGCATTGGTTCCAAGACTTGTCCTTGGGCCCTGGCTTCAGCTTGCTGACTAGATCAGAATGGCTTTACATCTGAGCATCTAGGGATAGCCACAGCCCTGCAACCCTCTAACCAGGGAGGAGGAGGAAGATCAATATTTAGACAGATAATATAGGGTAGATGCAAAGAACACCAAGCTATGAGCATGGAGAATTTCCCCAGAGTAACATCCTGCTGGGAAGTGACTCCAAGCCACGTCCAGGCTCTTTGAGTCCTCAGTTCTGTGCCAGCTAAGGCCAACCCTAAATGCTAGGGACACACATCCCCTATGGGGCACCTTGTACTCTATCAGTTTGACAGAACCAGTGTGCTCCCTGTGACTCTAGCCAAAGATGAATATTCCCAAGATAAAAAAGCATGCTCAAGTCAGAGCCTAGTGGCAGACAGGTCCTTCATTCTCAGCCAGTACCATCTTCAGACTTGACAGGTGCCTGCATCTTCTGTGGGAAAAGTCTCTCATAGCATTTTCTTTCGTGGACTTAAAATGGGTCTGTTGGATGGGATGCTCGCCTCTCCAGCTAAAAAGAGAAACTGCTGTTTGTCACTCCTGACTTTCCTTAAACCTATGCTTTCTTAATGGGTCATCAGTAGCTATCATTTGTCCACAAACTTCCTGTGAAATGGGTAAAGGGGTAGTTGAAGACAGCACAATTTCAATCACCTTCCTGGTGCTTCCCAGTGGTCTTTTCCCATAGGACCCCCTGCCCTGTTTTTCCTGGAGCCTCTTTCCTGAAGGAGGTATTTATAAAACTAATGTTCTACCATACTAGAAGCTATTGAAAGCCCCAAGACTTATTTTAATAAAATTGGGAAGCAGACTGGGATGTGGCCTTCCTGACTCCCAACAGAAACATTGAGCTAAAGCACTTCTTTGCCCACGCTGTCCCAGGAAGTGTTAGGTTTCTGACTTACAGTTTAAGATTTCAAGCAATTTCTTATTAAACCAGATAGAAAAAACTGGTCAATTGGATCTCTATAAACACATCTATTTTTCTAATTTCCCATAGCACTGGCCAGCCTTGTACCCACAAGCAATGGATACACCACTTTCTACACTGGTTCACCTGCAGCCTTGCTGCTGGAAAACGTCACCATAATTTAGGTTTCTGAACCTAGACCCCATAGTCATTGCTTTGTCAAGAGCAAAGGGGCCAAGTGCATTACATGGTTCTTCTACTCACAATTCAAGGAGGCACTTGGCTACGCTGCCTCCTCTCAAGCAGCTCATTTTAGGACAAATAAAGTTGGAGATGTGGCTAGGAAACCAACTAAGATCAGCAACGCTAAGCAGGGCAACTCCCACGGGTCTCATGTGAAATCTGCAAGACAGTTTTGAAGGATGCTGTGTAACAGATGCCCAACCAGTTTCAGGAATGAGCCTAGAAGAGTTAAGCCAGCCTCTCCTGCCCTTTGTTATCTAGAGGGAGAGATGACGCTGACCTAGGTCCTAGACTCTGCGTTTAATGGAGCAAAAGCAGAACTTGGAGACCTTGTCATCGTAGTCACAGGCAACGGAGACAGCCACCACCACTACTTACCATCCCAGCATGGGCCATGTATACACACGCATAACTGGTGACAGGGTCAGACACACCAACTCGGAGGCAGAATAGGTGTTAATCCAGCGGCTTTTAGACTTGGTTTAGAAGTCGAAAACGAAGCATAGCTACCAAGTTTATCTTATTTGGGAACCCAGAAACTTCGAGTGCATAGCTTCCTTTGGCTTTCCACTACACCAGGCACACAAAGTGGCCACAGGTAACAGCCATGTGCAAGTGAGTCTCTTTGAAACAAGTTTTCAACCCCACATGCCACTACTTAAAAAAAAAAATAAACACATTCCAGCCACATAGGCTCAAGACCTGCCTGTTAACTTATCACTCCCCAGTCAAGGGAGAGTCACACGCAACATCTCTTCTAGAATGAGTCCGACACCATATTCAGCATTATCTTCTCTGCAGTTTTGTAGCAGCCGTCACAGGAACAGTGAGAAGATACCAAGCAAGTGATTTTCCTAGGTAGGCCTAGGCAAGCCCAGACCAGATGATCCTGAAGTATTATAATGAAGAGACTCCAATGCTAAGAGGCTCGACTATGCACTGACCAGTCTTGGACAAAGGACAAAATTTTCCTTGCATCATTCCTCAGACTTAGTCTTTCTCAGTAATGGTTGCCAAATGCTGCTGTTCCCACCCTACCTCCAATGGCAAGGCTGTTGGTGCACATATTGGCTTAGGCAATTGTGACTCAAGCCCATCCTTTATTATCTGAGGAAGTGCCGGCAAAAGTGCTGACAACAGGTTTTAAAAGTTTTTATCTTAGCTTAAATGCACCAGCATCCCCTGGGTTGTCAGCATTTAGTCTGGAGATTTTAAAAGTTATAGGGGAGGGAGAGCAGGAAGTGGGTAGTTGGGGAGAGACAGCATGGGGAGAAATGCCAGATATAGGTGATGGGGAGGGAGGCAGCAAATCACACTGCCATGTGTGTACCAATGCAACAATCTTGCATGTTCTTCACATGTACCCCAAAATCTAAAATGCAATAAGAAAAAAGTTATACCTGTAGTATAACCCGAGAAGGGAAACAGTAATAGTGTAAGACATCACCATTAAAACCAGTCACCAGTGCTAAGCCACAGAATGCCTGCTTCTTGAAATCTAAATGCAAAAGCAGCAGCACACAGGGGTGGAAAGAGTTAGTATGCATAAAACTGAGAAGAAATGTTAGATATACCTGACATTTAAAAGTTTAACTTCTAAAGTTGTACCTTCAGTCTGCATTCCCTCATCTTGATGCCTATGTAGTTGTGACAGAGCCTCTGCCCTCTAACCCCATTCTTCCATCACTACGATGCACGTCTAAGCCAAGGGTCGGGCTGGCCTGGAGGAGTCCGAGACTGCAGACCTGACCATGCAAACCTGGGAAAGTCCCAATGGGAGGAGCGAGATCCAGCTCTACGTTGCTCTCTTTGTACCCCCCATAGCTAAAGTTACCTCAGTGGACAAACGTTATCAAGTTTGCCAGACTAAAGGAGGTCTCAAGTTATAGTTTAAACTTAAACGCACTGGCATTCCCTGGGTTGTCTGCATTTTCACAAGCACCTTCTTCCTTCTGTTTACAGAAAAGACAGTTTTGGAAGTCCCTGTTCCTCTGCAACTGTGGTATCGATCTGTGGTACATTTTCTTTCAGAGGTGTGGCTTTGGCTCCTCCCTCCAGTCAGTTTTGGAAGAGTTTTGCAGACCTGCATTGGTTGTCTGCAGTCATGTCAACTTTGACATGTGAGACTGAGCACCCTTACATCTATAAAGAAATTGCTTCTTTGGAGCCACAGTTCTTTCTGCCTTTGTTGTCTCAGACTTCTGCCCATCAAACTGAAATCCAGAGCTAGGCTAAAAGATAAGAATTTCCAGTCTATGAAGGTTCTGGAGTCCCATTCATACAGGAGATGCCTAGAAGAACCAGGAAGTAGGATCTTTGCACAGCTTAACAGATTAAAAGTCATCTGCTGTTTCAACTCTTTCCTGGTCACACTAGAAAGTAATTTCTTTCTGTGAAGGAGCCAGATGCTTTTCTAAGAGACCATTTATTCCTAGCTTGTTTTCTGCCTTCAGACCTCATGCATGCTGTCATGTACATGGAAACTCAGAACAAAGGGGCCTCCGAGCCATAGGATTCTCTCATGATCTACGGAGTTAGGACCTGCTGCCTACAAGAGATCATCTAACATCCAATCGACAAGTGGATTCAGATAAGGTGCGATCATCCTCAGTCTGGATCTTGGCTTCAGCATAGTTCATTTTCACCATGAGAATGCCATCAAGTGTCTGTAGTAATCCTTACATACTATGTTTTGAAATGAGATATTGAAATGCCAAAATGTGGTATTTTAGTTTCTATTAAAGATGCTCCAAAGGTTTGCTTTTAAGGGGTCCAAGGAGGCAAAAGTAGTCAATTTGGGGTCATGAAGCACCCTCATACAAAGCTCATCTAGTATGGAGATCAGAGTGTCTAACAGTGACCTCTCCATTTATACACACTTCAGTGGGCATTAGAATGCTGTTTGGTTCTAGGTAATTTTATGGAGACCCCTGTTCTCTATGGACAGTAGAATTCCAACCAGAATTAACTTGGTCATATCTGGGTATCAGCTTTAGCTTTCTGACCAGAGCAGGACAACTCCCACTTGAGCAGCTGTGAACAGCTGCTGGCCATACAACCCTCCAATCAGATGTCTTGTTCTTCTAGCCCTCTGAACATTTGTACATGTTCTTCTCACTTCATGGAATTCCTTTACTTGAAGTGTTCAGTTGGGAAGCTTCTCATCTACATTTTAACTCAAGCACTACCTGACCAGAGAAGGCTTTCCTAAGTTCTAATGCACCTTAATAAATCCTTTATTGGAAAGATACGCAAGTACGATTGTCCAGTCACCTGCTTGTTGGCCCTGTGGAATATAAAGTCCTTTAAAGGAAAATCATGGAAGAGTTTAAGTCATTGGTTCACAGGCATTCAAATACCATTAACAAAATGAATAACCCTGAGAAAGTGATTTGGAGTACTCTTACCCTAAAGCCAGACTTAGCCCAACCTACTTCCACCAAAGTTTTGCATGCTAAGCAACTTAATGTGATGGGGTGACAGCATCATTTTAGCTACTAGTGTGAGTGAACAACACAAAGTATCAGAATTTGGTTCAGATTGCGACTCACCAACAGTCTAAGCCATGATTTTTTCCTCAATCTCATGAACCTCATCTGGAAAAAAAAAAATTCTGCTGCCCACCTGGATGAATAAAGTATTAGAGTATCTGAAGTTGAATATATAGAGTACCTGGCACATAGCCCATGACACAGAAGGCTGTGCTCCTTAAACCTTACTGCCTCACAAATCAAATGCAAAGGGAAGGCAGAATTTAGTAATATTATCTCTATACAGATATCAATATTTAGATTTCATAAAACAAGTTCTCATTAGGAATGCAAATCTTTGGCAAAAGATAGCTGAAAAGAATTGTGTTTAATAGCAAAATAGCTTCCACTTATTGAATGCTTACCCTATTACCAATTAAACATGCCACAGGAATCATTTTAGTATTCGCAGTATCATAAGGACTATGAACCCGTTTGTTCCTAATGGCATAGGTTCTGATGGATTAAATTCTGTTCTAGGCAGCGAAGTGACAAAGGTCTCCCTGATGCTGAATCGTACTCTTTCCACAGGACTCTGCTTTATCTTCAATGGATTCAGCACAGGTAAGCCCACAAGTCAGGAGAGCTCAGCAATTCTCCTTGTTGGGCTTCAGAGTTACCAGTAATAAAGACATTTGGATGAATTAAGAAACTAAATGCCCAAAACACTTGTATCTCCTTGAACTTTTAGATTTAGTATTGTCCACCCCATAATCTGTAAGACAAAAATACAAAGTGGAAAGGGCAGAATAGTCAATAAATGGTGTTAGGAACCCTGGGCATTCACGTGCAAAAAAGAGTTGGTCCCTTCTCTTGCAACATGCACAAAAAGAAAAATCGAGATGGACATAAATCCTATCTTAACTTTTGAGACAGTGTCACTCTGTCCCCAAGCTGGAATACAGTGGTGCTATCTCAGCTCACTGCCACCTCTGCCTCCTGGGTTCAAGGGATGCTCCTGCCTCAGCTTCCCGAGGAGCTGGAATTACAAGCACATGCCACCACACCTGTTCCAGATACAGAAGGTCCTTCAAGAGGCACAGTGAAAGACTGCAGGGATTGCAAAAGGAACTGAAGGGATGTAAAAGCAGAAGGCTCATGTTAGACGTTTACACTGAGCTCTGTCTTTCCCCGTCTCAGGCAAGTAGGGCAGTTACACAGGCAATGGGGGAGCTGCTAACACCAATGTCCATCTTGGATGAGGATTTTATACCAGCACAACTGCTGTGATATGTCAATTCAAAACAAAGATGGCCTTGAACCAAATGCTACATTTTACTTCCTTTCAATGAAGAGGATCCAGACCAGTAAGTCCTTTAACTGCAGTATCTTCATCTCAGTGGGGGACTCAGCAGCTTTCCAAGTGCACAGCTTCCTTTGGCCTCTAACAGGACATGGACAGTGGCCCTAGACAAGAGCTTAGTGCACATGGGTCACCTTAAAACAGAAGCTCTGGGCTTCATGTGTCATTAGCCCTTTAAGTTCTATCCATAGAGGCAACCAGATCAGCCTGTTAACATATCACCCCTGTAAGACTAGAATCTTCATCTTTGATTCAGTCTTTCTGGTGTACCTGCTCCGAGTGTTTGGAAAGGAGCCGGGTTCTATACATCTTGTAATTTCTACTTATGTGAATCCTGCCACATAAAATGAATGGAAAGCACCTTCTACTCAATGTCTATGAACATTTCCTCCCGATGCAGGGTTAAGATTGATCGTTTTCTGCCTGTATCATACTTTCTCTAACATGGATCATAGGAAACGAACATGAGACAACATGGAGAACAGCCTGGATGCCTCCTTACACTAACCAGGGGCGAAATCTGGCCATGACCCAGTCCATATATCAGAGAGGAATGCCTGAAACCAGCCAAGACTTCCAAATTCTACATAGGAACCTGAGCTCCATTCAGTCATTCTGACTGTTCTTCCCCTAGAAATTAGAACTAAAGCATTTATCTCCAGGAGATCAAACATGGAATGGGTGGCTCAAAGCCTTTCGATTCATGAAAAGGAAAAAAATATCCAAGCCTGTAAGATCCTCCCCAAATCCTGTCTTCTCTTCCAACCACTTTTGTAATGTGCATGACTAGGTGCGAGCTTAGAAAAAACATTTATTCCATCTTCCAGCAAAACTAGGGCTCACGAAAAAGCACGTATCTAGGATATGTAATAGCTGAAAATCAAATGATGCAAATATCACGCTTCTCCACAGGGCAAGTTCTGGCATTCAGTCCAAGATGAGAAAAAAAATGAATAATTTAAAACTTCGTGGTCGATGCCTGTCACCTGTCCTTAGCCATGATGTGTGATGGGCTGCTGCATGTATGTATGAGGTCAGTGGACATGGGGGTTCAGAGAAACCTGTGACACGACTCGTGCACACTACCAGGTGCTCACAGAGTATAGGACCAATTTTTACAACCAGCAGTGATAAAGACCTTAGTGATTTTTGTAGTTACAATACTTAGGGAGACTAGATTTGATGGAAATCCAGCACAAGGGAAATTTTAATCTCAACTCAGCTGATTCATCCTCTGATTGGACCCATGTCTCTCCAACATGCCCATTTCCCATCCAAATTCAGTTGTTTCCCAGAAAAAAATGACAGAATAAGAAAATTCTCTGGCTTTATAGCTTCCAGCCCTTTAAACATTTTCCTACCCAAGATCACTTCTGTTACCACTAAAAGCTATGGGAATCTTTATGACCCAATGTAAGTTGAGTGGCGATGGGGAGTCCTAGGAACATTCCTCCCAACAAAATGACTTGTTTCCAAGATTTTGAAGTGTTTCAGTCAAACCATCCTGAGAAATTTGGAGACAATATTTAGATCCTAAAGCACAGGAATTCACTCATTAAGGGCAAAGATTTAACCCTCCATAGCATCCAGGCTTATGCGATATCGAAGTCAGAATCAGGCTTCCATTTGTAACAGAGGCCCTCCTGTAACCCCTCCATCTCTCCCATAGTTCTGGTCCCACGCTTAGACACCCCCCCCCCCCCACCAAACAATTGACAGGAAGTTCAAGGGAAAAAAGCATGATGGCACTGAAGGTCATGCTCCAGGATGAAGAGACCTGACGTCTACAAGGCTTCTAGAGTCCAATTCATACATGAGACTCCCATGAGAACAAGGGAAGTAGGACCCTCACAGCCTAAGAAAGCATCACCTGCTATTTCTAGAATGAAAAGAGACTTGCTATAGAAATTGTTTCTCTCAGAACCAGACCTCCTAGGATCAGAGGCTACTTATTCCTAGGTTGCTACTTTTGCCTTGAGATCTCCCTGCATGCATTGTAATGGATATACAATTTAAAGAAATGCTGTTTAAGGTCAAATTGTACATTTCTTGATTTTGGTATTACCACCCAATGTCTACAGCCACAGGTCACCCTGTACTTATCCCCAGGTAGATCAAGAGCTAGGTGCTATCCCCAGATCAGTTGGCTCTTGTTTTCAAGTTGACAACATACCGTAAAGCTTCCTTGCAAAAATCATTCTACGTTTCCAAAAGGAGACAAGTGACAGTGATATTTCAGTCTCCACTGAGATGGTCCCAAAGATTGGGGTGTCCAAGGAAGCAAAAGCATTTTCGGTCATGTCTCCACAGCAAGGCCTGTTCAGTGAGAGAATCCATCTCCTGCAGTGGCCGTTTTGTTCATAGTCATCAGTGGAAGGTATATAGTGGCCATTTGGCCTAAGTAATGGCATTCTGGGGGATACTTGTTCTCCTCATGGGTAACTTAGCCCCATCAGGCATCAATTTTAAGGAGCCATGCTCAGGCACCTGCTTCAGCTTGCTGACTGAAGCAGAACAGCTTCACAGCTGAGCAGCTGGGGACAGTCTGCAGGCCCACCAATCCACTAATAAGGTAACAGTAGCAGTCAAAATTCAGGCAGAGGAAAGTTAGTTCAAAGACAACCAAGCAGTGGTTATGGAGACTCCCCCAGAACAACATTCAGCTTTGTGGTAGTTCCAAGCTACATCCAGTTTAAGTCCTCAGTTCTGTGCTTAAGGCCAGCCCTAAATCCTAGTGACATGTCTCCATGTCTAACACGTGAAGTACCTGTTGAATTATAAGATTATTTTTGCAGAAAAGCCATTTGGTAACATTAGAAACTTCCAGGATTACAGAACTGCCTGCTAGGTTCTGACTTTGGCCAGCGGATGGATACCCACAAGAAAAGGTATTTGGTTCAGCCGGTGCTGGATCTGCCATTATCAGCCAGGGGAATACCTAGAGTTGTTAGATTTGATTAGTTGGGTAAATTTTCTAGCTAGACTGCAAAAGGAATGGGGGGCAGGGAACCCCCCGGGAGGACATGTTTCATATTTCAATAGCGGACAGGGCTTTATTCCCTGTACATATTGAAATATACAGCAGTACTGTTCTGATCTGATATACTCACACATTTTTACTTTTCCTGTCAAGTGTCATCACTTCTTACACTTTGTAAAATTAATAATTGGTGTTAGAAGGAACTATTCACTGCCCAGCCTCAAAGCCACATTGCTCTGGGTTTGGCATACCAGGCTCTTTATACCTATGCTTTCCTGTTCCCTGGTCACCAGTAGCCACCTTGTATCTATGAAGTCTACCTTCAAGTGAACAAGGGTAAAGTGGGAAGTCCAGGACAGTGCCAAGTCATTGATTGATCTTGCCTGGTGCTCCTCAGCAGGAATGTGTCCCTAGAGGCCCCGGCCCATTCCTTTTCACAACCAGCTTGCAGAGAGGCTTCATCCTCAAACCCCTTCCCCTACCAAATAGGAGGCTACTGAAGGTTCCAAGACCCTGTATATGGATGAACTATATAAAGGAAATGGTCTCTGGTCCTTGATTCATGAAGGCCAGGTCCCATTGTACAAGATAGCTTCTCATCCGTGCTGCTTCATGAGCTATGAGTGTTTTCAATGTTTAGTTTGTATGAGAAAGGTAATTTCTAATTAAAACCAAGTTGAAAGATGAGCTTCATCTTTGTACTTGTTCCTTTAAATCTTAACACTTGCTAGTCCTGTACCTACAAGAAATGCATGTGCTGGCTTTGTCTCACTGCAGCCAGAGCTCTGGGTCTCATCTTCCCTGCTTCGTGTCCTCTGCTCCTGGAGGCCCAGCCTCTATGGCCACGTGACCTGCAGGTATGAGGAGATGCACATCTAAGACTCCAAGACCTGCAGGTATTGGGAGATCTACATTTAAGACTTCGGAAAACCTGGAAATGGGAGCATTGACATTTCGGGATGTGGCCATCAAGTTCCCTCTGGAAGGATGGCAATGTCTAGAAACTGAACAGTGGGATTTACATAAAAACATGTCATTATAGAAACCTGGTCTTCTTGGGTATTGCCGTCTTAAAGCCAGACCTGATTCACCTGTCTGGAGCAAGAAAGAGGCTTGCAATGTGAAGACACACGACATGGGAGCTGAACTCAGTTGCATGTTCTCATACTTCAAGACCTTTGGCCAGAGTAAGGCATAGGAGATTGACAAGTAATATTAAGATAAAATGTGGACATGACAATTTCCTTTTAAGGAAAGGCTGTAGAAGCGTGGATAAATTTAAGATGCACAAAAAAAGTTACAATAGACATAACCAGTTTGACAACTACCCGTAGCAAAATACCTGAAGGTGAAAAGTATGTGAAAGTTTTTCCATACATTTTCAAATTTAAGCAGACAAGATCAGACATACTGGAAAGAAACCATTCACATGTAAACAATGTTGAAAGTTATTTTGCATGTTTTCACGTAGTAATTCACACTGGAAGACTTGCACAAAGATGGCTCAATAGGAACAGCTCCAGTGTGCAGTTCTCAGCACAAGTGATACAGAAGGTGAGTGATCTCCGCGTTTGCAACTGAGGTACCAGGTTCATCTCACTGGGACTGGTTAGACAGTAGCTGCAGCACAAGGAAGGTGAGCTGAAGCACAGTGGGACATCGCCTCACCTGGGAAGCGCAAGGGGCCAGAGAACTCCCTTTCCTAGCCAAGGGCAGCCATTAAAGACTTGTCCCGTCACTCTGGCTCAGATATTGCACTTTTCCCAGTCTTCGCAACCCACAGACCAGGAGATTCCCTCCAGTGCCTACAACACCAGTGCCCAGGTTTCCAGCACACTGGGTGGCTGTTTTAGCACCAGTTTTTGTTTTCCCTCTCACACCAGTGGCACCTGCAACTCCAGCAAGACAGAACTGCTCTCATTCCCCTGAAAAGGGAAGCTGAAGCCAGGGAACCAAGTGATCTGGTTCAGCGGGTCACTTCCCCATGAAGACCAGCAAGCTAAGATCCACTGGCTTGAAATTCTTGCAGCCAGCATAGCAATCCGAGTTAGACCGGGGAAGTTCGAGCTTGGTGCGGGGAGGAGCAACTGCCATTGCTGAGGCTTGGGCAAGCACTTTTAACCTTGTCTGTGTAAACAAAGTCACAGGGAAGTTTACACAGCAACTAGGCTGAGCCCATGGCAGCTCAGCAAGGCCTCGGCAGGCAGACTGTCACTAGACTCCCTTCTTGCAGAGCAAGGTATCACTGAGAAGAGGCAGCAGCCCATCAGACACTAATAAAGACCCCACCTTCCTGGGACTGAGCACCAGGGAAAAGGGGCTATTGTGGGTTCAGCTTCAGCAGACTTGAATGTCCCTGCCCAGCAGCTCTGAAAGGAGCAAGGATCTCCCAGCACAGTGCTTGAGCTCTGTTAGGGACAGGCTGCCTCCTGAAGTGGCCTCCTGACCCCCAATGTATCCTGACTGGGAGACACCTCATACAGGAGAGCTGTGGTTGGCATCTGGCGGATACCCTTCTGGGATGAAGCCACCAGAGGAAGGAGCAAGCAGCAATCTTTGCTCTTCTGCAGCCCCTACTGGTGATTCCCAGGCAAGCAGGGTCTGGAGTGAGCCACCAGCAAACTCCAGCAGACCTGCAACAGATGGACCTGTAGGAGGCAAACAAATGGAAATAGTTTCAACAGGAAGGACCACTCAGCCCATCCAAAGGTCACCAGCTTCAAAGACCAAGGGTAGATAAATCCACAAAGATGGGAAGAAATCAGTGAAAAAAGGCTGCAATTGACAAAAACCAGAATGCCTCTTCTCCAAGCGGCCACAACTCCTTACCAGCAGTGAAAACTGGAGAATGAGTTTGATGAATTAACAGAAGGAAGCCTCAGAAGGTGTAATAACAAACTTCTGTGAGCTAAAGGAACACGTTCTAACCCAATGCAAGGAAGCTAAGATTGAAAAGAGGTTAGAGGAAATGCTAACCATAATAGCCAGCATAGAGAACCAACTTGATGGAATGGAAAAACCCAGCACAAGAACTTTGTGAAACATACACAAGTTTCAATAGCTGAATCAAGTGGAAGAAAGGATCAGATTGAAGGTCAACTCAATGAAATAAAGTGAGAAGGCAAGATTTTTAAAAAAGTGAAAAGAAATGGACAAAGCCTCCAAGAAATAGGGGATTATGTGAAAATACCAAATCCATTTCATCGGTGCACCTGAAAGTGATGGGGAGAACGAAACCAAGTTGGAAAAGACTTTAGGATATCATCCAGGAGAACTTCCCCAACTTAGCAAGGCAGGCCAACATTCAAATTCAAAAAATACAGAGAATACCACAAAGATATTCAAGAAGAGCAACCCAAAGACGCATAACCATCCAATTCACCAGAGTTGAAATGAAGGGAAAAAATGCTAAGGGCAGAGAGAAAGGTTGGGTCACCCACAAAGGGAAACCCATCAGCCTCCCAGCTGATCTCAGTAGAAACCCTACAAGCCAGAAGAGAGTGGGGTCCAATACTCAACATCCTTAAAATTTTCAACCCAGAATTTCATATCCAGCAAAACTAAGCTTCATAAGTAAAGGAGAAATAAAATCTTTTACAGACACGCAACTGCTCAGATTTGATCAACACCAGGTCTGCCTTACAAGAACTCCTGAAGGAGGCACTGAACATGGAAAGAAACCAGTACCAGCTACCGCAAAAACATACCAAATTGTAAAGACCATCAACACTGAAGAAGCTGCCTCAACTAACTGGAAAAACCAGCTAGCATCAAAGTGGCAGGATCAAAGTCACATTTAACCTTAAATGTAAATGGGCTAAATGCCCCAAAATACAGCTGGCCAATTGGATCGAGTCAAGACCCATCTCATGTGAAAAGACACAAGCTCAAAATAAAGGGATGCAGGAAGATTTACCAAGCAAACAGAGCAAGGAAAAAAAAAAAGTTGCAATCCTAGTCTCTGATAAGACTTTAAACCAACAAAGATCAAAAGAGACAAAGAAGGGCATTACATAATGGTGAAGGGATCAATGCAGCAGGAGCTAACTAGTGATCATTAAAAAAACAAAAAAAAAAACAGGAGACAACAGATGCTGGAGAGGATGTGGAGAAATAGGAACACTTATACCATTGGTGGGAGTGTAAATCAGTTCAACCATTGTGGAAGACGGTGTGGAGAGTCCTCAATGATCTAGAACCAGAAATACTATTTGACCCAGCAATCCCATCACTACATATATACCCAGAGGATTATAAATCATTCTATTATAAAGACACATGCACAGATGTGTTTACTGTGGCACTTCAAAATAGCAAAGGGATGAGTTCATGTCCTTTGCATGGATAAAGCTGGAAACCATCATTTTCAGCAAACTGACACAAGACAAAAAATTAAACACTGCATGTTCTCACTCATAAGTGGGTGTTTAACAATGAGAACACATGGACACAGGGAGGGGAATGTCATACACCAGGGCTTATCGGGAGGTGGGGGTGCTGGGGAGGGATAGCAGCGGGTAGGCATAGGGAAAGGATAGCATTAGGAGAAACAATGTAGATGACGGGGTGATGGATGCAGCAAACCACCACGACACGTGTATATCCATGTAACATGCACATTCTGCATGTGTACCCCAGAACTTAAAGTGTAATAAAGGAATTCATATTGGAGAGAAATCCTACAAATGTGAAGAATGTGGCAAAGGCTTTGAGTCCTCAAACTGTACTACACATGAAATAAATCATACTGAAAAAACTCAACAAATGTCAAGAATGTTGCAAAGTGTTTAACTGTTTTTCACATTTTACTACACATAGTACTGGAGAAGAACCCTACAATTCTTAGAAGTGTGGTAAAGCTTTTAACCAATCCTCAACTCTTACTACACTTAATTCATACCTTAGAAAAATTTTTACAAATGTGAACAATGAGTAAAGTCCTTATCCAGTTCTCACACCTTACTACATGTAAGAATTCGTACTGGAAAGAAATCCTGCAAATGAAGAATGTGGCAAAGCTTTCAACCAGTCCTCAACTCTTACTACACAGGAAAGAATTTATACTTGAGAGAAACCCTACAAATAGTGAAGAATGCGGCAAAGCTTATAACCGGTCCTCAACCCTCACGACACGTCATTCATTCTGGAGAAAAAAAACCTACAAATATAAAGAATGTGGTAAAGCCTTTAGGTGGTTCTCACACTTTACTTGACATATGATAATTTATACTGGAGAGAAATCCTAAAATTGTAAAGACTGTGGCAAGGATTTAAATAATCTTTACCATATACTCTTACATGTAGTAAGATATAAAGAGAAACCCTATAAATGTAAAAAATGTAAGCTTTTAACCAGTCCTCAAATCTTACCTTATGTTTAGTAATTCATACTGGAGAAAAACTTACAAATGTGAAGAACCTGGCAAAGCCTTTAACCAGTCCTCACACCTTACTACACATAAGATAATTCATACTGGAGAGAAACCCTGCAAGTGTTAAGAATGTGATTACAGTGAACTGAGATCATGCTACTTCACTCCAGCTTGGGTGACAGGTCAGACTCCATCTCAGAAAATAACGAGTTTTTATATATGAGGTGAGATGGACTCATTTCATTACTCTTCATGTGGCTGTAACATTTTCTCAACACCATTTATTGAAGATACTGTCCTAAGAAATAGTCGCCTTTATTTAAAATCAGTTAGCTCTAAGTGCATGGATGTATTTCTGGTGTTTTTCTGCTCTGGTCTGTGCCTGTTTTTATTCAAGTACCATACTGCTTGTTACTATAGCTTTATAGTGTATTTCAAAGTCAGGGTGCTATCCATTTTGCTTTATTGCTTTAGCTATTCAGGGTCTTTTGCAGTACCATATAAATTTTTAAAAATTGTCACAGGTATGTTCATTGAGGCTGTGTTATATTTGCAGATCATTTTGTCTAATACTAATATTTAATATTAATGCCAATTCATGAATAACCTCTTTCATGTATTACCTTAATTTCTTACTTTTAGGTTCTTTAGCATATAATGTAAGGTGTTTCAATTTTTTGGTTAAATTTTGTAGTTATTGTAGTTATTGTAGATGAAATTGTTTTTAAATTCATTGAGATAGTGTACAGAAATTCTAGTGATATTTGGATGTTTTTGTATTCTGCAATTTAATAAATTTATCAGTTCCCATTAAAGAAATGTATACACTACTTTCTATGCTGAGATTTGCCTGTAGCTTTGCTGGTGGGGCAGGGGAGTCATTAACAGTAACCTGGATTCCTGAATCTAGACCCCACAACTCAATAGTTCCCTGGTTGAGGAAACTAATGACAACCAGCTATCAGCCCAGTAACAGTGGTAAGAGACCAGGACAGTGGCCTACACCATTTCATTGAACACAACATCCTAGGTGGACCGACAGGGAGTGTACTGTGATTTAACAGTATTCCGAGTCAGGCTTATCTGTTAAGGAATGGACACAAGACTCTAACATTTCCCCCTTTGAGTTTAAAGCCTTTTTCCATCCCGTTTGCATTTGCTGCCTTTCATAGACTGTCCTAATAAAGTCGGGCTCAAGGGGTCAGTGGGGAGCTCAGTCTGTTTTCCATTAGTGATAAACACTAGGCTTGGAATTCACATTGGGAAGTGACATGGCCTGGCCTTCAAAACCTCTTTCATCATCAGTAAGAATCTAAAACATGATCTGATCTCAGCCTGCATTGGGCCTTTCATTCGATAGGCAAGCTATCTCTCAGGCCACAATGTGTTTATGGCCCCTAAGTGTCACCTACAGCCTTCCAAGTATTATGAAGTTCTCCAGTGTTGTCTGGGGAGAAACAAGCTTAGAACCTTAAGTTTTCTAATGAGAGGTTGTAGGGCCAACACTGAGTCTCTACAAAAAATTTTGCTCTAGTTTCATCAATATTCAACATATTCCATAATCTTACAGAAAAATAGACTAGAAATCACTTTGATTCTCCATCTTACAGATGGTAGCCTGGCCACATGGATCATCTGTGTGGAATTCCAAATGAGTTTCTCATGATCAAGAAAGCAGTTGAATGCTCCCTTCCCCAGTCCCGATTGAAGAGATGGAGTAACTACAGCACTATAGGCCAAGAAGTCATAGGGATGCAGAACACAGCATCTACCCTCCAAAACTGGACTAACTTGTGACCACTCCCAGACTAAAAGGACAATTAGCTGGTATTTTTGGAGCTCAAGGGTAGAGTCTTCCATTGGAAACTGACGCTATAGTTCTATCTGAAGCTAGACCCATGGAGCAGACTCAAAATGAGGTCTGAGGTAGTGATGACATGAGGCACCTTGGACCCTTCCCCTCCGCGGTCTCCTGCCAGCTTTTCCCACTGGCAAGGCCTGGGTGGAAGAAAGTTGGTACTGTATTTGAGAAACATGAGCTTATAGGTAACGTTCCTTGTGGTTGAGGGAGGGAATAGAAGTCAGACAGGACCAATAGCCACGTAGTAAGTACGGATGAGCGGCTCAGACTTGAGTTTCACTGCATACCATTTAAGTGGACATTTACATATTAGGGTGCAGTTTCAACACAAGGCTGGGGAGGGGAGGGAAAAAGTATCTTTGCTTCTCTGGATTGTCTTTGAATCTGGATCAGATTATAAGAGGCCAGTACTGGTGAATTGCTTATTGGGAACTTAGGCTCTAGACCAGGTGTCCCCAAACTTTTTACACAGGTGGCCAAGTTCACTGTCCCTCAGACCATTGGAGGGCCACCACATACTGTGCTCCTCTCACTGACCACCAATGAAAGAGGTGCCCCTTCCTGAAGTGCAGCAGGGGGCTGGATAAATGGCCTCAGGGGGCCGCAGTTTGGGAACGTCTGCTCTAGACCATGATGGATGCCCCCAAGATTAAAAAAATACATACTTGGCTCTTCTAGCACTGTATCAGTCATTTAAACAGGAGAATCTTCCCCAAATGTATTAGGACAAGTCCTCCATATACAAGGTGAAAGAACAAAAATCAATCAACCTACGCCAAGATGCAGACAGTTATGTATTGGTTGCTGTAACTCTTCTCTATGCTGAAAAGTTATATGGCTATACAATTCTTGTATGTTCAGAGAGTTGTCACTATGTCCCAGATGTCCAATAGGAAATGTGACAAAAAGTTAAATTTTGGAGAGGACATCGTAATATGCAGTATGAAAACAGTGGATGAATAGCAATTATACAAGTACATAAATTGAATATGTCTAAAATGACAGTTTGAAGTATACATGAGACAGGGAATTGTACACAAATTCTAAGTAGCCAACTAGATGTATAGATTACCTGAAAAGGGAGAAATGAAATATTTAAAGTTTTCCGTACTTGAAGACAACTGTAAAACATAAAAAAAAAAAACACCCAGAGTATAGAGTGTACATTTTAAGCACACAGAACAAGTTAGAAGTGAATCAAAATTAACAGACTTGCTAGTTAGAAGATGCCAGTTTACTGTATCAATCGAGTGTCCCATTGCCAGTGATATTTTGGCTCTGATTAATAACCAGACAATCCCGTTACTAGGTGCAGAACAAGGTAAGAATTCTGCACACCACTGGTTTATAAGCTTCATTCTCAAAAGGCAGAGATTATCGATCTGCAGGCTGGAGGACTATCTTATTAGCTCCTGGATTGGGATGAATTACTGTATGGGGCTGCTTAGCAGCCTCCCTTGCCTCAGCCCCCTATCCATGCAGCTGCCTACTGGAAACAAGTTATGTGACGAGACCACGGTTCAAGAGCAGACAGACATGCTTCCCAGGCTCCCGATTCAAAAGCTCTTACTGTTAGATTGGCACAAAAGTAACATTGAGTTTTGCCATTAAGAGCAATGGTAAGAACCAGTTACTTTTGCACCCACCTAATACCTAGCCTGCCACATTAAGCCACAACGCAATGCCGTTGGCAACATTAGAGTATCCAGATCCTTGCCTTCATTAATAATTACACTCTGTATGAGAGCTGTCAAATGGTGCCTCTGCTGAGCAGATGTCCTCTGCATCATGGCAATAATTGTCTTTTCAGGAGAACCTTAAGTGATACAACTTCCCCCATACAAACTCTGATCTAGTATTTTTGTCTCTAATGGTTCTAATTCCTGTGCCTTGTCTTCATCTACATACTTTCAAGTGTGGGTAGGCTTCATCCAGGTCAACTTCAAGACATCCATCAAGAGCAAGGAAGAGCCTATGTAGCGTATTTAACATACGATTCAAAGAAGCGCTACACTCTGCTGCCTTCTGTAAGTAGCATATTTGAAGACAGACAATGTCATTTGAAAACCTGGGATCACTAAGATCCATAAGAGCTGATAAGAACATGGAAGACTCCCACAACCACCTAATAACCACATCTTGTGAGAGCCCCATACTTGGTTTCTGAAGCTATTGTACAAACAGGTGCTGCTCCGGCTTCAGGAATATGAGCCTAGGTAGAGCAGCTAAAAGCAAGCCTCTCCTACTCCTAGGTTTCTGGAAGATGTTGCCAACCCAGTCCCAGCCTCTGCATTTAGGTCACAGGAAAGAGTCAGTTTGAGAGGCCAGCAGCTCAGACACAGGCACTGGGGATAACTCCTGCCACCACCTCCATGCTGAGATGAGCATTGCACACACGTTCAACTGTGGGGATAGGGCCAGGCGGAAACTTGATTAATGCCAAGTGTGTATTCCAAGTATTATGTTTACTGGGTTGTATAAAAGGATCTAAGACAGGAACTGTATCATCTGCATTGCATTCAACTCTTCGGGGGATGCACACTGTACATAGCTTCCTTTGGCCTCACCCACACAGGTGAAGTACAATTTCACTCAGAAGAGTTAAATGCATGTGGGTCACCTAGAAACAGCTCAGTGTGCAGCTCTATGTGCCCAGAAGCAGTTTTGTACTGTTAGGGCTCACTAATCTTTTTATACTGTAGCCTGTCAATGCATCACTCCCCACTCCATTAAGTTAGAGGGCCACACATTAGGGGCTGTTCATGTGGAATACGTTTAACATAGTCCCCATTTCCCTTACCTCTGGTTTGGTAAAAACCAGCCATAGAAGCTATGAAAAGACAGAACAAGCCGTTTTCTCATACGTAGACCTGGGATCAACACTGCCGGAGAGTAGGAACTTATCAAGCTCTTACACAGAAGAAACTTAGCTGGCCACTTGCACTGACCTATCCTAGATGAAAGTATGTCACTTTGTCTCTTCTCTCACATATTGACGTCTTATTGACCTGGTGTATTTCATTTCAAAGAATACCAAGTGCTGCCCCTCCCACCTCATATGCCCAATAGAGCTGCTGGTGCACATTTTGTCCCAGCCAAGTGTCATTCATTCATCCCTTTCTGAATACCTCTAAGTTATCTTCAACTACCTCTTGGTCCCAGTGCACTGATCATCTGACTTCATTCTTCCTATTACAAAGAAGCATATCTGAGCAAAGGAGAGCACTAACCCCAGGAAATCCCAAGCCTGCAAACCTCTGGGTGAGTTCTGAATGGGAAGTCCAAGGCTCAACCACCTTTCACTGCTAGTTTTGCCACTGCTATTTGGATACATTGTAGACAGACATCCAAGTCTTCTCCATAAGTTATATTTTGTCTTAAACATACTAGACCCTTGGTTTGATAAGTTTTTACAAGCACTTTTTCAGTTTGGTTCATGAAGATTTGTCAAAATCCTTCCTCCTCTGTAGCCAAGTCAACGAGACAGTCTCCTTTAGGAGCACTTGTTCCTCCTTTGAGTGTCTTAGTTCTCATTAAAAACCAGATTCCACAGACCCACATTGGCAGCCTGTCTGAAATGTGATTGAAACACTTTCCTGTCTATAGAGATGGCTCCTTTTGAGCCACAGACCTGTTTCTGGCCTTGTCTTCTCCAATCTGTGTGCCTAGCACCAAAATACCAAGGAACAAACCTGAGGTGGTTTGGTCTGGATAGACCTGGATGTTTTTTCTGGCCCACTTGAGAACTACAATTGGCCGTGAACTCTACCACAGAAGAAATGCCTGAATTTGGCCGGTATACATAATCGCTTTTGAAAAGGAAACCGGGAAAAAGCTCATGGACTTCCACAAGTAACTCCTAGATATTATTTATGAAGCCGAGAAAATCAAGAGCCACAGTTTAAGATCTCACCATTAGAGCCAGTCACTTGTAATTGGCCACAGAGTGTCTGCTGCTCTGAATCTGAGCACAGAAGGAGCAGCACACAGGGATAGGCTTTAGATAACATGTGACCTAGACCATGCACATTGCTTTGTACCCACTGAGCCTGTAGAACAAATTTTGTACCAAGTTTAAGGAACTGGTGACTCCATACTTCAATGAAGATTCCAGATTTTCATGCAGGAAAAAAATCACACCTCAGTCAACTCTTCTAGCCCTTCAACTTGCCCATTTCTTAACACAATCCAGTTTAATTTTCCCAAATAGACCAAGATGAGACAGTTCTCTTGCCTTTCAAGCCCCAGGTTTTCAAACATTCTCTAAAACTCACTCCCACTAAACCCCATTCAGCTAGTTATACAAAGCTTCAAGGAAGTCAATTTTTATGACTCAGAAGAAACTAATTGAGGTGTTCCAGATTACTCCTTTAAACAGGGTGATTTTTGTATTTTCAGTTTCAGCTTTTGAAGATAGTTTGATCAAGACACCCTGAGAACATTGAAGCCAAACACTCACATCCTGACAAGATCTCATTCACCCTGGGCATGATGGTTTGGTAGCATTGCTTTTTATATACCTAGCATGAAAGGGTGGGGCAAAACTCCAAGGTGTCAAACTTTCCAATTTTGACTCATGTTACTAAGGAATTTTTATGTAACTCCTGTGAATCTTATCCTCACCTAAGGAAGTGTTTTTGATCCAGATGAACTGATGAGTATTAGAGCATATGAAGTTGAATATATAGGGTACCTGACAGCCTGTGACAGATGGTCTTCCATAAACATTCACATTAGCTCATAGAAATCCAAAGACAGGATGAGATTTAGGATGATTAGCAGCTTTCTATAAAACACGAGGGTGTATTTTTTTTTGAAGAATAACTTATGATCATTCATGCAAATTTTTGGCAAAGGATAGTATGGTGAATGGTGAAAGGAATTGTGTTGAATAGTAGACAGTTATCAGTTATTGAAACTTATTTTGTGCCAGACATTAAACATTCCACATGAATTACATTTTTTGGTTCTTGGTTTCATGAAGGTATTTTTACCAGTGATGTATAATCGATTCAGAAGGTTTAGGAAGTTTGTTCTAGGCCACTTAACCAGTGAATTACAAGAGGGGTAATCAGACACCCGGTTATGCTCTTACCCCAGCAATCCTGACCCTCACATTGGACTCTGCACAGGTAAGTATGCAACAGGAGAGCCTGGCAAGGCACTTCCCCGCTGTTGGGCTTCAGTTTATCTGAATATGAAACATTACTTGGACCATGAATTCAGGAATCCCTTTGGCCTAAACATGATCTTCTGAAGTTTTAGGATCAGTGTTGAAACGTTCATAGTACCCAAGGTGATTTGGAGACAATGTCAAAATACCACTCCAAGGCTGTTCCACAATGAGGCTGTAATTGTGCTTCAGATGCATCTTAACTCTGCCAATAGCCACAGGAGCCCGAGAAGATAGACTCCAAGTTTCTCAGGCAGGCCTGGGTTAGCCCAGACGTGACAAGGATTTCTAAGTCTCACATGGAACAAACTTGTGTTAAAGGCTCAAATATGCACTGACCCATCCTGGACAATGTGGTGTCACACTGTCCATCTTCATAAAGTTTTGTTGACCTATGTTTTATTTCAGCAATGGTTACCAAGTGCTGCCTTTCCTATCTCCAAGCTCAATAGAGCAGTTGGTTTAGATTTTGATCTAAGTAGATGTGACACCCTACCCCATTCCTTCCTAAATGGGACTCCTAAATTGTAGTTCCTTAATCCTTGTGCCTCTGTAGACATGACAGAGCCTCTGACCTCATTCTTCCCATCACAAAGCAGCATCTCTCAGCTGATAAGCCTGGCCCTAAGTAATCCTGAACCTGCAGACCCGACCATGAAAACCTGGCTGAGACCAGAAAGGAAAGTACAAGTTTTAACCTTCCACTGCTAATGTTACAAGAGACATTCAATTTGTCTGCATTAATACTAGTTTTATTTTGATGTAAATACACCCAAGTATCCACTGGGATTTCAGCATTTTTGCAAGTCCTTTGTTGGGTAAACATCTCTAGGGAATAAAGTTTCAAGAATCCCCTGCAACAAGAAGTTTGGCCTATGACAGTCTTTTGGAAGTGTCTGCCTCCCCCTCCTGAGGATTTTGGAAATAAACCAGGTTTCCTGAGTCTTCCCATCTCTACATATGCGAATCTTGCCCCATAGGACCAATTAAAGACATCTCTATGTGTTTCTATATAGAAACGTTTCCCTCCTGAATGTAGGGCTGTGTTTTGGAAAGAGCAGAATTTGTTCCCACCTATGTCATACCTCCGTCTACCACTAAGATCCTAGGAAACAAACACAAGGCAGCATGAAGGACAGGCTGGGCTGCCTCCAGGCCACTTGGGGAAACAACTGGTCATGAGACTATCGTAGAAGGGGGAGTACCTGTTACCAGCTAGGATTTTATAGTCCTCAGACACCTGAGCTCCATTCACAGCCACTCCGGTGGACCTTAAACTAAAAAATCATCCCCATCAAATCAACACCAACTGTCTCAGTCAAAGCTTTCCACATCAGGAAGACTTTGATTACTGTCTTGTCCCATCACTTTTATGTCATGGCTAAAATAGAAATGAGGGGAAGACAAATGGATTCTTCAATCATACAACAAAATCAGGACTCATAAAAAGCTTTAAGTGTATATAATAGCTTCCGAAAATGAGGCCAGGAGCAAAAGTTCATGGGATCCTCCACCAAGCAAGTTCTAGATTTTGGAAGTGTAAAAAGCTAACAGCAATAGCTTATGACATCACCATGAATGCCAGTCACCTGTGCTTAGATATAAAGGCCCCGCTGTACGAAGAAAAAAGTAAAGGCACATGGAAGGTTGAGCCAGTATGCAACATCACTCGGTGCACACTACTAACCCTAGAGCCTGTAGAACAAAATTCGCACCCAGTATTTTAAGGAATTCAGCAACTCCTGTAGGTATGTTGGGTGGAAAGATTCCATACATTCACCGGTAATCCCACAGAGTAAGTCCATCTCTCGTGAGACCTATTGAAAGATCAATCAGCCAACATTCACAAGGCTCTTCAACATTTCTACAGGTATCAACTTACAACCTATGCAACTTACAACCATTCAACTTTACGACCACAATCGCTAGCCACGACTGCTCTGCATCTGGCAGCAGAAACGTTGCCCAGGCTGGGCTTACGACAGTGTGGACCAGCTTCCAGCAGCACTACCATCTCCACGTGCACCATTTCAACTGTTATCCCAGACTCAGTACAGCGATTTGTGTTTTGCGTTTTGGATATTTTTCCATCAAACCCCCCCACAAGATGTCTACCAAGAGGAAATTGTCTTTATCTATGCCTCAGCCTGCCAAGAAGGAAAGAAAGGTCATCGATCTCAATATGAAAATGAAGGTAATTAAGCAGTACGAGGGGTGAAAGTGAATGATCACGTGATACGAAGTTATCACACTCGACTGTCAACAATTTTGAAAGAATTCGTGAAGCTGTGAAAGGTTCTGCACCCATGCAATCAACAGTTATAACAAAGCAACGAAGCGGGCCCATGCACGAAATGGAGAAATTGCTATGTATTTGGATGGAAGATCAAATTCAAAAAAGGACACCATTAAGTCTTTTTACTATGCAGATGAAGGCGAGAAGTCTATTTCGGACTCTGAAGGAGTGTGCTGGAGAAGATTACAGTCAAGAATTTGTAGCAAGCATTGGCTGGTTCCAGAGATTCAAGAAAAGATTCCAAATGCTTAGTGTTTGAGTGACTGGAGAAGCAGCGAGTGTGGATGAGGAAGGAGCACGTAAGTTTGTTGATAGTCTGGATGAATTGATTACAGATGAGGTATATCTAGCAGAACAGATTTTCAATGTTGATGAACTTACAAATGAAGAGCTAATCAAACTGGAAGAAAGAATGGCAGAAGAAGAAAGAAGCAGAGAAAGGAGGAGCCAGAAAGTTCACCACTAAGGGATTATCAGATGGTTTATCTTTACTGAATCAACTTCTTACACATTTCGAAGCAATGAACCCAAACATCAAATGATTTGCAAGGATTGAATGGATGGCGCACGATGTCTTTCATCCGTATCGTGAAATTTATGAAGAAAAAACATACAATTCAAAGCTCACCATGTTTATGAAAAAACAACTCCGGTAACCCCAACTGCTGCATCAGATGACAAGGTCAACGATCTGCAGCCAAGCACCAGCTGCCAATAAAACGTTTCGTACATGTTTATATATTTTGATATGTTTTGCAATTGGGAAAATGTTTCCTACGGTATTTTTTACACCTGTATTTTGTACTTGTATGCACGTGTATTTTGTAATTTTGTATGTTTTGCAAATATTAAACCATTTGTACTGGTAATGCAGTGTTTTACTTAAACCTGATGAATGTCAAAACAAAATGGTGTAGAGATGATACAAATGCCATAGAAAGAAAATATATAATGAAGAAAATTGTAAAATAGGACTTAAAGATTTTCATATCATTTCACAGTACTGTACACATAGCCTACTCAACTTATGACCTTATCATGTTACCACCGGTCTGTCAGAACCAATCATGGTCATAAATCGAGCACTAGCTGTATTTCCTAACATTTCAGTTTAGTTTTCAGAGAAGAGGCAGAGATTAGAGAAAATTCAATCATCCTCCAGCCACCAGACTCTTAAATACTATATTCAAGACTCTTTCCCTGCTGGCATAATTATGCAGACCTCCATTGAGACCCATTAACCAGCAGAAGCTGAGTGTTGATAGAGGGATATTCTGGACTACCCTCGATACAGGCTTGTGCTGGTTAATGATTGACTAGATTAAGGAATGCCTAGGGAATGGGTAAGGCATGATTTTGAGGGTATCTACGAGTACATTTCCAGAGAATATTGAAGTGCAAGTTAGTGGACTGGGCAGGAGTGACTGCCCTCAAAGTGGGCATGCACCATTCCATCTGCTGAGCACCTGAACAGAACAAGACAAACTGGTCTGAAGTGAAATTAGTTTTTCCTGCCCTTGGAAGTCAATTCTAGGCTCTTCAGCCTTTGGACTCCAGAACTTACACCAGCGGCCCCTGAGTGTTTAGGCTTCCCAATGTTGACTGAGCCTCACCATCAGGTTCCCAAGGCCTCCAGCTTATAGACAGCCTGTCATGGGACTTTTTAATCTTCATAGCTATATAGGATCTCCTATGATTAAGTCTCCTTTCATATATCTTTGTAACTTACTGGTTCTATCTTTAGAGATCCTTAATACACATAGGTACCAGGAGTAGAGAGGAACATTTACATTTGTGTTTACTTTAGTATCAGAAGTTGGCTCTCTTATCTAATAAGATCATAAAATGCTAAGGACTCTATAGTAATAGAACATTGATAGCACATGGCATGAACCACAGAGATGAACAAAGTATTTGTTACTAATTCACCACTTATGAGGCAAGAAACTTGGTGACTCTGCATATATTTTCAAACGTTTGTGGAAAACCAAGGAATATGAATGTGGGTTGATCCTAACATGGGACAAAGTGATCAAACAATGAGCTCAGGAATTCCATTTCCCAGCTCCAGCTCTAAACAGCCTAAGTGATTGAACATCTATGTGTGGCCCAAATTGATCTCTCCAGTAGCCATGGCTGGAATTCCTAAGACGTAAAATGACAACCATCATGCAAATGGCTGAATTACAACAGGAGTTGAACTCAAGCCTCACAGGGTGTCTGTTAAAATGAAGCCATTGATTGGGAAAGAATGGGATCCTGTAAACTGGGATGGAGACATCTGGGAATATCCTGAAGCTGGGGACAGAGCTCCTAAAATCCAAATGAGCCTCATTTGTCAGGGAAAATGACATCCTCCCCCAACCCAGTGGTAGCCAGCTTTTTACCTCCGAGATTAACACTCTTGCCTGAGTAAACAGCAATGGCCTCCCTGAGATTGCCAGGAGAGAATGCCAATTCTCAGGACTCATCCTGTACTCTTTGCTTGTAGGCCTGTAACTAGACTCATGCCCAGCAGGCCCCCAAAAGATGAGAGACAAATTGCAACTCATGAGGTGGCATGCTACCCAAAAGAACAGTTTTCCAATTTATGCAAACAAATCCAGGGAACATATGAGGGAACGGATATTGAGGATGTGGGATAATCATGGAAAAGTTGAATCAGGCTGGATGTAGTTACATGGGCCCACTAAGCAGAGATTTCGCATTTAACATTGCAGATTGGAGAGTTAGAAAAGGCACCATTTGGCTGGCCAGGACATGAATGGATGACCCACTGAGCTGGAGATGCCTGGTCTTCCTTGGGTTAAGGTAGACGAATGAATTAGAAGGTTTAGGCAGGTTGGAATACGAGGAAGTGTTTGTCACTTAAAACCTACTGACTCATACTGAGAGGGTCGGGAAGACATAACTTTTGCTGATGCTCTAGATTTCAGGGAAGCCCTAGCATCCCTGAAGAGCTTCATAGTCCTTTGTAGGCCAGATCTTACAGTGAGAACCACTGCCACTGAACTGGATAACTTAAATGTGATGAAAATGGTTAGGTTTTGGGGTGGTAGGGGCCAAGTGGTGTATGTAAAGGCAAACTGGGCACAGTCATCACAATCATCAGTGACAAAGCAACAGTCAATTATGTAGAGCCATGACCTTGGCTAGATAAAATTATGTTTTTAGAAGTAAAATAGAAAGGCTACTAAATTTTTAGTTGATCTGTGTAATCAAGAGACATCCAGGTCAAATGAGCAGTCTGACTCAATCAAAATGGAATAGCCCCTCAGTAGATCCCCAGACTTGAGCCAGTGTATGAACCTGGAACCTCTTGAGTAAAGGGGAAACCGATCCCCTCTGTCAAGGACCCCAGTACAGCACCAAAAATTTATACTGTTACTCTGTCTCCCATCCTTCCACAAAGGGACCCATAGCCTTTAACCAGGGTAACTGCATTGGGGAAAAGCAAAGAATCAGAACTTTCAGATACTGCTAGACACTGGCTCTGAACTGACTTTCCGGGAGATCCAAGACATCACTGTGGCTCTCCAGTCAGAAACAGAGGCTTATGGAGGTCAAGCAACAAATGGAATTTTAGCTTAGGTCTGAGCCTATTCTGTAGTCATTTTTCCAGTTCCAGAATGCATAATGAGCCAACATTTAGCTGGTAGAATCTCCACATTCATCCCCTAACCTGTGGGGTCAAGCACATTGTGGTAGGAAAGGTGAGATGGATACCATTAGATCTGTGTCTACCTACGAAGATAGAGTCAATAGTATCAAATACCTAGAGGGATTGTAGAGCTTAGTGACACCCTCAGGGACTTGTGAGGCAGAGGTAGTGACTCCTACTACATCCCTGGTTCAGCTTTATTTGGCCTGGGTAGAGAACAGATGGATCCTAAGAAATGACAGTGAATGACTAAGCTTAACCAAGAGAATTTGGGAATGAGAATTATAGCTTCTATTCCAGATGTGGCTTCATTGCTTGAGCAAATTAACATCTCCTGGTAGCTGGTATGTAGCTATTGATCTGGCAAATGCCTGTTTCTGTCCATAAGGCTCATCAGAAGCAGTATTTTTCACCTCAGTGCTATCAACTCTATATCATAATTTACTTCAAGCAATCTTGATCACTTTCTTCCTGGAAGATATCACAGTAGTTCATTACATTGATGAACTTACGCTAGTTGGACCTGGTGAGCTTCAAATACCAACTACTCTGCACTTATTGGTAAGATACTTGCATGTCAGGGGTAGGAAACAAGTCTGAGATTCAAGGGCCTTCAACCTCAGTGACGTTTCTAGGGGTTCAGTGGCATGCAGCTTGTTTAGATATCCCCTTCTCAGGTGAGGGGTGAGTTGTTTCACTTATCCCTTCTTATAACCAAGAAACAGCACAATGTCTAGTGGGCCTATTTGGATTTTGGAGGTAACGCGTTGCTCATTTGAGTGTTACCCTGGCCCTGAGTGACCCCAAAAGCTGCTAGTTTTAAGTGGGGCCCAGGACAGAAGAGAACTCTACAACACATCCAGGCTTCTGTACAAGCTCCTCTGCCACTTGGAACATGTAGTCCAAGAGATCCATTGCAATTTGAGGTGTCCAGGGTAGAGAGGACACTGTTCGAATTCCTTGGCAAGGCTTCCTAGGTGAACTGCAGTGGAGGCCTTTACGAGTTTGGAGCAAGGGTCTGCCATCACACCTGCAGGTAACCCGAGATAGCTCTTAGCCTGCTACTGTGCCTTACTAGAAACTGAACACTTGACCATGGGGCACCAGGTTATCAGGAGACCTTAGCTACCCATTAGACTGATCATTACCTGACCCACCTAGCCATGTTAGGGTGTGCCCAGCAGCACTCCAGCAAGTGGAAGTGGTAGGTATGGCTGGCCCCAAGCAGGTCCTGAAGGCACAAGTTTCATGAAAAATTGGCCCAATTACCCATGGCTTCTACTCCGTGAATACCAGCCATAAATATGAAAAATGTCCCAAGCAACATCCTTTGACATGGTTGAGCCATATACATAACTCTAGTACTGAGTCCTCAGAGCCATGGTTCAGCCAATGCCATCTTTAAAAGATCATTACCCATCTCCACATGGAGTACCTTGTGTCCAGCTAACATTCCTACTTATACTGCCTTCTCTCACGTTCTGCACCTATGGCCTCATCAATACCCTATGGTCAGTTGACAGAGTCAAGGGCCTGGTTTGCAGATAGTTTGGCATAATATGAAGGCACCACCCATGAGTGTCTAACTATAGCCCCTTTCTGGGACATCCTTGAAGGAAACAGTGAAGGAAGTTTTCCTGATGGGCAGCATCCCAGGCAGCTCACCTGGTTGTGCACTTTGGAAGGAGAAGTGGCCAGATGTGCCATAGCCAGTGGTTTGGCCTATCAGGGACTTGGAAGGAACGTGACTGGAAAACCGATGAACTTAGGGAGATGGCATGTGGAGAGATCTGTGCGAGCAAAGGATGTAAAGATACTTGTGTCCCATGGGAATGCTCACCAAGAAATGGTCATGTGGATAGAAAGGACTCATTCTGTGGAATCTAGCTAGCTTTTCCTAGCCACCACTGTAATTGATTAATGAACTCATAGTGGCCACGGTGGCAAAAATTGAGGTTGTACATTGGCTTAACAGACTTCTATCAGAGTCCAATCTGCCAGCAGCAGAGAACAACATTGAGGCCCCAATATCACACCATTCCCCAGGGTGAACGGCCAGTTTACCTGGTGGCAGGTTGATTTCATTAGACCACTTCTGTTACAGAAGGGGCAGCATTTTGTTCTTACAGGAATAGTTACTCTGGATATGGATTTGTCTTCCCTGTGTACAATGCTTCTTCCAAAAAATACTATCTATGCAATCACAGAATGTCTTCTCTGCCATCATGGCCTTTCACACAGCATTGCTTCCGACCAGAGATCTGGTTCACAGCCAAAGTACTGCAGCAATGGGCCCATGTTTATGGAAGTCACTGGTGTTACCATGTTCCCCACCATCCCAAGATAGCTGGCTTAGTAGTGGAAAAGCCTTTTCAGAACATTTCCAGTTCTAGCTAGGTGACAATACTTCATAGGGTTAGGACAAGGTTCTTCAGAAGGTTCTAGATGCTCCGAATCAGCATTCAGTTTGTAGCATATTGAAATGGGGCTCCGATGGCCAGGATTCAACAGGGTGCAGAGGAATCAAGGAGCAGACATGGGAATGGTACTGCTCACTATTACCCATGGTGACCTCTCACTAGCAAAGCTTTTGCTTCCTCTTCCTGCATATTTATGCTCTGCTAGTCTAGAGGTCTTAGTTCTAAAGAGGAATGCTTCTACTAGGGACAACGATCCCACTGAACAATAACACAAGACTGCCACCCAGCCGTCACACAGCTTCTAGTATCTCAGTCAGGTTAGGACAGGAGTTAGTATTGGTTGGGATAACTAACCCAAACTGCCAGGGGACATCAAAATGCGACTCTAATGGAAGTAAGGAAGAGTGTATCTGGAATACAGGAGAGCTCTTAGGACATCTTAGTGTTACCATGCCCCGTGATTAATGTCCTTGGAAAATTGCAGCAACTGTAGCAAAGACTATGAATGGTTCAGACTGAAGAAAAATTTGGGTTGCTACCTCAGGTAAAGAACCATGAGGAGTTGAGATACTTCTGGGAGGTAATTGTACTACAATTACACAGGGTAGTACAATAACCCAGTTATAAATGTCAGCTATGAACACAGTCCTAGTTCCTGTAACTGGACATATTTGCCATGAGTATCTTCCTATTTTCTGTGTGTCTATACATGCATGAAGCCACTATTTTTGTCATTGCTCTTAGTCCTTTATCTTGGAAGATTTGACTTTATATTGTTTGTGCATATTAATCATAGTATTATGGGGTGTAATAATCATCTGAGAACTCTACTTTCTCCAAGGCATTAGTGCATTTTTAGTTTTATGCACGATAGTTGTATCATATTAGGTGAAATAATTACATGATCATCTTTATTTGGAAGTTAGATATGATTTAAAGAGATGCTTATGGGTGCTAAGTTGATAAGGGTAAACTTTTGATGTTTAGTTTTAGTTCTCAATCTGGCTGGGTTAAGGGATGCTTAGGTGACTGGTAAAGTATTCTTTCTGGGCATCTCTGTAGGTGTTTCCAGGAGTGGGTACCATCCAATTAGCCAGGATCTGGCTAGAATTGAGAGACGGCAAATTTTCTCTCCCCATTGGAACTGGGATACACTATTTCATGAGATAGTTTCAGGCTCTCTAGCCTTTGGATTCTAGTACTTATTCCAGCAGATCCCTTCTAGTTCTTAGGCCTTCAAATGTGGCCTGAGCCATGCCGTCAGCATCCCAGGCCTCCAGTTTGTCTGAAGTCCTGCGACAGACTTTCTGCTATATTCACATGAACCAATTTCCAATGAATCCCCTTTCATCTATGTATCTTATAGCATTTGTCTCTGTAAAACACTGATACAAAAGCTATTTCCATATACCTAGCTTTCAGTTTTTGAAGGTGGTTTAATCAAATCACCCCGAGAGCATTAAGACCAATATTCAAATCTTGACCACAGGAATTTATTCATTTAGGATATGTGTCTTACTCCATTACACTAGGTCGTGTCTTCAAATTCAGAGTGACCAGAACTTGTATATATACACAAGACTTTCCTGTAACCCTCCCAGTTTTTCATTACTTGTTTCATAAAGTCCCCAGACATATGACATGCAGGTCCAGGACACAGATGCTAGAGCAGAGAAGCCCTGCTAGAGGATAGAGACAGTTTCAGAGGTTCATGAAATTTCTAGAGTATAATTCTGGAAAAGGAAGCTGACCCAGTCCCAGTCTCTGCATGTAGCTAGGGTAAAGAATCACTTTGAGGCACCAATATCTCAGACACAGGCACTGGGGTAACTCCCACCACCACCCCCATCTTGGAGTGAGCATTGTACACACATGCAGCTGTAGCAACAAGTCAGGTGTTAAATCAGGTGACACTCAGCTTTAATTGAATATATGTAGGTTTTATAAGTGGATTTATGACAGGAGATCTGTCTTCATCTCACAGGGAAAGCCAGGAAATAAGACACTTTTGATTAGTCACCTACATGAGGCACACGAAGTGGCCCCACACAAGAGCAAAGTACACATAGGTTGTCCTAAAGTGAGTTCTGGGCTACATGTCTCACTGATGTCTTATTACTTTCTGGCCACATCACCGTTTAAACTGCCAGCAACGGTCACTGACCCAGTCAAGAATCCCACACATCAGGGTCTTTTTTCCTTAAGAGTTGGACATTATATTCCATATCTATCTTAACTCTGTAGCCTGGTAAACAGCCACAAAAGATGTGAGAAGGTAGATTCCAAGTTATTTTCCCAGGTAGACCCAGATCAGCCTAGATCTGACAAAGAATGTCTTATCAATAGGTCATGTAGAGGGAACACTGTTTGAGGCTCAAATCTGTAGTCTGTCCTGGACAAAGGGATGTCACACTTTTCTTGTGTCCTGTGACATCAAGACTTAGTTTCTGCTAAAGTGAACTACATCAGGTCTAAGTGCCACCTCTTCTGGCCAGTTCCCAGTCAGAGCACTTGGTGCACATGTGGGCTTATGATTATATGATCCTTTCATTCTATTTCTTCTGAATTGGCTTCTCCAAGTTATCTATGGTTTCCTTATGCTGGCTCCTACGTAATCATGAAGGAACCTCTTCAGTCTGACTTTATTCTTCCTACTACGTAAAGCACATCTGAGCAGAAGCTGACCCTCAAAGTCCGCCGGCCCCCCCCCACCCCACCCTGAGGCTGCACACCTATCTAAGTAAACCTAGATGAGTTTGGAAAGGAGAAGTGCAAGATTCAAACCTCCACTGTTGGTTTTGCCACAGAAGACAAACATCTCATGTGATAAAGGACTTTTTTTGGTGCTTTTTCAAAGCACTCGAGTATTCCACAATTATCAGCTTATCTGAAGGCACTTACCTAATCTTTACATGATAAAGAACAGGGTGAAGACACTTCTATTAAAGAAAGTAACTAGAGCTGTGTCAGAGTGCCTGATGCTCTAAAAGCACAGAAGTAGGGGCACACAGGAGTGAAAGGCTTCCGATTGCATGTGGCATGGCTCACATGCCACTTTGTGCCCACTGAGCCTACAGACCAAGCTTTGTACCTGGTAGTTTGAGCAACTATTTTGATTACACCTCACTGGAAAGATTCCAGATTCCCATGAAAGTCCAGTATAAGAAAACCTCCATCACACCTCAGATGACTCAGCTGGTTTCACGGGATTTGCAAGGCCCTTCTCCAGCATCCTTATTTCCCTATGCATTTCTGTCTTCAGAAACTAAACCAAGATGAGACAGTTCTCTTGCTTCTTTCTAGGGTAGACTTCTCTGCACTAACATGGTGACCTTCACCTGGATATCAAATGTTTCATTTCTGAATATGAAACAATTAGAGGTAGAAGAGTTACAGGGAGGCCTCATGAATATACACACACGCTGGTACCCTGGGACATAGACCCTCAAATAGTTTTCTTCAATTCATTCCTGCTGACCCAAGTCAATTACACTTTCAGGAAAGCCTATTTTTTATGACCCAATGAGAGATATGCAACAAGGTATTCTGGATCACAAGTTTGCACATCTGCTTCCATATTTCTATTATTCAGCTTTTGAAGGTGGTCTGATTAAAGCACCCTGAGAAAATTAGTTAATACCAAGAACCTAAGCTTAGAAGTTCATTCTGGGCATGAGTTTTCCTCCACAGCACTCAGGCTTCTGTGCCTTTTAACTCAATCACCAGAATGTGTACATATGTTTACGATGCCTTCCTGCAATCCTTAGGCATTTCATACTCAAATGCCAACATTTGGCATACTGATGAAGGATATCCATGCCAGTGCTGAAGAGGCTATAGAAGACGACATTTCCTGAAGCCCTTGAAGGCTCCAGAGTTCAGACTGTCTCCTCAAGGAGCTCCCTGACCCCCATATACCCAAAAGAATCACCTTATAAAGCAGAGCTCAGATTGACATTTGGCGGGTATCCTTCTGGGACAAAGAAGAAACTGGTAGCAACCTTTACTGTTCTGCAGCTGCTGCAGGTGATCCCCAGGCAAGCAGGGCCTGGAGTGGACCTCAGAAGTCTTACAGCAGAGGGGCCAGACTGTCAGAAGGAAAACTAAGAAACAGAAATAACCTCATCATTAACAAATTGGACATCCACTCAGAGACCCAGTCTGAAAGTCAGCAACTACAAAGATGACAGGTGGATAAATCCACAAAGATGGGAAGAAACCAGCACAAAAAGGCTGAAAACACCCGAAACCAGAATGCCTCTCCAAGGGAACAAGGCCTGATGAAGAGTAACTGATGAATTGACAGAATCAAGCTTCAGAAGGTGGATAAACTTGTGAGCTAAAAGAACATGTTCTAACCCAATGCAAAGAAACTAAGAACCTTGACAAAAAATTTGATGAAATACTAATGAGAATAGACAATTTAGAGAGGAATATAAGTGAATTGATAGAGCTCAAAAACATAAGAATTTCACGAAGTATGCACAAGTTTTAATAGTCTAATTGACCAAGCAGAAGAAAGGATATCAGAGTTCGAAGATCAACTCAATGAAATAAAACGAGAAGACAAGATTAGAGTAAAAAGGGTAAAAAGGAATGAACGTCTCCAAGAATGAAAGTCTCCAAGAAATATAGGACTATGTGAAAAGACCTAATCTAGGTTTGATAGGTGTACCTGAATGTGACGAAGAGAATGAATCCAAGCTGGAATACACTCTTCAGGATATTATCCAGGAAAACTTCCCCAACCTAGCACGGCAGGCCAATATTCAAGTCCAGGAAATACAGAGACCACCACAAAGAGGTTCCTCAAGAAGAGCAACCCCAAGGCACATAATCGTCAGATTGACCAGGGTTGAAATGAAGGAGAAAATGCTAAGGGCAGCCAGAGAGAAAGGTCGGGTTACTCACAAGGGGAAGCCTATCGGACTCACAGCAGCTCTCTCAGCAGAAACCCTACAAGCCAGAAGAGAGTGGGGGCCTATATAATATTCAACATCCTTAAAAGAACTTTCAATGCAGAATTTCATAACCAGCCAAACTAAACTTCATAAGTGAAGGAAAAATAAAATCCTTTGTGAAGAAGCAAGTACTCAGATTTCATCACCACTAGACCTGCTTTACAAGAGCTCCTGAAAGAGGCTCTACACATAGAAAGGAACAACCAGTACCAGCCACTCCAAAAACACACCAAAAAGTGAAGAGCATCAGCATGAGAATCTGCATCAACTAACGGGCAAAACAGCCAGCTAACATTAAATGGCAGTATCAAATTCACACATATCAATATTAACCCTAAATGTAAATGGACTAAATGCCCCACAAGACAGACAGGCAAATTGGATGAAAAGCCAAAACCCATGGATGTGCTGTATCCAGTAAATCCATCTCACATGCAAGGATACACAAAGGCTCAAAATAAAGGGATGGAGGAAGATTTACCAACCAAATGGAGAGCAAAAAAAGGAGGAGTTGTAATTCTTGTCTCTGATAAAATAGACTTTAAAGCAACAAAGATCAAAAGAGACAAAGGACATTCTATAATGGTAAAAGGATTAATGCAACAAGAGCTAACGATCCTAAATATATACACACCTAATATAGGGGCATCCAGATACATAAGGCAAGTTCTTAATGACTTACAAAGAGACAGACTCCCACACTAATAGTGGGAGACTAACACCCCATTGTCAATATTTGATCAATGAGACAAAATTAACAAGGATATCCAGGACTTGAAGTCAGACCTGGAACAAGCAAACCTAATAGACATTTACAGAACTCTCCACCCCAAATCCACAGAATATACATTCTTCTCAGCACCACATCACACCTACTCCAAGTGACCACATAATTGGAAGTAAATCACTCCTCAAATGCATAGCATTTCACAGGTTTAAGTGAAATATTGGTTGGCTGCCTGTTTGTCATATTCCTTCTTTATTCCTTCCTGTCTCCATTGTCAAGCATAATTATTGGCATAAAAGGTTTTTAATACCCATTTTTAGACTGCACTCCAGCTTGGGCAATGCAGAGACTCCCAATCTCTTTTTCTCCCTCTTTTGTAAAAAATTTCACACAGGAGACTCACATGAGAATGAGCCAAGGGGAATGTGACCTCTACGCAGCTTGACTAAGGTGAAAACATCACCTGCTATTTCTAGAAGTACAAGGGATTTTATAGAAATGTGCCTTTGTTGTGCAAAGAGCTAAGCCTTTTTTTCTAGGATCGGAGACTATTCCTGTGGTCTGTATTTTCTGCCTCAGGGTCACTAACTGCATGTTTGTGCATAAAATCTGAGTTAATGCCTTGTCCACAGAGTCAATAGAATGCTTCTTGTCCTTCCAATTAGCACAGTTTACAAGAGGTCACCCCATATCCAACTCCCAGGCTGAGTCAGAGGATTTGCTACCCCCGTATCAGTCTGGCTTCAGCTTTAACAGTTCATTTTATCTAAGAAAGTGCCATCAGACCTTTCCCATGTGTTAAAGTTGTAGGTTAAAATGTCAAATAGTCATGTTTTAATCTTCCCTGCACAAGACTTTCAAAGCATTCAAAGGAAAAATTAGTCCTAGTTCATGAAGCATCTCCATAGACAGTTCATCCAGTATGGATGTCTGCATCTCACATGGTGGCCTTTTCATTTGTAGACATTAGTAAGCATTGTCCTAAGGACCACTTGGTCCCAGGCAGTGGCATTTTATAAACATCCTTATTCTCTAGATAACACAGCTCCAAACAGCTGTTGAACGTGAGGCATATGTGGGCATCAGCTTCAGCTTGCAGCCTGCTCTGAATAGCTTCACATTTGGGCAGCTGGGGACAGTCCACAGGGCCAGCAGTCCAAACTGAAGAAATAGAAGATTGATATTCAGGCACAGAGAAAACACTGAGTAGATGTAGTAACACCAAGCCACGGGCACAGAGGGGTTCCAAGTCACATCCAGGCTCTTCAAGACCTCAGTTCCATGCTTCAGTTAAGGCCAGCCCTATACACGAGACATCTCCATGTGAATTATGTGTTCTTCACTGAAGTGTGAGCTCAGATTTACCAATTTTGGCTATGCCACTGGTTGATAGCATGGAAGATCTAGTGCTGGCCGAAATAAGCATGTTGACTTCATCTTGGGGGCAGTCATCTTTGACTAGAGTCCCTAAAACCCCAGTAGCAAACAGGTCCTTCATTTTCAGGCAGTACAGTCTTCTGCTTTGACAGGTCACCACGAATCTAACCCAATATTCTTGTTGAAAGGTCACACTACATGTTTTTGTTCCATATCCTCATTAACAGGTCTGTGTTAGAAAGGACTATCAGCTCCAGTCATGAAAAGCCACACTGCTCTGTCACACCAGGCTTTCTTTACACCTATGGTGTCCTACTAGCAGCCCACCTTTTAGCCACCTTGTGTCTGAACTCCATCTCTTCCTGAAGGAAGAAAGGTAAAGGAGGTAGTCTAGGAAAGCAGCATTTCATTGACATTCCCTGGCATCCCTCAGCCTGGAGTCCATGTCTCACAGAGCCTTGTACCCTTTTCCCTATGGAACCAGCCTTTCAGAGGGGTTCACTCCAGAAAATCCACGTCCTGCCAAACTCAGGTGATGGAAAGGCCAAAGGCTCATTCTAAGGGAAAAACAAGGAAACTGGGATCTGGCCTTTCAGAATCAAGCATCAGAGACTGTTCCAGAGACCCTTGTCATCCACACTGCCATGAGGCATTAGAAAGTTTTGACATTTATAAAAAGTTTACATTAATATGGAAAAAGTTGAGTTTGTCTTTGTAACTCTTCAGAATTTATCAGTACTGTTCTTGCAGAAACCAGAAATACTTCCTACAATGGGGTTAGCCAGCAGCCTTGCTAGTGGGGAAGTCATTAGAAAGACTGGATTCCTGAATTTAGACCCACATTCACTCAACAGTTCTCTAGTTGGTCATTTACTATTAGTCCAGGTAACAAAGCTGAGACACTCCAGAATAATGGACTATATGTCATAGAACATACCAAGTAGTTGGACAGTGTGCTATGATTTGAATAGTCCAAGTCAGGCTCATGCAGTCAGAATGACCACGAGACGAAGCACTGATTGCCCCATTCAGTTTAAAGTCTTCCCCATTCCCTGTTCTCATTGTTGTCCGTCTCGGACCAACCTAATACGCAAAGTTAGGTTCAAGGATAAGTAGAGAACTCAGTCTGCTTCCTATTAATGATGAAAACTAGACCTGGAATCTACTTTGCAAAGTGACACTACATGGTATTTAGAACCGCCTGTATCAAATTTAGCATATGCAGCCGAATGGCCCAGTGTAGTCAGAATACATTTTATAGAAAACCCATTTCAGAGAACAAGATAGGCTCCAAGTGTAACCCAGAATATCCCACTTGTGAATAATTGGCTGGTGTTTTGGAGAGAAGTTTGTGATGATTGATACCGAGTGTCAACTCAACTGAAGGTTACAAAGTATTGATCCTGGGTATGTGTGTGAGGGTGTTGCCAAAAGATTAACATTCAAGTCACTGGGCTGGGGAAGGCAGATCCACCCTTAATCTGGTGGGCACAACCTAATCAGCTGCCAGCAAATATAAAGCAGGTAAAAACATGTGAAGAGGTGACAATGGCCTCAACTCCCAGCCTACTTCCTTCTCCCATGCTGGACACTGTCTGTCCTTCAACAACGGACTCACAAGTTCTTCAGTTTCAGGATATGGACTGGCTCTCCTTGCTCCTCAACCTTGTAGACAGCATATTGTGGGACCTTGTGATCATATAATACTCAAACTCCGGACACCAGCAGGAGGGCCGACAGGGCTGCTGGAGTTTGCAGAGACAGGAGGAGGGAGTCTGCTTTGCCTGCCGCAGTGGCTGGGGCACATCTGCCTTTTCCAACAGTGTATCCCTTTGACATACACTCTGGCCAGGAGGTAGGTGGGGGAAGTTTGCATTACAATCCCCCTGCCTTCCTCTTTCTTCCCATCAAGGCATATTTGCAAGAGGATTAAAGGTCACCAGGTCACCAGGAGCCTATTTCTGCCTTGCAAAGGAGACAGGACCAAAAAACCAAAAGCCAGCTCCTATTTCTTTTCAGCAGGTGGGAAGGTGGTTTATTTTTCTTCCTTTTTGGAGTCAAGACCCTTCACCACCAGCCTTTATCCCCACCCTCACCCCGCAACCCCTTCCATCCTCTAAAGATTTTTTTGGGTATTTCCCCCCCCCCCTTTCCCTATTTATCCTGGAAAGGATTTGATGACAAGCTTGAAGTATAAAAAGCCTTGGTGCTTCCCAGCAGCTGAGTCAAGAAGAGGAAGAGCTGGGGGCTGACACAGCCTTTGGAGACGGACCAGCAACCAAGGCTGACGCATTGCCATGCTGGGGTCTAAATGGCCCGATACCCTGGCCTGTCTCAGCACTTGCTGGTTGGGGCTGGAGGGACTCAGGGGGGAGGCTGGGAGGAGACAGGACATTGAAAACATTTTACAGAAAATTATGACCATCACGGACCAGAGTTTGGATGAGGCACAGGCCAGAAAAAATGCTTTAAAATGCCATGGAATGAAGCCTGCCTTAGTCTAACGTGTTATATGAAATCAAAGACTCAACACTTTATCTGAAGAGCCCACAGGAGGGGGAGCCATAGGCCCCCAGCTGGTGCGGATGGACCACATGCTGTTAGCAGAAGGCATGGCTGGCTGTGGCTTCTGGAGGGGAAGGTTCAGACAACTCAGTGGAGCATTCAGATTACAGAGCCAAACTCTCACAGATCAGACAAATCTACCATACAGAGCTGAAGAAATGAGCAGGCCTGCAATGAGTTCACCACCCACGTGATGAGTGTCCTGTGAGAGCAAAGCCAGACCAGGCCCATTTCCCTAAAGGAGATTGAGCGGATGGTCATCATCATCCACCCCAAGTTCAGCTCTATCCACATGCAGCTCAAGCAGAGCACATGCAAGGCTGTGATCGTTTTTCAGTCTGGTCTCCTCTGCAAGGCAGAAATGGGCTCCTGGCAATCTGTGGCCAGGATTTCTGGATACATGGCAGAATTGACAATTTCAGTAAGCAACAGAAATCCTGAATGAGTGTTTCTATTCCCATCTCAGCAATCCTTACACCAGTGAGGAAGTCAGAGGAGTTAGCCAAGAAGTGTGGCATCAGTCTCCCAGGTATCAAGTACATACATATCCAGTACAAGAACATAGGTAAATTAAGAGGAAGCCAGTATTTATGCTGCCAAAACAGCCGTCACTGCTACCAATGTGTCAGCCCGTGGAAGCCAAGCTAACTCACCCTCAACTCCCAACTCAGCTGGTTCTTTCAACATGTCAAACTCCAGAGATTTGCTCATGAGCGTGCAGTCACTCAATGGGGATTCTTATCAAGGGGCCCAGGTTGGAGCCAATGTGCAATCACAGGTGGACACCCTTTGCCATGTTATCAGCCAGACAGGAGGCTACAGTGATGGGCTTGCAACTGGTCAGATGTATAGTCCACAGCGTATCGGTGCTGATGAAAGTTGGCAGGATGGTACCACCTCTTTATCAGTGACCTCCCCTGCAGAAGGCCCTGGCAGTGTTCACTGATGCTCCAGCTGAACTCCCAGCAGTTGCATCCTGGCTGACCGTGTGCCCCAGCTGGGGAAGGGGCAGGAGGATGGGTTTCTTTCCCAATGCTGAAGCGGAGAGACTAGAGGTCAAAGCAGTCAGCAGACAATGAGCATCTCCTCTTCTCTGGGATGCTATTTCAGCCAATCTGGATATTTTTTTGTACTCTTCCCTTTTTCCCCCCCAAGTAGAAGCCACCCTTCCCTGCCTCCAGCAGTCAAACCTGATTTTTATCCTCTTCCCTGTCCCTGTGCCTCTTAGACTCCTGGGATCCCTGCCTACTATCACTGAAGGGTATTTTCAACAATTAGAGGAATTTAAAGAGAAAAAAAAATTGTTGGGAGGAGGTCTTGATGTGTGTGTGATGGATATATGTTGTCTGCTGAGAGGCAATGTAAGAACACTGAGCCATCCCCAGGCAGAAAACTCCTGGAATAGTAGGCCATACGTACCGGCCATGCACTACTTAAACCAGTTCCCAAGACACGGGATATCTGACCCTGTCCCCATTGCCGAATCAGTGCTTTCTAACTTCTGTCTTAGCAGTGAACAGGCACGATCTGCCCGTTTAGTCTTTTTTCTATGAAGAAACACTAAGCATCTGCTTCATAGTAAATCACTTGTTCACAAGGAACTATGTGGATCAGTCTGCTCTGGGCTTTTCACAGGGAAATGCTCAGTCCAACAGTCCCACTCCGATCCCACTTTTGCACTCTTTGTATCTGTTTAATTCCTTCAGCACCACCTGGGTTGGGGTCTCTACAACTGAGCTGGTCTTGGCAGAAAATAAAAGTATTTGTACATTTTCATGCTGGCAGTTTGAGGAGCCAAATTCACCTCACTTGAATCCCTCACTCCCCATGTTAACAGACAATCCCATTTCTATTACTCTCACTTCCTTTTAACAGGAATATACCACATTGCCCTATTCGTTCCAGGCCTTCCTGCCTCTTGCTCTTCCTCCTCCTAGGGACAGTACTAATTGGAACACTTCTTTTTCTTCCCACCCCCAGTTACTCATTGGGGACTGCCATAGCTGGGATTTTTAAAGGTGCCACATTTTTCAGTTTTATCTCCACCAGGTTGGTTCCCAGGCAGGAAGGCAGGCAGCAGAGAAGGACATGGGAACAGCAGGTGCAGAATTCCTGCAGGCTTTCTTATCCTGCTAGCAAACAGCTCTGTTTCAGAAGCAGAGTCTTTGGAGACCAACACTCAACAAGTAATCAGAACGTATCGCAAAACTGGACCCAAGTTACACATGGTGATGAATACATCAGTAAGGAATAGAAAGTTCTTATCCCAAACCCCTTCAACCTCAACTATGTCTTCATATGCACACACGTATATGCACATGTAGGAACATGCACCTTCTCACACCTTCACTTTCCCAAGATTACACGTTCAATTACCTACAATAACCACAGCGCTATATACCTTATGAGGCCGAGAGGGGGAATTAGTGACTAAGTGAAGGCCACTGATACAGCAGCAGTGTGTCTGGGGCCTCCGGACCCTGCAAGGCCCACTAGCATGTACTCACCAGAACCTACACAGGATCTGATCATGATCACAGGTCTCCAGTGTAAACTACTCTTGTTCCCATCACCTCTGGAGCACGTAGGGAGCCACACACAGTACTTACAATGTTAAAAGGATTTGGTTCCGTTTCATTTTGTTTTGTATTAGGCACACTTAATTTTCCTAAATGTTATGCCACATCATGCTCTTGATGCTCATGTATTAGTACATGAGAAAATGGTATGTACTTGAAAGCTACTCTCAAGCCACCTGAGCTCACCATCTTCATAGCAAACACTACCAGAAAGAAAGATGGCAGCTCTATCACTTGACTAAGTGCGAGGTGGTCAAATCTTTTGGTGCCTCTTTCTTCATCTGAAGTGGGAACTGTTATGCCTGGCTTATTAAGACTTGGGAGAGACTGAGGTTGATTTTATTCATATCCTATCTATAAATGTGCAATCAGGGGAAGTAATGTCCCTGAAATAAACAAGCTCATGCCATCTGGAGACAGTAAATGGTTTTGTCCTAGCTTCTGATTACTATCAGTACTTTGAGTTCATCACTATGACAAAAGAGTTGTTAATTTTCTTGGTTTGGGTCTGTCTGGTTTCTTGGGATAAAGCAAAACTTCCAAATGAGGAAAAAATAGGCCCTGGTTCTCTTAGTTTGCACTTGAGCCCAACATGTTGCCTCGTACATACTTGGTTCCTATGACGTTGACTGCTTGGGGGGCTTCCAGAGACAAGTGTAAGACTGAGGGGGTGAGAATGGCCAACCAACAAGGACATGGAAATTCTGCGTGGCATTACAGTCATGAGTAGACAACACTGCTCAGGGAAGCAGGGGATGCCAAGGAAACTTGAGGATGTGTATTTGAAGGAAATGCAAAAACTAAATTCATAGAAAAATGAGATTATGCCTTGATGACTAAAAGGCACTGGAAAGTTATCTTTTAACTCCTGCCCTAATCTGAACAGATGCCTAGGAGCATTTTTGTGACAACTTTATAGTGATTAGAACCAGAGAACTCCGACTTAGTGGCAGGAATTTAAACTATCCACACACAAGAACATGGTTGAATCACATTTGCTTGACTTAGAGCAAAGAGACCACAGAACAGTTCTCTTGGAAACAGGAGTGACTCCAGATGTGGCTTGATTGCCACATTAATGTAAAAGATTAGAGCAGTGCTACGTTTGCACAGGCTGTTGCTCTCCAGGTAGCAGTTTGCACTCATCATCCCCTTTTACAGCATATTCCCCACCCAGCACTTCACATAGTCTTTTCTATACCCAGTACCCACTGCAAGCCCACCATCACTTCTGACTTCCAACATGGCAGTCGTGAGATCTGTCCACATTAAGCATAGCAGGATGACAGAGAGGCAGGGTGGGTTTGGATAGAGCGTGCCTCTGGAAACAGCTTCCTGGGAATTCACATTAGGCCAGTCCTACAGATACCAAGATGCACCCCAGGATTCCTTCATGTTCTAATGGAAGTGGGATGCTCCATCCTCCCAGTGAATTTCCCCGAGAAAACGTTACTAGACCCAGGGGTTGGCCCACCTTGTAAGTCTTCCTCCCCGCTGGTGAGGAATTCATGCCTATGCAGTACATTTGCCAAGTGGCACCTTCTTTCGACTTATGTTTTATTTGCCATGATGGAGCTTATTTCCTGGTTGCCTTTTCTCACATTTTTCTTTCCTCCTGCTTTTTCTGCCCAGAAAAACCTGACTTTGATACCAAAAAAGATGAAACCACAGGAAGTCTAAGAAACTTTGAACAAAATACTCAGATTCTTTCAGCTTTACTAACATTTTTCCTTGTTTCTTGCGACTTGTGTCTCGTTCTTTGTAGTATGGATGAACGTTTGATAGTAAACGTTCTTGGAAATTCAGATAAAGATAAAAGTGGTTTGAGTAGTGTTTGTAAAAATTTAACAATGACTCTCATAGCGCGCCAAACAGGATGGGTAATTTCCCCTCTTCTGGGACAACGCACATCATTCCTGCATTAGTTTGTGAACTCCAGACTACCTACATTCTTCATTTCCCTCATTTTTTTTATTTTCTTGCATTTGTGAATTAGTTTAGGAATGCTAGGAAAGTGTTGAGTTGTGCACATTCATTTGTTCTGTTCCATTTTGTTTCCAAAATTGAATTACTGTCAGTGTCTAGAAGTGACAGTAATTCATTTTTGGAAACAAAAAGGCTGGAGTAGTGAGAATAGGTACAACACATTGTTTATTAACTTTGAGACCCAGAAATAAGTGTTTTATTCTTGCTCTTAAAAAGTGGTTTTATTTGGAGGGTGGCTCTTAATCAGAATTATGATCTTGCTGTTTTTCTTCAATATGTCTACAAGGTGATGTGAAAAGATGACAGTAGTAACAAGTAGGCTTGTTCTATCTACTTTTGCTTCAGAATCATTAATGCCAGAAGCAAAGATCAAGCCCATGTTGACATCTCATTGTTCACCTGCATTTCTAGGGAGTGTGGCACTCATGCAGTCCCCGAGAATAAGATCAAGACATGCTTCTCCTTTTAAGCCCTTTAAAAATTCAGGAAATTAGTCCAAGGGAACTTTTCATGTTATCAGGAAAGGTTTTTACTATTTTATTCCAATTGTCACAGCCAAGTACTTTTCTTTCTCTGTATTTAGTAACTACATTCCATGAGGCCTCTCCCAACTAGAGGCTTTTTCTTCCAGTAGAGTCCCACAGGAGATGCTGGTATGATGGTCACCACTGGCTAAGTAAACTAGACGCAGGAAGCGGTCCTTGGGGCCAGTCTGCTGAATCCTGGTTTTGGATGAAGAGTTGGTGAGATACTGGGCCAGGCTCAATACTGTAGTTTTAATGCTAAGAGGTTAAGTTTACTTCACAGACAGTATACCTCTTAGTAACCTGACTTAGGTAGCTGCTTAAAGCAAATTGCAAAACTGGCTTGATTTGGATTTTTTTAAAAGAGGAAAAAAGCCCTAGTGTCTGGAAAAAAAATTTGTCTCTTACTCAACAAATTGTGTTTAAAAAGTGGTCAGAACTAAAGTAAAGAATGCATAATCGTGGAGCAATACTTTAGGAAATATTTCTACCCAAACGCTTGTGCTCTTGAAGTCGTAACAAAATGAGCTTTTCCATTACCTTTATGGTTTCAATCCCTAGCTCAAAGCTTTCTGGAATTTTTTCAAACTTTTTTGTTAGATTTAAGTCTTCATTGAATGTTTTATTTAAGACCTGAGACTCTGAAATATTGGGGAAATGCTTCTGAACATTGGTTTGGGCAGACTTTTGGGGCAAGAACTCAGAAGCACAGGAAACAAAAGCAAATATAAGTAGGATTAGAGCTAAAGCTTCTGCACAGAAATCGGTGACAAGGCACCTCCAGAAGGCTCCACCCTGCACTCAGTGTTCCTGTCGAAGACAAAGTTATATTTTAAAATAGTTTAAGCATCAGATTCTCCCCACGGTTCAGCATTTGTCATCAATTTGTCATGTAAGGATTGAGGGTTTCGAAACCATGACTTAGTCTATGACAGTCCTCTTCGGGGTCTCAGGTCCTCTCTCCCAAGTCAGTTAAAGAGGAAACAAGTCTATAAACTGGTATTGATAGCCTAACTTCATATGAATCTCAACATATAAAGCTAGTTGAAGCCCTTTCTATATCTGAAGCTTTCTCCAGAATTTCAGTGCTTCTCCTTCTGTACCACAGATCTTGTCCTGCGAGTTCAGTGTTGAAAAATCCAAGTAACAAACATGAGGCAGCTTCAAAATCAGACCTGGTTGCCCTTTCTGAACCACATGGGGACCTACAACTGGCTGTGATAACTCCAAGATGGGAGACCACTACTGGCCAAGACTTTCGTATCTGATGGATACTGATGTGCATCTATATCCATCTTGAATGTTTCTACTTCAGTATTCTCCAGAGCAGATAGTACATGGGTAACACCTGAAGCCTTCCGCTTCTGTTTAAAGTCAGATCCTGAATTTCCATCCTCCCATCCTAGCACTCCTTTGTCACCAAGACCTAGGTAACCAAATCATTTAATTCACAATGACAGGAGAACTCATGTAAACAGGACATTCTTACATAGGCAATAGCTTTTAAAAACAAATGAGTGAAATCTCAGACTTCTCCACAGAAGTTCTAGCTCTAAGAGTAGTTTAGACCTCACCATTAACGCTGGTCACCTGTGCTTAGCCATTGAGTGTCCATTGATCAGACCCTTAGTAGGGAACAAGTCGATGCACACAAATCGAAGTCTTTAGGTAAAGCCTGATGTTGATCACACACCCCACCTTCTGCACTGAGCCCATAGAACAAACTTAGCACCCAATAGTAACACTTAGTAATTCTTTGTAATTTCAGTCGCTGGAATGATTTTGTAGATTTGCAAGTGTTCAACATCCAGGAAAACCTCAGTGATCTCATCTGACTTGTCTTCCAATTTATCTCATAGGGCCAGGCATAGTGGCTCACGCCTGTAATCCCAGTACTTTGGGAGGCTGACATGGGTAGATCACCTGAGGTCAGTAGTTTGAGACCAGCCTGGCCAACATGGCAAAACCCTGTCTTTACTCAAAATAGAAAAGTTAGCCAGGTGTGTCGGTGCATGCTGGTAATCCCAGCTACTTGAGAGGCTGAGACAGGAGAATCGCTTGAACTTAGGAGGTGGTTGCAACGAGCCGAGATTGCATCACTGCACTCTAGACTGAGCAACAGAGCAAGATTCCGTCTCAAAACACACACAAATTTGTCTCATGGGCATCACAAGGCCTCTTCAACATGCCTATTTCCTAAGAACACAGATTTCAGGAGATAAAGGTTTAAGTTTTTGCCTTCCAGCCTCCAGCTCTTTGAATATTCCATCAGAGACTTAATATGGCAATACAACTCAGTGATACAAAGATACACAGAAAAATGTCCTAACAGAAGCTGGATGTCTACTGGGCAGGGGGATGTTCCAAACCATAACTCCAGTTGTGAACTTTGAAAGTTATTTCTAATATCCTGAGAACAGAAGAGCCAATAATCAGATTCTGAGCACAAGAATTCATTGACAGCATGAGTTTTACCTTCCATGGCACCCAGGCTCCTGTGACATTGGCATTAGAAGGACAAGACCATATATAAAGTGAGGCTTTAACCACTTGTGTCATCTGGTCTCATGTTCAGACGTTCCCCCAGAAGTGGGAGTAAGTTCAAAGGAATCAGTCATGCCAGTGCAGAAGATATCACGCTAGAGGATGAAGACAATTTTGAAGTCTGAAGTTTACAGAGTTCAATTCACCTGAGACTGAGAACCAAGAAATAAAACTTTTACACAGCTTGATGAAACTAGTGCATCACCTGCTATTTCTAGACTGACTGAGAGGAATTTGATGGATAAATGGTTTTGTTTCTAGGAAGGAATGAATCCTAGATGAGGGACCAATTCCTGGATATGTGTCCATTCTGAGATCTTCTACTTGCACAATTGTGGGTACATGCAACAGATACTGTCCCCCCCATAGAACTGGAAATCTCTTGGCCATGCAGTAATGCAGGGCATCTACGAACAGATTATCCCATGTTCAACACCAACTTGAACCAGAAGAGGTATTATCAAACCTGTCACAATCTGTTACAATCTGGTTTAAATAGTTCATTTTAAACTAAGACATCATTAGGTCTTTTAGCTGGAGTCATCCCCTAATTATAAGGAATAGGTAAAATGCAAACCAGTGATATTTTAGCTTCACCGAGGACGTCCCTAAAATTTAGGGGATCCAGAGTCAGTTTCAAGACATGAAGTATCCCATTGAAAGCCCATTCAGTACGAGTATCTATAGGCCTTTCCATTTGTAGATGTCAGCGAACACTGGAATAGTGACCATTTCATCCCAATGACACTTCACATTGATCCTTGCTCTCCATTGTGCAAGACAGCTTAAAAAAATTAAGTCTTGGATTTCAGCCTCTGCCTGTTGATTTGAGCAGAACATCTTTATATCTAGGTGACTGCAGAAAGTCTATGCCCAGCAACTCCCCTCATCAGTGAAAACATTGACAATATTCAGGCAGAGGGAAACAATAGGTGCAGAGAACACCAAGCTATGGGTATGGACTAGAGTTTCCCAGTTTTGAAGTTGTAAAAGAGCATGAATGTGGCTTTGCACAAGTCGTCAGTTTCGCTCTGAAGTTAAGACCAGCCTTAAGTTCCAGGGTCTTATCTGTGTAATGATCCTTGTTCCTAGCTAGAATTCAAAACATGCTAAGTTTTCATTTTGAGTATGCCCTTATTTGGCAGATCCAGGGCTTTACTGGGCCAAGTATGTCAATTTCATCTTGGGGGTGCCCATCATCGGATAGTTAAAAAGGGCTCAGTAGCCAACAGGTCCTTCTTTCTCAGGCAGAGTTACTGCCTTCCGATTTGACAGGCGACTACACATTGTCCTTACCCTGATTTCTCTGGGTGTATCTGAGGATGTTGCCAGAGGTGGTTCTCATTCGAGTCAGTGGACTGGGAGCAAAAGACCCACCCCCCTCAATGTGTATGGGGAGATTCCTTAAAGTGCTGAGGCAGGAGCCAGAAGCCTCAGCCTATTTCCATATAAATAATGAAGGTAACTAGAAATGTAACCGTAGTATTGTTCATAGGTGATCTTAATTCTTTTACCAATACCTCTCAGGTCGGAAGTGTGAACCCGGGGCAACATTGTGGAATGAACCTAAGGCAAGACGCTTTAAGCCCTGTCATGCCCCTGTACGGGCTGCTGGAGGGCGCCTTGGCTGTGCATCAGCACCAGCGCTGGGAAAGCATCCACTGTTTAGCCAGCTAGGGAAGAAGGTGTCCAAGATGGCCGAGACATCTCCCTCCCCGGAAGGGTTAGGAAACTCCGCTCCAAGCTCTTGAGGTAAGCCTGACACTGTCAGGTAGGTCTGTAGACATCTGAGGGCTTGTCTGTGATGCTGTGCTTCAGTGGTCAGGTTCCATGTCTACCTATCATGTTCTGCTTCTGTATGTGTTTTCTTGAGACAATCAGTAAAAGTAATAAATCTCAATGTCTTTGTTGTTCCTTAACAAGTATGGAAAGGTGCTGACACATGCTCCTTACCTCATCTCAGCTACTAGAAATTCCTGAGCCCCTACCTGTATGACATGTGACTGACTTCATCCTATCACTGCCATACCTTATCTACCCTGCCCCCAGTCACTAACCACCAAAGGCCACACCCTACCTACCCTGCCCCCAGGTTTGCAACTCAATAAAAGTCAGAATCTAGACATTCCAGGCCGCTGCTGGACTCCACCCTTCAGTTGACAGTGGGCCCCCAGGGCCCAAACTCTTTCCTCAATCTCTGCGTCTTGTGTCTTATTTCTACAATTTCTTGTCTCCACACCAGCAGAGGGGCTCACAGAACCCTGTAGGGTTGGACCCTACAGGTGGGCACCATCCAGTCAGCTCCCAGCACAACTAAAAGCAGGTAGAAGGTGGTGGGATAAGCTGGCTTGCCAAGTCTTCCAGCTTTTGCCTTCCTCCCGCACTGCATGCTTCCTGCCCTTGGACATCAGACTCCAGGTTCTTCAGCCTTTAGACTTAGATTTACACCAGTGATTTGCCAGGGGCTCTCGGACCTTCCACCACAGACTTAAGGCTGCACTGTTGACTTCCCTACTTTTGAGGCTTTTTGGAGTTGAACTGAGCCACTGCTGGTTTCCTTCTTCCTCAGCTTGCAGACAGCCTATCATGGGATTTTGCCTCATGATCATGTGAGTCAGTTCTCCTTAGAATGCATTATAGACATATCCTATTAGTTCTGTCCCTCTGGAGAACTCTAATGTGGTATGTTTTGGAAATTTATCAGGTAGGAAGTCAGCTTGAAATCCTTACACACATTTTTGCAGCTATTCCAACCATTTGCCAGTCCTGTATCTGTAAGAACAAGTAGTACCACTTTCTACACTGGTTTGCCCATAGCCTTGCTGAAGGTAAAGTTATTACCAGAACTTCGATTTCTGAGTCTACACCACACAAGTTATCTATTGTGTTTACTACGAGCCCAGGTAACCATGCTGAAGGAGACCAGGACAACAAGACATCTCATTAAACAGGGTCTCACGTAGCCAGGGTATGTGCTGTGGTTTCATTAAACACCTTTTGAGCCAGCTTGTCTAGAGATGTGGACACAAGGTGAAACATTGTGCTCCTTCTGTGTGAGGCTTTCTCCCTACCCCATTCTCATTGCCACCCATTGTAGTTTGTCCTAACCAAAGTCAGGCTTCAGAATAAGGATAAATTAGATAATCTTTCTGTTAATGATCAAAACTAAACCTGGGGTTTACCTTGGGAGGGGACACTACCCTGGTCTTCCAGATCTTCTGGGTGAAGAGCAGTGATCTACACAGGCTTCTTAGAAGCCCAGTGGAGCCCAGATTATTTGCATAGGAAGCTATTTTATATGGTTCAGCGTTCATGGCAGCAAACGTCAACGAGTCTTGCAGTGTTAGAATTTGCCTCATGTTTCTGGGGAAAAGTTCAGGCCTGTGGGGAACATTCCCGTGTGAGACACCCAAAAGGCGTGAGTCTCACTATACGGTGAGTTTGATCCCAAACAGTTTCCTACTGGAGGCAGTCGAGCTATCCGGAAAAATAGGAACTTAAACATGAATGATCAGTTTTTAATATCAACCACAATATCGTTTGGGCCTAAAACTATGTGTTGCTGCTAGACCCAGTGATCCCTACCAGCAACTGGTTCCTGCTTTTAACCTTTTTATGACTCTAAGAATAAGCCTTAAACCTTTTTCTTTACCTGACTGCCTTGTACCCTAGATAATGGTTTAACTGTTGATATTTGCAAAGCAAATGCCACCATAAGGGATGGCTTTGATTTCTGACTCAGAGACTCCTGAATGGGGAAGTAAGTTGAGTCAGGAGTAGACAAAGGGGAATCTGGTTAAAAGATATTCTAATGAGCAAAACCAGAAAACCTTTTCACATCTCAGTTCTACAACAAGATCAAACCAGAGATACCTGCAGCCAGGAAGAATGTTTGGATGTAAACAAGCTTTGTGATTACAGGAAATTATTTTTTACAACCACTGATTGCACATCTGACTTCTCTGTTGTATAGGCCATGTAAGGTATACATCTGCATTTCCTCTTGCAACCATTGTGTTTGATTTCTCTCTTGTATAGGCCATGTAAGGTATACATTTGCATTTCCTCTTGCTATGAGGTAAACCAGAGCCAAGAAAGTATTTATTCCTGGCCTTTGAAAAATAAAATTTGCTGTTTAGGCACAGCCTATCAGCCCTCCGGACGCCTCGCTTTCTGTCTTTACTATTTTTCCAGGCGCACTCCCTCTTCCAGGTATTGGGACCCTCTTGCAGGTCGAGAGACCCCGGGCAGATGTGCCTGCCCGTCCCGGACGGTCCACGACGCAGGCCTGAAGCCCTACATTTTTAATTCCATAGGTAAAAAGCAGTCTCTGAAACTGATACAACAATGCCTATTTTGTAAACCTACGGATTAGGTTGAGATTGAGTTGTATTTGTAGACTAGAAACCATTGCCCTGTTTCATTCTACTCAGAGGGGATATGAGTTGGACATGAAGATGGAAAAGTACATGGAATTCTAAGTGTCGAAAATAATTTCATGTAAACACGTCATGGAAAGCTGAACACTCTTGCCTACCCCTGAGGCAAGAACCTGACAATAGAGGCCACAGAAATGTGAAGCAGCGTGCTTGGTTTCCAAGCGATAAGACACTTGCAGCCATTCCCAGGCTGACTAGAAAGTTAGGTTAGCTGGCATCTTTGAAACATCTGGATAGTCTCCCATTGAAGACTAGCACTGTGGTTGTCCTGTGTGATGAAGCTGGGCCCATGGAGCCGATTCGGAATGAGGTCTGAGGGAGGGAGGGAGGGAGGATGCGAAGCATGTTATTACTTCCCTTCTTCAGTCTCCTGTAAGCTTCTCCCACTGGGCTAGGCCCAGATGAAAGCAAGCCAGTACTGTACCTGGGAAACAGTATGCTGAAAGTTAATGTGCCCCATAGACACAAAAGGAACGGAATCCAAGACAAGACAGATAGCTACATCAGTAGAGGCAAGCTGCTCAGACTTCAAAGTTCTACCACACACCATTTAAGTAGACATTTACTCAGAGGTGTAGTTCCAAATGAGGCTTTAGAGTGAGGAGAAAGAGGATCCCCATTTCTTCAGTTTCAGTTCAACTCTACATGAGATGAGGAAGAGGCCAACCCAACACTTAACTGGAAGAGTGCACTGGAAACTGGAACTCCACAGGCACCAGGAGAAGGAATGGAAGTTTGTGAATAGATACAGGTGCAAGGAACATTTGATTACCTTAGTTATAACTCAAGGTTACTTAAGACTTTGAGGCACTTTCCTACAGACACAAGTCATGTCATGAGCGAGTGGCTAAGTCTTGCGTTTCTTGGTGGCTCTCACGTCCTATGGAGGACTTTAGTATTTGGCCATAGCATAAACAGCTCTTGGTTTTGCAGCCCCACAAGCCCTATGCATGGTTATAGGAGTGTTTCACTATCATGTCCAATAAGACATGTCATGGAAGATGTCTAAATCAAGTTTACAAAGCCTGTCTAGGATTTCAGTTACAATGGTTGGGAATAGTTGGATACTACAAAGGAATTTATTGAACTTAAGGATAGTAAGTGTCCAAGTGAGAAAAATTAGGTATACTATACATAGGTGAGTTATGGGCAAACAGTCTAATAGACATGTAAATGGTGTACCTTAATAAGACAAGTCTGAGAAGATAGTGGGCAAGATTTCATTGTGCTTAAAGTTCTGGGGTACATGCGCATAACATGCAGGTTATATAGGTATGCACGTGCCATGGGGTTGATGGATGCAGCAAACCACTATCATCTACATTAGCTATTTCTCCTAATGCTATCCCTCCCTTTTATATATTTTAGGACAACTGAGTCATGGAATCAATACAAGATGTACAATATCAACTCTCAAGTTTTAACTGAATCACAATGAAGCAAATCATACTATCACCAGAGACTTGTTTTTGAGTTTTTGATACCTACTATCAGAAAGTTCAGTGTAATCGCTTCTTATGGTGGGTAAAGTTTTTACTAATAAGTCATAAGAATCCTATTTCTTAGGCAAGGACCGAGGATCACCACAGCCACCTATGAGCACCACTGGTTTATGAGCTTCCCATGGAAGGCAAGTCGTTTATTCCAGGGAAGAATGGCTTCTCTTCCTCCTCCAACCTTCACACCATGATTTTCAGTTACATGATCACCGTGATAATGGAATCTGTAGGCTGGAGATCTTACTAGCCCCTTGGCTGATGAGAGTCACAACATGGGACTGTTTTATATAGTCACTTGCTTGGCTGGAAATTTCAGTCCACTATCCACACAGCTGCCTCATGGAAACAACTCTTTGCCACGAGGAACAAAGACAGCTCGGGAGCAGACGGATATCATGCTTCCCAGGTCCCCGATTCAAGGACTACCTAGCCTGCCATTAAGGCCACAAAACAATGTCCTTGAAGGTGTCAGATGACATCTAGGTCTTTCTATTCCTTAATTAAGCCTTCTCTAGTAACTGGTAACTCTGGTACCATTTATTGGGCAAATGGTTTTTCGAGTATTTAGCAAGAGAAGCCTTTTCCCAGAGAAGTCTCCAGCATGAGACCCACTTCTCCCTAGAGGAACTTTAATACCCCTTTAATCCCTCCTGGTTTCTCCGAATCATGTCCCTCTCCCATCCATCATTTTAGTTGTTAAATGTTGAGTCAGCTTCACACAAACCAACTTGTAACTGGCTGTCTAGAGCAAGGAAGAAGGGGACCAAGTGAAATGTGATTTTTTATTCACTCAGTTTTGAGAAGTGCTTGGCTACGATTCATCGGCCTTAAGCAGCACGAGCCTCAAGATCTGGTGCAACGTCACTAGGATCAGCAATGCTTGACCAGAACACGAGTCCTGTGAGCTTCTGATCGTACCTTGCGTGAGGGACATTGGATGATTTGGGGAGATATACAGACACTGTTAGGAAGCAAGATATAAAGTTGGAGTAGTGAGCATTTTGTTGTATCTGCTTACTTTCAGTTTAAGCAATCATTCAGGGCATTCATAGGACTTTCCCCTTCAGTAAGGAAGATACGTGGTTATGGCTATAGGTCTCAGAAGACTCATCTCTTTCCAGACTATTTCAGTACATCAGAAGTTATTATCTAAGCATCTAGATACTGCATAGAGAACAAATGAGAACCCGATTCCAAGGCCACCTGTGTGTTAGAAGGCTTAGGACACCTATAAATCCCTGTAATTGCTACAGGGAGAGTTAGCAAGTTGGCAACTTTAAAATCACACATTTTAGGAGCAGGAGAGGACAGATGGCCATGTATATATGAATACAAATTTCCCACAGGCTCAAGACAAGACAATTTAACCTGAATGGAGAAGTAGGAAGACAACTGTTTACCATAGCAAGTCAGAAGTACGATTGCTTCTGGCTAGTCACAGGTCTAATGGTGAATATTATTCTTCTCTGCAGCACATCACATATGTTCCACAGAAGGAATAAAATGGAGAGGCACCACTGCCACTGGGATGGTGAGCCGTGGCACAGTCCAGGATGCAGAACTGCACAGCTTGGAAATGTGGGCATGACACCGACTTCAAGGGAGATCCCTTAGCTGTCCCTCTAATGGCCACTGAAGAGGGCTCTGAGCCAGGAAAGGTCCGAGATCTTAACAGCCTGTCACAGCACCCTGGTGACAGTCGTAGCCTAGGCTAGGACCAACTCAGCAACGAGACATCCCAAGATGAGCTAAAACACCTTGGAAAGAAGTCTGATAGAAGAGGAGATGTAGACTCTCTGGGAGAAGAGAGGACAGTCTACCTTTTGTTTATCCCGAGTCTTTGTTCGGAGTGGTGGATCTCGTTCAATTCAGATTTGATTACAGTATGTGGCAGATGGAGGTCATATGATGAACAGGAGCTACAATTAAATCGAGGGCCAAGTGCAGCAGTAGGGCACACAGCAGGTCCTCCCATTGCCCCATTTAGCAGGTTCTGATAGCCTCTCCCTAACTGAGGAAGTGCAGGTTTGTTTTGGGTAAGGCAAGACTTCTCATCTCTAGCTGGTCACTCAAGGATCCTGCACTCATGGCTGGACATAATCTTGACAGGTTATCTCCTCCCTCCCTGACACCGATGTGCTTCCCCTAGGACAGCAGGACCTGGTAGTATCTGTCCGTCTAACTCAGCACATGAGGTTCCTGTACATGCCAACATCTGATCCTGTGATCAGTGGCTTTTCAGAGACCCTACAGTGTCCCTTGGGCTGCCACAATATTCAGGGCAGGCCAAATTGCTGAATTCACAAGGCCCAACTTACATGGGACACAATTATTACGAAGTCCCACCTGACCAAGATAACGTTGTGGTAGGTCCTCAGTATACCCTGAAGTTTAAGTAAGATGGACCTCTAGGTGCATCGAGTGGTAACTTAATGTACATGTCTCTTTCCCACCACCCTGCAGATGCTTGTGGGATCACCTCCCACGTAGACTTAAAAACAATCTGAGGTGAGGATTGGTATGTAAGTCAGCTTGATACAGGTGACTTGGCCTGGAACTCAAGGTCGGGATGGGATTCAGGAACTGGCTACAAGGCCCTAATTGCTGGTGGTTGAGGGCAGTAGCGATACCCCCACCACCCACTGCACTGCAGCATTGCTATTCCCAAGACCTTCCAGGGAGGACTGGGACATGGTGCAGGCCAGGTGATATGCTGGTTTATGTAAGGGCTTAGACCCTATGTTGCATGGTATTTCCAGCAGCAAGACAAAGGCAGGCGCTGCAGGGAGGCTCCGATTCACAATACTTATTTCAGAGCTCTGATGTGTTGATGGAAGCTTTAGCTAGACGAGAGCCACAGTTCAACTTCTCCTAACCAGTCCTGCTTTCTCCTCCCATTCACTGACATTATCCCTGACTGACCCATCAACTCCTCAAACTTGGAGTGGGCATCACCTCTGCCAGTGTCCCTATATACCCAAAGATAGGTTAATGATGGCACCACCTGTGGGGGTCTGCCCTGCAGACCCCGATTCAATGATAGTGTCAAACCCTTTTGGAAGGGTTAATAAGGGTTTTATGTTCTGTATTTTTCCATTATTTTTGCCACCATCCCCCTGACTGAACTCTGACAGTTTAGACAGTGAAACTCACCGTGTGTAAGAGCCTTGTGTAATAAGGCCTTGAAAATGGAATCCTTGCAGCTTTCTGTGGGCACCCAGAAGAGATGGGTGAACACTGCTAGTCAGTTCGAAGGGTCTGACAAGAACTAGTTGTGTTTTCCCTCCCAATGGCTTTAGCAGTGAGCTTTTACACTAATACGTTGGGAAAAGCAAACAGGCCTTCCTGCCTCAGCATCTCAGGTCCCGAGAGATAAGGTGGCCGGACTACTGGGAAGAGCTTATCTCCCACCTCTAAATGCCATGGACCATAATCCCCACATTTGATGTAGATTCTTGGGCTGTGTGATGGTTAATATCCTCAACTTGGTTGAAGGATGCAAAGTATTGTTCTTGGGTGTCTGAAATATTAATCTCCTTTGGCAATGCCCTCAGTCAGTGGACTGGGAGAGGCAGACTCACCCTCAATCTGGGTAGGTGCAATTTAATCAGCTGCTGTCACAGCTAGAAGAAAGTTGGCAGAAGATCAAACAACAGACCGAGTCTTCTTGCTTTTATCTTTCTCCCGCACTGGATACTTCCTGCCCCTGAACATCACACTCCAAGTTCAGCTTTTGGAGGCTTGGACTTACACCAGTGGTTTTGTCAGGGCTCTTGAACCTTCAGCCACAGACTGAAGGCTGCGCTCTCTACTTCCCTAATTTGAGGTTTTGGGACTCAGACTGATCCACCACTGGCTTCCTTGAACTTGCAGTCAGCCTATTGCTAGCTTTACTTTGTGATCACATGGATTAGTTCTCTTTAATAAACTCTCGCTCATATACATGAGTTCTATTAGTTATCTCCTTGTAGAGAATCCTAACAGGCTGTCATCATGTGTCCAGTCAACTTAGCCTGACCAAAGCTTCTGTTTGGAGGCCGTGTAAGTTCTAGCTTCTGTTTAACCATTTCTCCCGGTCACCTTTATCTTCCTTCTCGGTCACAATCTTAATCTTTCAGCAACCCTTACCAGTATCTTCAGCTATCCACCTCCATGGTTTAATACTGCACTTAGTTTTAGGACCTAGAGAACAATCTCTTGAACTTAGATTTGCACATTTCAGGCAGCAATATCTAGGCAATTCATGACCACCCATACTTTCCCAATCATCTAGTGCCAACCAAGTCTGTCAAGACCTCAAAGACACTGGATCAGTATAACACAATCCTGTAGCAGACATCCAGATTGGCTAGTTTAAAAAAGGAAAGATATTTGGGGAGTGCCAAGAGCTGACAGTGTAGCGAGTCCCTAGTCACTCAAGAGGGTTTTAAGATTTATACAAAAGCAAACTCCTAGAGCCAGGGTGTTACCTTCATTCCAAGGTGGTCTTAGAAGTGTTAAGACAACATTTCAGTTTATTTCCAGAGATCCAGAGGAGAAAACAGTTATTGCTTTTTTCTTAAAGAAGCTCTTTTCTCATTTTTCTCCTGCTCTTAACTCATTAGGCAGTCATCAGCTCAGTGTCAGGCAGACATAAGTCCCTCAGTCTCACCCTTGGAGTCCGACATGGTTTGACGCTGCATCCCCACCCAAATCTCATCTTGTACCTCCCATAATTCCCACATGTTGTGGGAGGTACCCAGTGGCAGATAATTTAATCATGGGGACAGGTCTTTCCCCTGCTATTCTCATGGCAGTGAGCAAGTTTCAAAGATCTGATGGTTTTAAACAGGAGTCCCCCTGGCACAAGCTCTTTGCCTCCTACACCCTCCATGTAAGATGCGACTTGCTCATCATTGCCTTTTGCCAAGATCGTGAGGCATCCCCAGCCATGTGGAAGTGTTCTATGATTATGCAAAACAAGCGTATAACACCTAAATAGTTATCTAGCTTTTAAAATTCCTTTGTTATCAAAGAATGGATCAGACATTCACTTCGTTTGTCTTTTTACATTTGAAGAGATTTTTAGACACTCGAGATGCAACTGCCACGCATGTCCAAGTGATTTAATAGGTTTTCAATGGTACTACAGATTCCTATTTAATTTACCTAGAGAAGAAGTTTTGGAGAACTTCCAGTTCCTTCAGACTCACATCTTCATACAAGAGGGAAATGGTTACCAAGGCAAGTCTCTCTCATACCGAAGTCACTAAGTCCTGCCTCATCTGAAGGCTACATTGTTCCTTCTTTCACCATCCATTTATACCTTTCTCATTCAGAATGGCTCCAAGCTTCTACTAAAGTTATCCAGACTAACCTACGAAGTCCTGGTTTTGTGGAAGTCATAACTGTTGCCCGTCTCACTCTGGGCATGAAATGTCAGTGGGCCTGTATTAACGATATCTCTTGTCTTGACCCACCATGAAGTCCACCTGCTGCCGATTCTGTTCTAGAGGTCTGAGTCCCGAGCCCCATTCAACACAGCCTCCCCTGTGATATCTGCATTTAGGTCTCATCTAAATTTTTGTACTATAGATGTTGGCCTGCATTACTGTACCCCAAATTTGGACTTAGTTTAACTCACTAGATTCCTCTCGTCTTCCAAATCACTAAGTCACTTGCCTATACTCACAATAATTGTACCAACTTGTTTTATGAAGTTCTTTACCTACTATTTCCACTTTGCACAAAGTGTACGTTATTGCTTTATGATAGCTTCCTGTGTTGCCACGAATACACAGACCTTGCTTATATAGCAGAGTCTTATTTGTTCAATGCCTAGAGACATTCAGATTCCTCGTCCTGCCAGAAGTTCCCAAGAGGACACGCAAGCTGAGCATGTCTGCTTTGGGTGATACACCCCTGCTTTGAGATTAGGGTTAGCTCTCACCTCCGAATTCCAGCAGTTATGTTCCTACAAATAGAATGGGCAATAGTAGCAACCCCAACAGTCCTACCAACTATGGATATAAGATCTGAAGCTCAGGAGAGCATCATCCCTCTTAAGTAATGGTGACAAGATTGTGACTGGCAATGAGCCCGAGATTTTCCAGAAATGTATGCCAACAGGTATGAATTATCAATGTTTCTCAGACATTACAATATACCAGTCCAGGATGATGCTATGGTTTGTTTTGCATGAAGTTTCTCAGCTCTAAGCTTCTGTAGCATTCCCAGAAGACTCTAGAATTATAATCCAGATTTCTCTACCAGACAAATCCTTAATTGGCTGAGCTACTTTAAGCTAGAGTCAAAGATTATACACATTCTTAATTATTCAAGTTATTCCTAAAGCTATTTGTTTCTCCCACACAATAGGGTAGTCTACTGGATAGCAATAGCTCTGTAATACTGACATCTTAGTGGGAGACATGCATGGAGATCAGGAATGTTGGAATTAAGGTCAGTTTTATCTTACTCATCTGAATTTCTATGATTTCACCAATTCAGTATCATTCTACAGGAGACTGATCTGCATTTTGTATCAAAAGCTGCCTAGTTTCTCCTGAAGCAGTTCTATACAAAACACTTCAAGCTACAGAAGCAGAGATGACAAATCCCGGGAGGTTCCTCTTAATTCTGGCAATCTTACAGGTCAGGCTCCCTAGGTGTCACTAGATCTCATGTTCAGCCTGTTCTTGTAAGGGTAAAGTAACATTTAAATTTTAACTATACAGTATTTCCAGAGTCAGACCCCCAAATTCTGTATCTCTACTGCCCCCATCCCAAGAACTGGCCACCTACCCGATGTTTTCCATGTACTTGACCCAAGAAAAACACTTCTTCGCTCTACAAGCAGGAGTTCAGGTCAGGGCCCAGAGTCCCTCACTACTCTGAACTTTTGTCACATCTTTGTCACTGGCATAAGCTCAGTTCCTTGCCCCTTATCCTGTTTATGAGGAACATTTACAACAGTCAGACATACAGAAGTTCTTTGGGTCTAACAACTTTCTTACCCTACCCTGAGCTCAGGTGAGGACTTCTAAGCCCCACCTCATTCTACACTTTGCAAGTGTGCTGTGCCTTTTGGCAGTCAGTCCCTTCTAATTTCACTTTTAGCTGCACTTAGGCTTACATCTGCTCCACTGGCAATAGTAAGTGGTCGGGGATGTGTATGTAGATCCAATCCAGTTGCTTGGGCTCTGGAAGTTCTCTTGGCTTAGCACCACCATTGTCCTCAGAGGCCAAAATGTCGTCAGGATTTCTAAGAACATCCTACCCTCTTGAAGATTAATGATCAAAGCAGAAGAGGTATCTTAGACGAAACTGGTCACGTAGAAGTGAAAACACAAACAGCACGGTATAGCATGCAAAGTGGCCCGATGTGGTTTCAGAGGAAGTTAGGGGAGAAGAATACTCAACAGCACTTTCTCCAAAAGATAGAATGCTTATTAACTGCAGCCTTCAGCAAGAGTATTTCCATTTCACTTTAACCGAAGACCATAGCACAAGTCTTAAGTATGTTGGGTATAACGAACCTTAACACAAATCAGATCCTAGAAGGTACACCTGGTCATCAGAAGCCAGGACTCATCTTCATATTAGCCAAGTTTAGCTCCGCCCAGTTCAACTGGGATGGAGGCCAAGGGGGTTTCGGCACTCTACCCAACTCCGATTCTGGCACTAGGACAAGTTACACAGCTGGAGAATACCAATTCATGTTCATGCCGTAGCACCTGCTCTGAGTAGGAACAAGCTCCAGAGTAGCCAAGCATCCTGGCATTCAATTTCAGTAGTGTTTCCACGACTTTGAATCTTCCTTTTAAGGGGTAGAAGAAATGGCTCTTAACTGCACGAACGTTACTCAGCCCAAATCTACTGTTTAGGATATCTGAAAACTAAGCCACTTGTAAAACTGAGGTTCAACTCCAGACACATGATGCCCAGGAGTTTCCTTAGAGGAACCTCAAGGTACCACTGAAGACTAGAAATTTCAGGAAGAAATCTTAGAACTTTGGATTCTGGGACAGAAGAGATGCTTACAAGACCGATTATCCCTCTCAAGGCGGCACATTCTGCTACCACCCAGGAAGCGTTCTGTGTTCCTTACGTCCCTAGGTGGCAAGCTCTATGTTGAATTAGGAACATAAGTTCCCAACCCAGCTTGCCACCTAGAGTTCTGCAGGACTTCACAATTGCAGCATCCTTAGACCTCACCTCACCAACCTCCATCTGTTCCTTTCCTCTTTTCCGTCTCATTGTCTCCTACCCTAGCGGAGAAGAGTTAGTCAATATTCTATTAAGAGTGGGACAGCGCTACCATTTCAGACTTCCAAGTCAGTTCCACACCGGCAGCTGCTTTGTGCTGTTTTCCTGAGAACAGGTGCTGTAGGATGAGGACATGCACAAGAACAAATCCCAAGGCAGTGCTTTGGAGTAAGATACCGCTAGAACAGAATGTGTTGTGGTAGCCACTGGCATCAGGGAGTCGGTTTCGGGGGAAGGGGCTAAGGAAATGAAACTGATATGCACTAAGCGGGTAAGAAAAGTTCCAAATTTAGGAGAAGTGCCTAGAAGAGCCAGTAAGAGCGGCAAGACATTCATTCTTCCTGCATGTCTTATCATAAGACTGTCCTGATGGCTCTATGCACCATGCCTTGAATAGTTCCTGTATCTCAGGTACTAAACAGTGGAGGGAAGAACCTGCAACGCAGGGTCCAGAACACAGGCGGCAAGGCCTGAGAGGTGCCTGGTGTTAGAGGCCAAGCTACCCATTTCCCACAGGGGTCTGACTTGTTTCAGGATGCAAGATTGTTTCAGGATGCAAGAACAGGGCTTACAGGCCTTAAAATCCATTTTCGCCAGCAGTACCCCCATAAGGTACCCGCTTTTGGATTAGGGGAAGACAAAGCAGGCCCCATGGCAGTGAACTTCCCAGAAGGGTCTACAGGTGTGTGCAGCTATAACATTGCATAGAAGGGGGAGGGCTCAGTCCTAGGGCAGGCAAGGCTTTTCTGCAGCATAGCTGCAGGGACCTGGATGCTGACCATGTAAGCCCAGAAGAGCCTCAGAACACTTTCTAGCACCTTCACTGGTAGCTTTTATCTGGAGCAGACTGAAATTATATAGGCCACTTAGGCTGCTTTTCCCCAAAACCAATTTACCACGAGAACTAATATGTCTTAGTACACACTCGAGCTGCCATCTCAGAGAAGCCTCCGTTCAGCAACCTTGCTGGATTCACAGAACAATTAGGAGCCTGAGCTAAGGACAAAAGTTAAAGTAGGAAGTAAGATGTTCACAGGCAGCCAGTCACCAAAGGCACTAGAGTGGATCGGAAATACAGGGTTGAATCTTCTACACCAAAGCCACTTTGGTGGTTTGAGTAAAATTCAATCAGTAAATCCGATCACTTCTGAAATATACGGTACTTAGAAGATGAAAGTCTATAGTACATTTCAATAGACTCCTCAGACATACTGGGATTATGGCCATCTGCCTGATGGAAATTCACTACAGGATACCGTAGGTAAGATGACCTTTACCTTTTTTGCTAGCTCAAGATTCTAGTCGCCCAGCATGCAGTTTCTGCCCTGCAGTTTTACAGCCGATGAGCATTGCTGAAGAATGCAGGAAACCTTACGATACTGCACATGCAGAAAAGCTTCCCAAATCCAACATCAGTATAGGTTTAGGCAACAGGATCACAGCACTTTGGGGCCCGGCAACTAAACACCTGCCATTCTATTTAATGTATTGGAAGATTTTAGCTCCAAGAGTTTGAAGGGATAGCAAAGTTCACTACCTCCATGCCCACAAGTGTCCCTTGCAGTCTTCACCCAGTGATAGCCTGGTCTAACTTGTAAGGAGATGCTCCCAAAAACCACAACCTTGCTTTGAAGACCAAAGTTCTTTAAGAGACCTGCACTTCAGTTCTAGGTGTACCTGCCACATTAAAGGTCATTGGCTTCCATAGCCAATTGGCTGCCACCTTTTCCAGATTAACAAGTTCATTTGACCTCTTTAGTGTAAAATCCATGCAGAGGTGTAGTCTGAACAGACCCCAAGGCCCAATCATTTCAACTCTAACAGGTGTCAAGATACCCGATACTGATTAGGCATGGGGATGCCAGCTGCCACCCATTCAGGATGAAAGGGGAAAAGGTCAAAATTGTTTCCCTAATTTTTTCCAATGAAGTCATTACTGTTCCTTTTTTAACCGAACACTTGAAGACAGCCTATTTCTGTTCACTTCCCTAAACAAAAAATACGATCTTTCCCGTGGGGACCCTTCAGTTTTGTACAAACTGTCCTTCCTCAAATCCTATTTCCCAAGCTCCCCACAGCAGCCTTGAGAACCCACTCAGCCTTTTTATGGTGAGTGGAAGCCTCAAGATTTGAGATTTCTAAACCACTAGAAGAGACTAGGTCTTCACTGCCTCTTAGGAGGTAGCCTGATCTTCCTATATATGGTTATCAGGGTCTTTCGTAGAGGAGAAAAGGGACTTCCGAGGAAAGGAGGTCCTCTGATGATTCTAGAAGTATATCCTATGGAGTGAGTGCACATCCGAGATGCCCGACAGAGGTTTTTGTGTCTGCCTCTTCAGTCATGGTAACAGGGGAGCAGGTGGGAACAGCTAGAGAAGGCCTGAGAAGATGCTTTCAGGGAGACCATTAGGAAGAGGCAACTTTGCCTTAATAGAATCATGAAAGCCTGCCTACCATTCCTCATCTCCTTGGACGTCCACATTGAATTCCTGCAGAGCCAGGCACACTCGAGCCCCCAAGCCCTGCCCGGGAAAAGAGACCATCCACGCAGGCTGCCTTGTAAGCCATGACCCACTGGAGAAGGGCTGCCTCAGGCTTGCCGACCCGCTTGCTCCTCCCCCACACTTAAGTGCTCACCTGGTCTACAGTGCCTTCTTGATCTCCTTCTGGTGGGACAGTTAGGGCCTTTTGAGTCCTCATCTGAAGAATATTAATCACCACCTCTCCATATAGAGAAGGCAAGGCAACCGGTCAACAGCTAACAATTTATTGCAATTAGCTGACCAGCTCCTTCCTGGGTGTAGACCCGACATCCTGCAAGCCCTCAGGGGCAGATCCTGAGGATAGGTTGGTGCCCCTACTCCTTTTAAGAGAGGTAGCATTTCTGGTCCTCCATGGACAGAGCATGCACCTCCCGGGGTGCCACCAGGGCATAGATGTTTGCTTAGACCACCCCTCTTGCTCCAAGTAGCACAGAGTTTGCAGTTCCATTACCCGAGCTGCACCTGTGCTGAAGCTGCAACCTGAGATCCTCCATTACCCACCCAGGCCCCAGCAACAGGGCCTGAAGCCCGGTGAGCCAAGGCAGGTCTATGCACTCACGGGAAGAGGACGGGCTGCGGTTTGGCTTCAGTAGCAGGCGGCCTGCATTTTGTCCGTTCGGACATTTCTGAGATGCAGAAGAAAGAGGAACAAAGGCTGGGAAGTGGAAGAGGCAAGGTCCGATAGCCAGCAGAGGGAGAGCTCACCACCTCAGCTTTCTGGTTCAGGTCTTGTTCCTGATGCCCAGTGAGCGTACAGGGAACGTCCCTCCCCAGGCCTCCCTCCCATGTCCCATGCTCCTCCGATGATACCTTTCAGGTACAGAACATCTATGTCTAACTTTCTGCAGCCCAAATCTAGTAAAGGAGAGCCACTCAGGGTTTTAGGGATTACAATCTTACAATCAGGAAAACCAATTTTGGATTTGACTTTGATGAGCAGACTCGTACACGTTTTAATTAGAAACATTTCATAAGAGAACATCTTAGTGAGGAACGAGGTGGGTAGTTCAGTTTCACTGGGTGTTAAGGAGTATTTGTGATGTAACAGCATAAGCCCCTGGTTTGAAAATTCCTGGATTAGAAAGTGTTTCAAGACCATGGAATCCTGTAGAGCTACAGAAATGAAAGCCTATCTTTCCCAGTAACATGGATGGAACTGAAGATTACTAAGTAAAATTTATCTTAGGTTTAATGTTCAATCAAATGCCTCATTCTAATAGAAGCTGAACACTAGGTACATCAACAGGAAAATAGACAACAATTTTCTGAGAGGAAGCAAAGGTTGACAGTTACCAATGGGGTATACTGTTCATTATTTGGGTGATGAGCACGCCAGAAGCCTTGATCTTCCCATTACGTGATGTATCCACATGACACGTCTGTGGCTATACCCCACAGGGCAGCAACAGTGATCTAGAAGCACCTGTGTCCCGGACAAGATGAGGAGCAGGCAAGCTTATGTAGACAAGAATGCTGAACGACATCAGAAGCGACTAGGGAGGCTTCCGATTTAGCACAAGGGAAAGGAATTGCAGTAGGCTGGGTCCCTGAACATGACACCAGGTGATAGACGTAGTTACACAGCAGCATCTTCTCTACTTAAGTTGCAGGTTAGGGAGAGCCTAGGAAATCTTCAACAGTTCTCCAAAAGACACCCAAAGGCCACATTGGACTTCTCTGCCCTTGTGGTTTCCTACCATGACCACTGGTCAGATCATCTGAGGAAGTAGTTGGCCGTTGTTGGGGCAGCAGTTCCCCTGGTTTCACTTACAACGCCTTTCCCAAAAGGAGAGGCAGCAAGTTACCTGGAATGTCTTAATACACAGCGCTCACTCGAGCTGCCTCAGAAGCCTCCACATTCAGCCTGCATGGATTAATAAAGCAGAAACGTGAGCTAATAAGGTTGATGGTGGTGCTGGAGCTAAGAATTGCTTCATTTACAGGCAGGTCATTAAATCATATACATTCAGTCAAAGACTGGGAAAGAATCCTTCTATCCTAAAGTTACTTGTGTTGCTTTAACATTCCAGCTAGCAAACCCAGATTCTACCCTTCTTGAACAGCGCACTGCGAGCAAGAAGTGAAGGAGAAAGAGAAGTATCATAGCATTTTGTTGATAAACTCCTCAGCTACGGGGGTCATAGCACCTGCCTAATGGAGATTAGGCTACAGAACATTGGAAGAAATGGAGAAATGTTTCCCCTACTGCCACATCAAGATTCCGGATGTCCAAGACGTACTTCATGGCATACTGTTTCACAAGGCTACTGAACATTAGCGTCATGTGAATTAATGTTTGCCAAATCTGGTATTAGCGTAGAACCATGCAGCACCACTAATACTTTGGTTCACAGGCTGATATTGAATGGAATAGCAAATGCCTTTAAGGAATCTGAAGGTGGCTTTAGTTGCAAGCTTGAGGGACCAGCAGTCCTTAACAGCCCCTTGTGCATCCAGATGTTAGCTCAAGGTAAATTTATAAACGCCCCCTTACAGAGGATGCCAGAGTAACCTATGTCTTAAGAACTGAAACACTGTTCAGTTCTAGGAGCATTTGCCACGGGAGAAGGCATTTACTGTTTATGGCTGATTGCTGCCGCATTAGTGGCTAAAGTTAAAGGTCACTTGACTTTCTTAGCACAGGTTTATATGAAGGTTTAGTTTCAGAAGGCTCTAGTACCTAATCATGTAGTCCTCAATAATAGGTGTCATACAAGATAAGGATCAGAACACCTGGTGCCTTTTTGGGCACTGGGATGGCAGTTACCATCCTGTTTTGCAGAAGAGTACAAAGTTCAGTATTGTCCTGAGTGTTCCAAATGAAGACAGAATCATGACTCATTTTCTTGTAACCCCACTAGTTTTAGAAGCAACCCAACCCTGCATGCTTCCACAGTGAACCCACGAAGAACTTTAGAGAAGATCTTCCCTATTAAGAACTTCCAAACCCTGTAAAAAGCTGCCTTCCTTTCTGCTTTCCAATTCCTCTTCTCCAGCAACCACGGACCCCCCAACCTTATCCTTTCTACGAATTGAAGCTTCCTCAGACCTTGGTCCACTTCTCTCTAAAGTGTCATTAGAGACTAGGTTTTCATTGCCTTTTAAAGAAACGGGCTCAAAACTTCCTACAGGCAGTTCTCAAGGTCTTTCTTAAAGGGAAAGGGGGAGCTTCTGAGGAAAGGAGGGGGTCTTTGAAGATTCCAGTAGATCATATGGAACCGGTCTATTTCTGAGGCTGGGAAGAGGCTTCCATGTCTGTCCCTTGGGGGTCACAGAGAGCAGGCGAGAACAGCTCGAGAAGGCCCCGAGGGGATGGGTAGAGGAAGAGCATTAGGAAGAAAGTGACAGCTTTCCCTTAGCAGAATCATGAAAGCCCACCATTCCCGATCTCTAGACATCCAACCAGACTCCTGCAGATCCAGGCACACTCCAGAGCTCCCAAATCCTGGCGGGAACAGGGGCCACCCACTCGCAGGCTGTCTTGTATGCTGTGACCCACCCAGATGAGGAGGGCTGCCTCAAGCTTATGGACCCGCTCGCTCCTCCCCCACACTTAATAGGAACAGCGCTCACTTGGTCTAGGGTGCATTCATCTCCCTCTGGTGGGGCAGCTGGGGCCTTTTGGGTCATTAGGCTATTAACCACCTCTCCACGTGGAGGGAACCCGTCCACAGCTCACAGCTTGTTGCAATAAGCAGACCGGCTCCTTCCTGGGTGTAGACCTGACCTCCTGCAAGCCCTCAGGGGCAGATTCTGAGGATAGGTTGGTGCCCCTAACTCCTTTTAAGAGGTAGCTCTTCTGGTCCTCCATGGACAGAGCATGCACCTCCTGGGGTGCCACCAGGGCATAGATGTCTGTCTGGACCACCCCTCTTGCTCCAAGTAGCACAGAGTTTGCAGTTCCATCACCCGAGCTGCACCTGTGCTGGAGCTGCAACCCGAGATCCTCCATTACCCACCCAGGCCCCAGCAACCGGGCCTGAAGCCCGGCGAGCCAAGGCAGGTCTATGCACTCACGGGAAGAGGACGGGCTGCGGTTTGGCTTCAGTAGCCGGCAGCATGTCCCTTCGTGAGTTCCGATACCTTTGAGGTGTAGAAGGGAGAGGAACCAGGGCTGGAAGTGGAAGCTGCAAAGTCTGAGCCAGCAGAGGAAGAGCACACCACCTTTGCTTTCAGGGGACGCCTTGACCCCGATGCCCAGTGAGCGCCAAGAACGCCCCTGCCTCCTCAGGCCTCCCTCATTTTTGTATTCTTGTCCAGTAACTTTTCAGGTAGAGAACGCATGTGTGTTTAACTTTCTGCAGCCCAATTCCAATAAAAGAGAGCCCCTCAGGGTTTTAGGGATTCCATCTTAAAACTGTCCAGGTAAACCAATTTTGGACTTTGATGAGCAGACTTGCACATTTTAATTAGAAATATTTCATAGAACATCTCAGTGAGGAATGAAGCAGGCCGTTCAGTTTTAAGTTTCACTGAGTACTAAGGTTGGTACATCAATACCAAGTCCCTCACTGGTTTGAGAATGGATTAGAAAGTTCCAGAGTCCATAAAATCCTGCAAAGCTCTAAGAATGAAATCCTATCTTTCCCAGTAACTGGATAAAAAAAGACTTATCCTAAGTGAGATTTTACATTTGATTTTCAAACAAATGCCTCATTCTAGTGGGAGACAGACACATGAACATCAAAACGGATTGAGGGGGCGAGTTAGAAGGTTACCAACTGGGCATGCTGTTCACTATTTGGGTGACGGGCACACCAGACGCCCAGATCTCACCATTACATGATGTATCCACAGGACAGGTCTGTGACTGTGCCTCAGAGGTCCGTAAGTTAATCTCGAAGGCACCAGCGTCCTGAATAGGATGAGGAGCAGGCAAGCTTATGCAGACAGGAATGCTGAAGTCAGTGATTGGGGAGGCTTCTAGTGTAGCACAAGGGAAAGGAATTGATGTAGACTGGGTCCCCGAGCATGACATCAGGTGATAGACGTACTTACAAGTAGTATTTTCTCTACATAAGATGCAGGCTTGGGAGCGCCTGGAGACCTTCAACAGTTCTCCAAAAAACAGACACCAAGGGCCACGTTGAGCCTTGGCGTTTCCCCCACCATGACCACTGGTCGGATATGATCTGAAAGCAGTTGGCTGGTCTTGGGGCAGCATGTTACCTGGTTTAACTTACAATGCCCTTCCCAAAAGGGGAGGAAGCAACAGTTACATAAATGTCTTAACAAATCATGCTCACTCAAGGTGTCTAAGTCGCCTCCACATTCAGCCTGCCTGGATTAGCAGGAGACCGGAGCTGAGGATGAGCTCGATAGTGTTGCTTGAGCTAGGAATTTCTCTATAGGCAGGTCATTAAAGGAATCAGATTCAGTTAGACTAGGGAAGAATCCCTCTACCCCAAAGTTACTTGTGTTGCTTTGAGAAAATTCAAAGTGGCAAACCAAGATTCCACCGTTCTTTAACAGCATACTGTGCTTAAGTATGGTAGCATTTTGTTATCAACTCCTCAGTGTTGCAAGGGTCACAGCACCCACCTAACAGATTAATGCTATAGAATATTGAGTGATAAGAAATGAAGATGTGTTTCCCGCTACTGCCACATCAAGAATCTGAAAGTCCAAAACGTATTTCGTGGCATACTGTCTCACAGAATGACCATTACTAGTCGTATGAAAGTAGTGTTCCCCAGATCTAGCATTAGTGTAGAACTAGGTACCATGACTATAGCACTTTGGCTCCCAGTCTGATGTTGAATGGAATAGCAAATGCTTTAAGGAATCAGAGTTTAGTTGCAAGCTTGAGGGACCAGCAGAGTCCTTAGCAGCCCCTTGTGCATCCACAGGTGTCCCTTGTAAGCTCAATGTAAATTCATAAATGCCTTCTTACAGAGGCCGTCACACAGTAACCTACGTTGTAAGAACTCAAATACTCTTGGTTCTAGGGGCATTTGCCAGGGGAGAAGGCATTTACATTTTGTGACCGATTGCTGCCACATTGGTGGTTAAAGGTCACTTGACTTCCTTAGCACAGGTTTACATGAAGGTTTGGTTTCAGAAGGCTCCTGTATCTGATCATGTATGACACCTGTTACTGAGGACTACAAGGATCAAAACACCTGGTGCCTGTTGGGCACCAGGATGGCAGTTACCACACTTTTGCAGAAGAGTAAAAAGTTCAGTATTGTCCTCTGTTCCAAATGAAGACTGAGAATCATAACTCATTTTCTCACCCACTAGTTTTAGAGGCAACCCAACCCTGCATGCTTCCACAGTGACCCCAGAAAGAACTTGAGATCTTCCCTATTAGGAACTTCCAAACTCTGCAAAACGCTGCTTTTCCTTCTCCAGCAACCATGCGGGCCCCCACCCTATCCTTTCTAGGGATTGAGGCTTCCTGAGACCTTGGTCTGTTTCTCCCTAAAGCAATAAACTAGGTTTTCATTACATTAAGAAACTGGCTCAAAACTTCCCCAAAGGCAGTTCTTAAGGTCCTTTTCTTAAAGGGAAAGGGGGGGCTTCTGAGGAAAGGAGGGGGTCTTTGAAGATTCCAGACGTAGATCATATGGAACCGGTCCATTTCTGAGAGGCTGGGAAGAGGCTTCCATGTCTGTCCCTTGAGGGTCACTGAGACAGAGCAGGCGAGAACAGCTCGAGAAGGCCCCGAGGGGATGGGTAGAGGAAGAGCATTAGGAAGAAAGTGACAGCTTTCCCTTAGCAGAATCATGAAAGCCCACCATTCCTGATCTCTAGACATCCAACCAGACTCCTGCAGATCCAGGCACACTCCAGAGCTCCCAAATCCTGGCGGGAACAGGGGCCACCCACTCGCAGGCTGTCTTGTATGCTGTGACCCACCCAGATGAGGAGGGCTGCCTCAAGCTTATGGACCCGCTCGCTCCTCCCCCACACTTAATAGGAACAGCGCTCACTTGGTCTAGGGTGCATTCATCTCCCTCTGGTGGGGCAGCTGGGGCCTTTTGGGTCATTAGGCTATTAACCACCTCTCCACGTGGAGGGAACCCGTCCACAGCTCACAGCTTGTTGCAATAAGCAGACCGGCTCCTTCCTGGGTGTAGACCTGACCTCCTGCAAGCCCTCAGGGGCAGATTCTGAGGATAGGTTGGTGCCCCTAACTCCTTTTAAGAGGTAGCACTTCTGGTCCTCCATGGACAGAGCATGCACCTCCTGGGGTGCCACCAGGGCATAGATGTTTGCTTAGACCACCCCTCTTGCTCCAAGTAGCACAGAGTTTGCAGTTCCATCACCCGAGCTGCACCTGTGCTGGAGCTGCAACCCGAGATCCTCCATTACCCACCCAGGCCCCAGCAACCGGGCCTGAAGCCCGGCGAGCCAAGGCAGGTCTATGCACTCACGGGAAGAGGACGGGCTGCGGTTTGGCTTCAGTAGCCGGCAGCATGTCCCTTCGTGAGTTCCGATACCTTTGAGGTGTAGAAGGGAGAGGAACCAGGGCTGGAAGTGGAAGCTGCAAAGTCTGAGCCAGCAGAGGAAGAGCACACCACCTTTGCTTTCAGGGGACGCCTTGACCCTGATGCCCAGTGAGTGCCAAGAACGCCCCTGCCTCCCCAGGCCTCCCTCATTTTTCTATTCTTGTCCGGTAACTTTTCAGGTAGAGAACGCATGTGTTTAACTTTCTGCAGCCCAATTCCAATAAAGGGGAGTCTGTCAGGGTTTTAGGGATTCCATCTTAAAACTGTGTCCAGGTAAACCAATTTTGGACTTGACTTTGATGAGCAGACTTGTATATGTTCCCATTAGAAACATTTCGCAGGAGAACATCCTAGTGAGGAACTAAGTGGGCCGTTCATAGTTTCAAGTTTCAGAGTACTAAGGAGTATTTATGATGTACCAGCATAAGTCTCTCATTGGTTTGAGAATTAGAAAGTTTCAAGACCATGAAATCCTGTAAAGCTGTATAAAAAGAAAAATGAAACCCTGTCTTTCCCAGTAACATGAAATGAAGACTTATCCTAAGTGAGATTTATGTTAGGTTTGATTTTCAAACGTAAGTCAAATGCCTCATTCTAGCGGGAGGTAAACAGATACATCAACAGGGAAGGAGACAACAGGGATTTTGAGGGGCGAGGATTAAGAAGTTACCGACGGGGTACGCTGTTCACTATTCGGGTGATGGGCACACCAGAAGTCTATTTCACCGTTACGTGATGTGTCCAGCACGACAGGTCTGACTGTGCCTCAAGTCGGTAAGTTCATCTCAGAGCACCAGTGCCCTGAACAGGAGGAGCAGGCAAGCTTAGGCAGGAATGCCGAACTCAGAAGTGACTGGGGAGGCTTCTAGCGTAGCACAAGGGAAAGGAATTGACGTAGACTGGGTCCCTGAGCGTGACATCAGGTTATCGAAGTAGTTATAAGTAGGATTTTCTCTACATAAGATGCAGGCTGGGGAGCGCCTGGAGAACCTTCCACAACAGTTCTCCAAAAACGGACAGCAAGGGCCACATTGAGCCTTGGCGTTATCCCCACCATGACCACGGGTCCGATATCTGAAAGCAGTTGGCTGGTCTTGGGGCAGCATGTCACCTGGCTTCACTTACTGCGCCTTTCCCAAAAGGAGAGGTAGCAAGTTACATGAATGTCTTACATGATACTCACTCGAGGCGTCTCAGAAGGCTGCACATTCAGCCTGCCTGGATTAGCAGGAGAGCAGTTAAACTTGAGCTAAGGATGAGATTGATAGTGATGCTTACAGGCAGGTCATTAAAGCAATCGGGTAAAGTCAGAAAGACTGGGAAGAATCCCCCTACCCCAAAGTTACTTGCGTTGCTTTGAGAAGATTTGAAAGTGGCAAACCCAGATTCCACCTTTCTTAAACAGCATACTGTGCTTAGTAAAGTATGGTAGCATTTTGTTATCAATTCCTCAGTTGCAGGGATCACAGCACCAGCCTAACAGATTATGCCATGGAGTATTCGAAGGAGAGACAGATGTGTTTCCCCCTACTGCCAAGTCAAGAATCTGAATGTCCAAAAGGTATTTCATGGCATACTGTCTCATGGGAGAGTGAACATTGAGTCATATGAAGTAGTGTTCCCCAGATCTGGCGTTAGTGTAGAACTAGGCAGCACGACCGTAGCACTTTGGCTTCCAGGCCGATACTGAATGGAATAGCAAATGCCTTCATTAAGCAATCTGAAAGTTTTAGCTGCAAGCTTGAGGGACCATCAGAGTCCTTAGTAGCTCCCGTGCATCTGCAGGTGTCCCTTGTAAGCTCAATGTAAACTCAGTGAAACGCCTCCTTACAGAAGGGGCCACAGTAACCTACGTCTTAAGAACCGAAATACTTTTCAGTTCTGGGGATATCTGCCATGGGAGAAGACATTTACCTTTTATGGCTTATTACTGCCACATTTGTGGCTGAAGTTAAAGGTCACTTGATTTCCTTAGCAAAATTTTACATGTTTGCTTTCAGAAGGCGCTTATACCTAACCGTGTATGACACCCATTTGAGGACTTCAAGTATCAGAATACCTGGTGCCCGTTTTGCACTAGTATGGTAGTTACTATCCCGTTTTGCAGAAGGAAGTATGAAGTTCAGTATTGTCTTGAGTGTTCCAAATGAAGACTGAGAATCAACTCGTTTTCTTGTAACCCAGTAGTTAGAGGCAACCCAATCCTGCAGGCTTCCACACTCAGCGAATGAACTATAGAAGATGTTAGGAAATTCTAACTTTACAAAAAAACCTCTCCCGCTTCTGCTTCCCAAATCCTGTTCCTCCTCCAGCAACCTTGAGGCCCCCACCCCAAACTTTTCACAGACTGAGGCTTTCCGAGACCTTCGTCTGCCTCTCTAAAGGGTAACAAGAGACTAGATTTTCATTGCCTTAAGAATTCGCCCCAAGTTTCCCATAGGCAGTCCTCAAGTTCTTTTCCTAAAGAGAAAGGAGAGCTTCTGAGGAAAGGAGGGCGTCTTTGAAAATTTCAGAAGTAGGTCCTGTGGAACCCATGCATTTCTGAGAGGTTGGCAAAAGGATTCCACGTCTGTCCCTTGAGGGTCATGGTGAGACATGGGAGCAGAGAAAAAGCTAGAGAAGGCCCAGAGAAAGGAATGGGTGGCAGGAGAGTTTTAGGAAAAAAGAGCCTTTTTTAAGAGTGTCAGAAAGAAAGAAGCTTTAGCCTTAATAGAGAATCACAAAAGCCCACCATTCCCGATTTCCCTGAATGTCTACCCAACTTCTTCAGAGCCAGACAGGCTCCAGAGCTCCCATGCCCTGACGGGAAAAGCAGCCACCCACGCACACTGCTTTGCAAACCGTGACCCAGCAGGGCTAAGATGGGCTGCCTCAGGCTTCTTATCAACCCATTTGCCCCTCCTCCACACTTAATGGGAACAGCGCTCACCTGGCCTAGAGTGCATTCTTGATCTCCCTCTGGTGGGCAGCTGGGGCCTTTTAGGTCCTCAGAAGGATATTGACAACCACGTGGATCACGTGGAGAGGAAAGTGAGGGAACGGGTCAACAGCTTCGAAGCTTATTTCAATAAGCAAATCATTCATTTGGGAAACATGTTCCCTTGTAGATTTTTTTAAAGTGGTTCATTCTTTTCATGTTGGATAGGGGTTGACAGGACAAACAAAATCACCTTATTTCAAGGGAAAACGTCATATGTGGGATTGGTATATGAGCATGGGCTAAGTTGACTGCATTTGATGGTGTTACATGGTCACATTCCAGTAAGTTCCCAGGAGCTTTGCTAAGACATCTATTGTTATCTGGAAATTACCTTTAAATATGCAATATCTCTTCAGAATTATTAACAGTTCCCACACCTTTCAATTAAAATTGTTTTTACCTTGGTACTCAAGGTAATGCACCCATGAAATTTATATTTTATAAATTCTGTTGAGTAGACAGCTGGATATATTAGTGGCACTCCTGATTCAACAGTTTAACGTGGATTTTGTTTTTAAATTATTCTCACTGAGGTGTTAAAATTAACCTACTTTTTCTTTTTTAATAGATACGACCATCATGTAATTTCAGCCAGGTGACAATGTACATCCCAAATAGTTTGTTTCTCCATATGCTTTTGCTATTCCATGGGAGTTAATTAACCAGGGACTAGTCCAACTGGAAAATCGCTATGATCACTGAGCTCCACATAAACATAAATTGAATTACTTTAGAATTTGTTCCTCTATGTGAGATCCAAGGAGGGGCTCCCACTGATAAACCAGAACTTGAAGGGATTCGTATGATTGTTATGTAGAAGGGAGATACATGATCTTGCTGATTTTGCTCATTTCTGGCTCCTATATTACTTGCATCTTTCTTTACCTGAATATCACATTTCACAGGACAGGTTCTGACAGTACCTTTCTAGGCAACAAAGCATGGTATTGTCAATCATTGGGAAACTTGCAAGACACAGCTCAGGACTCAGATTATATACCTGCTGAGAGAGCCATCCGCATCACCTTCGCTAGGCTGCCCACCTGTGATGGCTGGCAGACAGGCACCTGCAGGTCTGTTTGGGTCAGCTCAGTTGTTGCATCTGTTATTTAATAGACAGTTGCTAGTCCTTATTAGCCCACCATTAAACTTGGAACACCAGATCTACAGTATTCTAAGACTGAGAATGGCAAAAGCCCTGGCAGTTCTAGGGCATGTCCAACATATGTTTAGGAATATAGAGTGCAGGGAAGAGGATTGTAACAAACTTCCAAGACTTGTTGCTTCCTGCTCTTACAAGCCATATCCAATAGAAGTGGATGTACACTTGCCATATAGGAGTCTCTGTTTGTCTGCAGTACAGGACGCTTAAAATTGTAAGGACATTTTCTCAAGATGTGTCTTGAATCCTGATCATAAAAAGACAAAACACTAATGAACAAAATTGAAAAAGACACAAATGAAAAGACATACATGGTTATGGATCTCACAAATTCATATCATTAAAATGACTGCCCTACCCAAAGCAACCTATAGAGTAAATATAATCTTATCAAAATATTGATGTCAGTTTTCACAGAAATAGAAAAAAAAATAGTAACATTTATATGAAACCAAAAGGGAGTCCAAATAGCCAAGGCAATTCTCAGCAAACAACAGCAAGGCTCGGGTCACTAAAACAGCATGCTATTGTGTAAAAACAAAGACCCATAGAACAGAAGAGAAACCCCAGAAATAAATCCATGTATTTAGAGCCAGCTAAATTTTGACAAAGATGCCAAGAAAATACACTGGGGAAAGAGACCCCTGTTAAATAAAACAAAAACAAATAAATGGGACTATATTAAACTGCAAAGCTCCTGCGTAGCAAAAGAAAAAATCAACAGGGTGAAAAGACAATCTTTTGAATAGGAGAAAATATTTTTAAACTATTCATCTGACAAAGAACCAATATCCAGAATATGCAAGGAATTCAACAGAAATAAAAAAGAGATAATCCCACTAAAAAATAAAAATGGGCAAAGGACGTGAATAGATATTTCTCAAAACATAAATATGGCCACAGTTCCATGAAAAAACGTTCAGCATCATTAATCATCAGGAAAATGCAAATCAAAACCACAATGAGATAACATCTTACCCCAGTTAGAATGGCTGTGATTAAAGGCAGAGTGCAGTGATGCATACCTATAGTCCCAGCTACTGTACTTAGGAAGCTAAGACTGGAGAATTACTGCCTTTGCCCAGAAGTTTAAGGACAACCTTAGCAACACTGTGAGACCCAATCTCCAAAAAGAAAACAGACAAAATGAAAAAGAAAACAACCAAAAACATGGCCAACACAGTGGCTCACACCTGTGTAATCCTAGCATTTTGGGAGGCTGAGGCAGGTGGATCATTTGAGGTCAGGATTTTTTGACCAGCCTGGCCAACATGGTGAAATCCCATCTCTACTAAAAATACAAAAATTAGCCGGGCATGGTGGCCCGCGCCTGTAATCCCATCTATTCAGGAGGCTGAGGCAGGAGAATCACTTGAACCCGGGAGGCAGAGGTTGCAGTGAACTGAGATTGTGCCAGTGCACTCCAGCCTGGGTCACAGAGTGAGAGCCTCAAAAAAAAAAAAATGATTGTGGGACATGGAAAATGGAGCTCTTATACACTATTGATGGGGATACAAATTAGTACAGTCTGTATGGAAAACAATATAGAGATTTCTCAAAAAATCAAAAATAGAAATACTGTGCAATCTAATAATCCCATTACTGGATATTTATCCAAAGGAAAAAGAAATCAGTATATCAAAGGGATACCTGCACCCTCGTATTTATGGCAGCACTATTCACAATAGCAAAGATATGGAATCAACCTAAGAGTCTATCAGTGAATAAATGGATAAGGCAAAATCTGGTATATGTACTCAGTGGAATACTATTTGGCGATTATAATTTTATAATATATTATAAAAATAATAAAATCATGTCATTTCAGCACCATGGAGGACACTGGGGGACATAATGTTAAATGAAATAAGCCAGGCAAGGAAAGACAAATATCACATGTTCTCACCCAGATGTGGGAGCTAAAACGTTGATTTTATGGAGGAAGACAGTAGAATGATAGATAGCAGACGCTGAGAAGGGTGTGTATGTTAGGTGTGGGGATAGGGAGAGCTTGGCCAATGGGTAAAAAGATACCGTTACTTAGAAGGAATAAGTTGTGATGTCCAATAGCAGAATAGAGTGAGTATAATTAAAAACAAATGTCCTGTACATTTCAAAATAGGCAGAAGTAAGAACTGAAAATGTTACACATAGAAATGAAAATGCCGGAGGTGATGGATGACCTAAGTGCCCTGAGTTGGTCATTACACATTCTATACATGTAAAATGTCACGTGTACCCACGTGAATATATATGTACAAATATTAGTACCAATAAAAATTATTTTTTGATTAAAAAACTGTAACCATAAAAAAATAGAATGTGGCCATGGAGATGGATGGGTGGGGTGAAGTAAAACTGAAGAGTTTTCACCCCTTTAGGAAGGGGTGAAGTAAAACTGAAGAGCATCTAACGTCAGAATGACTGTACAAACTCACATTCTCACAGGAGTGCATGATGCCTGTGCAATGAATGTTTCAGTTTGAGAATTCATTCGCAAAATGTGACCCCAGAATGGTGGACTGACATAACACCCATTTTTAATCTCACTGAGTCCCTGGGTCCTGATTCCAGGCACAGAGTGGCCCACGTGCAGTGTGATCCTAGGAAATCACACAGTTAAACACAGGTGCCCACGGAATTTGTTCATTACTGGAAGCTTTAGGAAGAATTCCATATTGTCCCTTTTGTTCTGGACAATGCTTCTTACCGAGCACTGCTTTGACTCCTTGATTCCTTTCTGAGTCCAGGCTAGATAGAGGAATGAAGGCAATAAATGCATACAAAAAGCCAAACAAACCAAGCAAGACAAAAGACAGGGACAAAGTGGCAGTGGCCTTTGGGACCGGCTAATTAGCACAAACGCTGAAAAAGATCATGCACCAGCCCTCTTCCTGGCAGGCCAGCATGCCTCTTCCGAACCACAGGCACTTTGCAGGTTGGCTCATGTGTTTGTTTATTGACTTAACACATTTTCTTCAACACTGCAGTCTGAGGGGCAGTTTGTCCGGTGGCTTGGATTTCAAAATGGAGAACGTATAAAGTTCAGGATGACTCTCATGACACACAGCATCTACACGTGTGTGCTCCATGGTCAGTGCTCCTGGCCAGGACACCACTAGAGATCCAGGAGAGAAAGAACAGCTGCAGTTGATCCCACATGAAGCCAAGCCCAGGATGTGTGAAATCAAGTCACAGGGCCAAAGCGTCTGTGGTTCTGTAATGAAACACAAGTCTGGTCACTGAGTGCAGAGTCCAGTGAACAAGAGTGAGGCCAGGAAGAAAGAAAAGTGACTTTATTTCAGAACTTAGCTGAGGGGAAGCAATACAGACTCCTGCCTTGAAGGGGCTACTTCACCTTTCGGGGGGTTGGCATGAACAGAATGCAGGGGAGAGGGAGAGGTGGTGCAGGGTCTGTGTAACTGGCTCTGGGTGTCTCATCTACCGAGTGGTCTGACTGGCACCATCACCGGCAGAGACAGGCTGTAAATTGAGGTGATCTGGTGGGAGAGAGTTCCAGGGGCAGTTAGTTTGCTTCAGGTTTCAGTCTCAGGACTTCTAGGTAAACATGTAGTTAGCTAATCTTGCCATATAGGGAATGTCCACTGGCGAGGAGCTAACGGTTTCAAGTGCATTCCTAAAGAGCTAAGTAAGAGGTAAACACGGTGAGGGGTGGGGTGGGGGTGGGGGTGCGGGGAGCCGTGGAAGAAAAGGTAAAGGACTTTGTAGGAAAATGGGGTGCTCAGTTCCAGTTCCAGTCTTCATTTCCAGGGAAGTGGCTCCTACAGTGAGATGAGAGTTGGGGGATTATAAATTCTCAAATCCCAAAGAGTACAGGCCTTTTAAACTGCTGCCTGGGTGTAAGTTTAGGGGCTGAGAGCTGGGATCAACTGACCCCATTGATTTGGGCCCCTTTCAGTATCTTCTCTTGAGAAGGCAGCCACAGTCCCTCAGCACACATGGAAGGGGTGTGACTATACCCGTCTGACACCTAACCAAGTCCCTGGTTCACATTTCAGATTTCAGGTCATGGCCAGGCTTTAATGAGTTTCTGCCCAAGGTCTCAGAGTGTGTGCTGGGATGTGTTTCCTGCTGAGGCCCAAGGAAATGCGGGGCCAGCCCCTTACTGCAGTTCAGCTTGCCTCTTCAGGGCCTCTGGGGGATCATGAGCTCCAGCTGGCCTGTCTCTCATACTCTGCTCTTTCTGCCTCTTGGCTTCTCCTCTCTAGGAAACTTTTGATTCTGCGGAGCCCAGCCGGATAAGCCAAAGTAATCTGTCTCCCCATCCTGGGGCCACCCCTCTCCCCATCCGGAGGCACATGGCTACCTGTAACATCGGACAGACAGCGCTGAAAGGTGAGCAGGTAGAGAGGAGGGCAGAGAGACTGGGGGAGTTTTCCACCTGGATCGGCTCAGGACAGCCCAAGTGTACCCTTGGTAACTATAAACCATGGTCATCCGGCATGCAAAATATTCACCCCATCTCGAAGTCCCCAAAGAAACATCCCACAACAGAGCATCAACTAGAGCCCAAATGGACTTTAACTCTGGTGGGCTTCCCAGCCACAACATCAGTATCACCACCTGGGCCAGGGTCTGGAAGCTCATCAGCTCATTCAGGTGACAGGTTAGGAGTAATTCAGGGAATGCTCATCTCTCTCCTCTCTCTCTCCTCCCTCTCTCTCCTCTCTCTCTCTCCTTCTCCCCTTCTCCCCCTTTCCCCCTCTCCCCCTCTCCTTCTATCTCTCCAGAATTCTGAGGGAGCAGGATTGAGAAGTGAGATGAAGTTTTCCATGATTACTTGCAGAGTTTCTGGTGGTTTCTTTGTTCTTTGGCATCTTGCATTCTCCTGGTCCTTTTGGATGTTTTATGTTTGTTCCAACTCAAAACTATAGTCATATTAATATTAATTGTCAAGGATCACTTTGAGTTTTGTGACTACATGTCTATGGAGGGTGATACAATACAATGCAAAGTTGCAGGTCTTCACAGTACAAACTTTTAGTTAAACTTACCTGTCTAGTGTCCCCAGAACTTGAAAATGACTCATTCAGAATTTTTGAAGGTCACTCTACACTTGGCAAAAACGATTGAGTAATGAAACCTTAGGGACAATTTAGGTCGAATGTGTAGCACATTTTGACTAAGATTGTTCATTTAGGAATGCATCATTCCTACCACCCTTCTCTTTTGCTCAACACTTTCTTCACAACAAAGTAGCTAAACATTCACAAAGTCTTTTTCTTGTGAGTATTTGATTCAGACTGTTTATTCTGAGTGGGACATCCTTTCTTTCTAAATGTATTGGCACATGTATTTAGAGCTTTTACTTCCTTTGACAGCCTTCTCATGCTTCCAGCATCCAGGCTGGAATCTCAGGATGACCCCATGGTAAGTCCTGGGTTAAGAAGTGACTTGTAGCCGGGCGCGGTGGCTCAAGCCTGTAATCCCAGCACTTTGGGAGGCCGAGGCGGGTGGATCACGAGGTCGAGAGATCGAGACCATCCTGGTCAACATGGTGAAACCCCGTCTCTACTAAAAATACAAAAAATCAGCTGGGCATGGTGGCTCGTGCCTGTAATCCCAGCTACTCAGGAGGCTGAGGCAGGAGAATTGCCTGAACCCAGGAGGCGGAGGTTGCGTTGAGCCGAGATCGCGCCATTGCACTCCAGCCTGGGTAACAAGAGCGAAACTCTGTCTCAAAAAAAAAAAAAAAAAAAAAAAAAGAAGTGACTTGTAATGCCAAGGTAGAAGCTCAAATGTCACGGGCTCCTCTGGTTGTCACATGAATCCAAAGCAATGCACGATAAGCTAGAAAGTCTGTTGTCTGAGAGTCAGGGGTCACAGATTCTCTCATTGGCTCCCCAAGTTAGCAGCATTACGTTTTTGATAAATTGTTGAAACTCTGATCCTCAGATTCCTTATGTGTAATAGGAGTATCTGGGCTGTATGATTTCTAAGGCTTTCTAATTCCAGCTGTGGGAGTCCATGAGTACTTGAAATTGTATAACCACACATGATTAGCCTCCTTTCTAAAAACAAATTTAACAAATAGAAAGTGATGATGAATATTTCTTGCTTATTATTTGGAAAATGAGTAGTTAGAAGGAAAGAGGAATTGCCCTGATGAACAATATCCTTGGATGCTGGGTTTGTAGGCAATATCCTCCGTAAAATTGTATATTTATTTTTGAAAGGAAAAAGTTAGAAACACTTAACAGTTGGATAACTTGCTTGAGGCGTGCACATTATTTACAGTCTGGGCTAGAGTTCCAAACATGATGGAGTGTTAGGTCCATCCTAACGCCACCTTGCCCCAACTCCTGCTGTGATACCCCTTTGTTACTCCTTTGATACTTCTTGCATCTGGGTCAACCTGTGCTCTGCACTTCTTACTCTTCCTGCCTCAGTTACACCCTTTGTCCTATGGGTCACAACTTTTTCTGTGGAGAGGATCTTGCTAAAACCCCAGAAATAATGGCATGGGGAGTAGGTCAAGCTCCTGCTGAGCCAGTGGGAACCTAGAAGCCAGTTCAGATCCCACCACTATTATCTAATGCCTGCTGGGTTCCAGCCCTTAGCGCTTTAATATGTCATCTCACGCAGCCCTGGAATATAGTCATGCACTGCAGACTGATAATTGAGAATGATATTTGGATAGTTAATCCAGTAGTTTTCCAACTTGCTTTTTAAAATATAACTTTGTTCCCCCAAATGAAACCTTATGTGGATATGTCTGCATACACCTCATTAACTCACACACTTAGAATTGAATTGTAGGTAACCTACCCAGCAATTGTTCACTCTCTGCAGGTTGAGTATCCCTTGTTAGAAATGCTTGGGACAATACAAAGTTTTGGATTTGGGGGGTTTTCAGATTTTGAATTATTTGCAATATACTTAACAGTTGAGAATTCCAAATCTGAAAACCCAAAATCCAAAATTCATAGGCTAATGAACCTTTCCTTTGAACATCAAGTCAGCACTCAAAAAGGAGGGAAAATCAATTCACTAGCAGAAAATCTTAACATAATTGTGATTTCAGACAGAAAAAGGAGGAGGGGAGACACAGGGTGTTAGAACATAGGAAAGGGAATCTATTACTGTCTCACTGCTGAGGAGAAATAAGAGGAGCTGTGGTGGCTTCAGGGAGGAGGCGACACTGAGCTGAATGAACTTTCAAGCAGGGGGAGGAAGAGATTCATGGCAATAGCCCTGTGGGGAATGAGGGAATAAGTAAAAGAAATCAGACTTTGGAGCACAGCACAGTACCTCTGCTTTACTTCCTTTAGAAACATATTTTAATTCCATATATGAAAATTATGAAAGTGAAAAAAGGAAGAATCATTAAGGAAATTAAAAGACAAGTCACAGGTTGAGATAATGTATTTGCAAAACTTACACTTGATAAAGTCTTTTATCCAAAACATGCAAAGAACTCTTAAAACTAAGAAAAGTAAGCAAACAGACATTTGATTTTTTAAAAATGGCAAAAGACTTGAACAGACACCTTTTCAAAGATGATATATAGGTGGCAAATAAGCATATGAAAAAGATGTCAAATATTATTTATAATCAGAGAATTATGAAGTGGAACAATAGTGAGATTCCACAACATACATATATATTTTAATGGCTAAAATCCAAAAAAACTGACAAAATCAAATGTTGGCAAGGATTCAGAACAGAAAGACCTCATATTCGTGGTTGTTAGAATTGTAAAATGCTGCATCTATCTGGGAAGACATTTGGCAGTTAAAAATAATGTTGCCATAGAATCTAGCAATTGTGCTCCTATTTTCCCAAATAAGTTGAACACTTACATCCACACAAAAACTTATACACAGAGGTTTATGGCAGATTTATTTATAAATCTGCCAAAAATTGGAGAAAACTAAGATGTCTTTTCATAGATGAATAGATAGGCAAACTGTGGTACATCCCTACAATGGAGTATTATATGGAAACAATAGGAATGAGCTATGAAGCCTCAAGACAACATGAAGAAACCTTAAATGCTTATGGCTAAGTGACAGGAGCCAGCTTGAAAAAGATGCCCATTCTCTAAGACTCCAATGCCCTACTCTCATAACTTTTAGTACCTTTTAATGGTGCATTTAATAGTTATTTACATTCATAGGTGTTTTATAACATTTTGCTCAGTAAAATGTATTGCAGAAACAGCCATTATATTTTTCAGCTATTCCCATCAAGAATTGAAGCCAAGATCTGTCACCAATGCCCAGTCACAGATTGGACAGTAGGCATGAAGATGTTTAGACAATCATTTCCAGCCATGGAGAAAATCAGATGGTTATAATGATTAGCCCACATTGGAGAATGTAATGAATGAAGAAATGTAAAGAAAATAGACATTTATGTGAGTGTTCTGCATCCAATAGTTAACCAACCTGGAGCGTTGCTGGGGCCATGATTTCAGCTTTTTGTAAAGTGGCATATCTTGAGGCACACTGGACCCGGGGGGTGCTGGCCGGAAACCAGCATTCTCAATTTTAAACAGTGAAAAATACAGGCAAGCTAGTGAATGCAAGGAGTCTGCACCATTGTACCATAAATTCAAATTACACAGCTTTTAAAATAAAGACACACTGCCTTCCCCTCTTTGGTGCCATCTCCATGGATTAGAGAGGTGTGTGCATAGATGTTCAAATACCTGTGCACATGCTGCCATGTGCTTTCTGTTCTCACTCACCAGGGGGACTGAGGCAGGCACCCCATCAGTCAGCAGGCAGTGGCACAGAGGGCTGGTGGAGGTCTGCCAGCAGTAGACTGGGTAGAAAGAGGCCTTTTGGGGGAACAAACAGCTCATCAACAAAGACAAGAGTATTGTTATTTCAGGTGCATCCCATGGACACTATGCATGAGAATCACTGATATAATTTGGTTATGTCCCTACCTTTCGTCTTGAATCATAATAATCCCCACATGTCAAGGGTGGGGCCAGGTGGAGGTAATTAATGCATGGGGCGGTTTCCCCCATACTGTTTCTCATGTAGTAAACAGCTGTCATGAGATCTGATGGTTTCATAAATGGGAGCTATTCTGCACAAGTGCTCTTGCCTGCTGCCATGTAAGATGTGACTTTGCTCATTTGCCTTCAGCTGTGATGGTGAGGCCTCCCCAGCCATGTGGAACTGTGAGTCCATTAAACTTCTTTCCTTTATAAATTACGTAGTCTCAGGTATGTCCTTATAGCAGCATGAGAATGAACTAACACAATCACTCTGTATAGCTTAGAGCCAGTAAGAGGTCTGTCTCCAAAGACTGGAATCAGGAGGTCTGGGACGAGGCCTGGGAATCAGCATACCTATCAAGCACTGAGTTAATGTACACACATGACACTTGAAACCAACCACTCTGTCACAGGTTGTACGGGGAGGCTGTTCTGACCCAACCTATAACAGGCTCACTCGCTATGGTAGGAAATCCCTTTCTCCACCTTTCCCCGACACTAACCCAGCTCCTAGCACAGGAAGGGCTGTTTTGCAGGGTGCTGGGGAGGGTGTATTGAGAATGTGAATATGAATTAAGTAGCTCAGTAGCTCCGGAGTGCAGTGCTGTGTCCTGTCTAATGCTGGAGAGAGTGGGATTATCTTCACCAGAAAAAAAAAAAAATCATCTCCTTCTTCTGTGCTGGATCGGAGCAATAAGGTATCTGAGTCTCTCTTCACAAAGTTCTGCAAACTGGATGGCTTAAAATCTCAGAAATTTATTGACCCACAGTTCTAGAAACAAGAGTCTGACATCAAGGCATGTGCAGGGCATGCTTCCTCTGAAGGCTATAAGGGAGAATCTGTTCCATGTTTTGTCTTAGCTCAATCACTGGGGCTCCCTGGCTCGTAGAGAAAGACGTAGTCCCAATCTCTCCCTCTGTCATCACATGATGTATCCCTTGTATCTCTGTGCCTTTTTTCTTCTTCTCCCAAGGACACCCATCATATTGGATGAGGGCTCACCCTAATTCAATATGACCTCATCTCAACTTGATCGTATCTACTAAGACCTCTTTCTCAAATAAGGTGACACTCACAGGCACCAGGGTGGGGTGGGTGAGGACTTCAACATACCTTTTTGAAGGACACATGCAACCCAAAACAGCATCCAAAACGTGACGATAAAAAACACATTGCACAGGCCACCCTGCTGATCAGCAACACAAGTGATGGAGCCAGAAGATGAAACTTCCCTGTGGGGTGCCTGGATTACTCCTAGCTCTCTTCATCTGGTATTTAGAAGTAGGCCCTAGATATTTAAACTGGCAGTGCATTTGAGGTTCATGGTTAGGCGTGAAATATGGAATTTCTCTGGAATCTGGTTATGTCTGGGCTAGAAAGGAGTGACTTTTTACACCCCAAGCTGTTGAAAGCAGTCCCACTGGTTGCACCATTTGCTTAATTTAATTGCATTACAATCCCAAAAGGTTTTATTTCAAACATTTTTCAGAATCCAGGGCTAGATGGACCCTTTACAGGGTACCATACACTTCTGCATTTTGTAGTAATAAATGCATTAAAAACTAATTACTGAAGCACTCCATGGGGAATATGGCATGCATTAAACAAGAGACATTTTTGGAATCCTGGCTATCTTTGGAACACATGAGCAGATGGACACCTGAAAACCTCTGCCCCTGGTCAGTTCTGCAAAACTTTGGAAAAGGTCTTCCAGGTCATTTCTGAAGATGATTTTCTGACTTTTGGGGCAGAATTCATCCAGCAAATTAGCCGACTGCAGATGCACCCTGAGGGCTGCAGTTGGCTTGGGGTCCTGCTGAGGTGGCCTTGGCATGGGTACCTGGTTTTTGCCACTGGCAGCAAGAGCTGGCTTTGCATGCTGATGATGCTGTTGCCAAACACTTAATAGGTTTCAAATAATTTCTCCATCAGTAGTTCCTTCTGTAATACACATTTCACTTACTTTTCTTTACTGTAGAGCAGTCCACCTTCCTTGTATCTTTAGTGGACAAATTAGAGATTTCAATCCTGGTCTCAGTATAGGCATTCCTGGTATAAAATCTCTCTCTCTGTTTACAAGTTGTATGACCTTGGGCATGTTAATTAATCTTTCTCTGAATAAGGCTCCTTTGGTGTGAAATGAGGCTAATAAATTTGATAAGATAATTAAGTCAGATAATTCATGAAAAACGCTGACCCCAGGCCTGCCCCACAGTGAGAGCTTAATGAGCAAAAGCTTTCATTGATGCGGTAGAACCCCATGATACACAAATCGGGACATAAAGAAGTCAGCAACAGGCCTCTATCTTCCATAGCAGGCTCATCCTTGTCATTTCACTAACTCTCAGATAAAGCTATCTTTTTTTTTTTTTTGTAATTATATTTGCTGATCTCACAGGGGCTTAACTGTAAGGTAGTCCTGGTACAATATTTGAATGGGATCATATGCTTGGAAACAGATGCAAACATTGACAAGCCAAATACATAAAATGTAGCTTTATGATTGGTGATGCTTTTGTTTTTGACATCAGCACCCTGATATCTTTAAGCAGTCATTATTCCAATATCTATCAGTATATTTTAGTGATATTATCGAACAATACAATTCTCCAGTATTCTGCTTGTAGTGGATAAAGTGATGCTTCATCCAGATTCTTTTCCCAAGTCTAATGCACCCATGCACCCATCCCACCGCTGCTAGCAATATTGGTTGCTGAAGACTCATTGACATATCCCTCACTGGGCCTGCTGCTTAATGGCAGAGAACTGCCCTACCCTAGGGTGATGCCCCCTTCCAGGAGGTGGCTGAGACCAATGTCTGACTGTACACGAATACAAATGCCTCGACTGAGGGACCATCCCAAAGCCAGCTCTCTCCATAGGATTGGCTGAGACCTCAGTTGCAACTACAGTGCCAGTCAGCTGTCTCTGCCATATCTCACAATCTCATTTCTTACTGTTCTACATATTGTGGATAATTCCTCATAAACATCCTTCCTGAGATTTTTCTATCTTAGATTTGTTTCAGAGGACTTTCTTTTAAGACTTTCATTTTCATATTCTGAAGAAGATCACACTGGTCCTTTCAGTGGGTGATGCTATTCTAAACACCCCTGCTGAGCAGGTTGTAGCAAGCACCCTAGAGGATTGAGTGAGACATTTTTGTGTCAAAGGATTGGTGATAAAACCCACAGAAATCCAATTGTCTGCCACATGTGCAAAGTTCTAGTGACTCAATGATCTGGGAGCATATCAGGATATTCCTTTGCAGAGAGATACAATTTGCTGCAGTTTGTACCCTACAACCAAGAAAGAGACACAATGCTTGAGAAGTGTCTTTGACCTTAACATATACCACATTTGATGTCATAATACACTTACTCATAAGTAATTATAAGTAACTCATAACATTTTAAGTTTTATCCAGGGCCTGTAGCCAGAAAGCGCTCTCAGCAGATCCGTGCATGGTGCAAACTTTGCTGCGGCTTCAGCCTTTGATGCCAGTAAATCGAACAGTACTGCAAGTGTCTAGGGCATAGCAAAGTGTCTAGAAAGCCCCACTGGTGAATTTCAGGAGAGACTTTCAGGGTTTTGAAGTAAAGCCATGACTTCTTTTGGACAATGATTCTCCCTTTGATAAGCACCTTCTAGTTGACTGGGTCCTGGTCCATATTGAATGGCTGATCTGGGACAAGCGACTTTGCAACCTCAGTATACTATCACCAGCTGAGTGTTACCTGAGAAACGGCCTTTTGGTTAAACAACATGATCTATGAGACCAGGCCAAAGCCAATCTGTAAGGCATGGGTAAGCTCCGTGAGCAGGTGGTGCATGTTCCAGTTAACTCCTCTGTGCTTCACTGTCCCCGCATCTCACACCTGCAGTCTCGTGTGCAGCTCCGTAAGGCTGGTGAATGTAACTGAAAAGAATCAAAGGTCTGCTTCAAAGATGGATGTGAAAAAAATTCTTCCTGTTTATAACATCTAGATGAAGCCTTGGGACCTTGGCAGGTTATCTTGGCCTTGTTTGGTCTTTCTCTCCTCTGGACTCCTGTAACATTTTGAATCTGCAGCATCCCCAGCCCCATTAAATTCTTTCTCCTAAAAGAGTGTTGCTGTCAGGTGGGTGTGGTGGCTCACACCTATAATCCCAGCACTTTGGGAGGCCGAGGCAGGTGGATCACGAGGTCAAGAGATCAAGACCATCCTGGTCAACATAGTGAAACCCTGTCTCTACTAAAAATACAAAAATAAAACTAGGCACAGTGACGCATGCCTGTAATCCCAACTACTAGGGAGGCTGAGGCAGGAGAATTCCTAGAACCCAGGAGGCAGAGGTTGCGGTGAGCCAAGATTGTGCCATTGCACTCCAGCCTGGGTAACAAGAGTGAAAGTCCATCTCAGAAGAAAAAAAAAAAAAAAAAGTATGTTACTGTTACAAAAAGAGAGTGGCCGTGAGACAGCCCCATGCAGGGGTGGCCCTGCAGGACTACTTCATGAGGTGGAGTGATCTGAAGTGGAAAGAATTGGGATAGTATTTCTTTATGTCCGTTTTGCCATGGAAAAGACATAGCCTACAGTGATTACAAATTGATTGGCTTTTTGGAGACTATGGAAAAAAAAGAACAACTCCTGGAAGTTAGGTGGCATATTTAAGAAAGGTATATGGGTGAGCATCTGCAAAGGGGCACAGGGAATGAGGGCATTCATGAAAAAACTAAGTGATCATCAAAGGGAATAACCTGTAGGGGAAACTCAATAATCAGTTGGACAAGGTGAGCATGTGGATTTCAGTCAGTCTATTTCCTTGGCAACACTGGCTCTTGCCCCATGTGTCTGTGCACATAGGATCAATAGCATCAATAATGAAGATTGTGCATGGACTCTACAAACTGAACGTGCTTCATCAAGCTTAACAGGACACTGCTGCCATTAAATACTAATAACGCCTTTAGTAGAGTCTAATGCTAAGCACTCACTATATACGATAAGCACGCATTCAAATTTTCCCCAAGATTCTTGGTTTATACTTCTTGCCCTCTTGACCCATTAGGCACTTCTTTATTCTGAAAAAATGTCCAGCTTTAGATTATAAATCCTGATCACTCCACAGACATTGCACCCCTTCCCTGTGGAATCAGCCTGTTACCAGCTAGTAGGTATAGTATATCTTTTCTTTCTATGATAGAGTAGGCAACAATTTATTTTTGTAGAAATGGATACATATTCTAGACAGAGATCTGTTTACCCCACAGAAAACATTTTGAATAGAACTATCATTAAGTGACTTAAGAAATTCCTTGGTCTTTCACCGTGGTATCTCAGTTTGCAATGACATTAGTCCAGGAAATCATTTTACTGTGAAGGGTAACTTGTAATGAGCTAAAATGTACAAATTAATTTATTTTTTTCCATGTGCCTCAAAACAAAATCAACGGCTCCATGAAAAGATGGAATGGGGTTCTGAGACTCAGGGCACAGTTTTGAGGCAGCATCCTGTGAGGTTGGGGTGCTGTGCCACAAAATAAGGTATTTGCCTTTAACCAATGAGAATTTTTACCAGTTAGGGCCCAAACAGAAGACAGAAACCACACAATATCATGAAAGTGTAACGTTTGATGTAAATAATTAACTATAATAGGGGAATACTCACAGGGGGCAAAAACAAATAAAAAAATACAGCGATGGCAGATATGTAAAGCAGACAGCGGCACTAAGGTTGAGGCAGAGCACCCACAGGAGGTACAAATCTGTAAGAGCCCCATCCCCTGACCAGGGCTTAGATCTTGACCTCATAGGAAAGGATGCAGCCAAAGTCCACCAAATGACAAAAAAGTTCATGGAGCCGTCACGCTGGTGGGGCTCACTGGAAGTCTTCTGGGACACTGGGAAGACCTATCCACAGTGAGTAACCATACCACAGAAATCACTGAGATGCCACGTCTCTGGGGTTTGGGGAAGCTGCCCATGGGAAGATGTTGCACTCATGAACTTGTGGGGAAGCTTTCCTTCGTCGTGCCAGGGAAGCCCCAGGCTTGGAATTCCCAGGGCAGATGCTCCCGGGTGTCACACTGGAGAGCCACCCTAGAGCACGTTGGGCAAAGCTCCCCATCAGATGGTGTAGCAGGCTGTGGGCCACCATGTGCTGCCAGGGCCTAGGAAGAGAGGCATTCTGGAACCAGGAATCTAAGCCCCATCCACCGGCAGCGTCTCTTTGGGGCTGCATACAGACAAAGCTTTGCATTGTACATACCTACTAACAAACCCAATCTATCTATAGGGTGTATTTCCATCATCAGAGAACAGGCAATTATGTGTGGGTTTGGAGCAGAAAGCCAACAAGTTGTTAACCCGCAAAGTCCTCTCATGTGACTATTCGGCTTCCATTCTCACCCCTATTCATGCATTTTGATTTCTATCCAACAACGAAACAACTTTATACTTCCACCAGACAAGACACAGATATCCTTCGTACAAGTACAGATATTCTCACATACTTTCTCAGTGACAGGATGCACAGTCCCAAAGGCTGAATTAATTACTCCTCAGAGACACACAGTGCCCCATGTATGTCCTTTTACCAGTTGATTCCACAGTCATGAGACCATTGGTGCACTGCTTTGGTGTGAAATGTGTTTCTTTCTTCATCATACACAATGTTGTCTGGAATGTCATGATGCTGAACGAGGCATTCTGCGAATTCACAGATGCTGCTGCTGGCAGAAGCATTACAGGCAGAGGAGGAAAATCCACATCTAAAATTGTTTCTATTTTGGTGAAAGGAAATCTCACATGCTTCTATTAAGGAAGAAGGCCATTGTAACCAACCTGTTACCAGGTGTCCAGAGAGTCCCCCTCAAGAAATAGTGTCATATTAGGGTCTCATTTTTGGTCTTTTATTTTGGCAGATCAGAGGCTCAGCATTGCATTAGCCAAGTCACACTGAAGCAGGAAAAGTGAGACACAAACCTCTTGAACACCAAACTAAAGAAAGAAGTGGCTTTTTATTGGCCTGGGAGCTGCAGGGGCAACAGCCTCATTCACCGAGCTCCCCAAGAAGCAGCTTCTCTCCCCTTTTACGGGTTTACAATGCTAAAGGGGAAACTGAGGTGAAACTATGTCATTGTTCATTTCCTGGACGTCTGACCTTACAATCTTTTGGCTTCATTGATTGCTAATTCACATGCAGCGTGAGTGGGGACTGGCAGGGGAGGGGGCTTACAGAGACAACACAAAGTCAGGAAGCTATTTGTTGGTGGAGGTGTTTCCACGAGGGAGCATGGGCCATGCAGACGTAGGGGCATGACCCAGTGCTGGGCTGCAGCCAGCAGGGATAACATTCATTTGCAACTCTTTCAAGGCTTTCAGGTAGCAAAGACACTGGGAACTGAAAAAGGAGTCATCTTCCCAGCTCTTTGCTATTTTATTTTTTTTTCCTTCTTCACCCTCCTTCCCATCTGAAGGAGAGGGGAGGGAGGAGGTGGAGATCAGGAAACAGAAGGAATTGAGGGGGTCTTCCCTCTCAACCCTAGATTTGGAGAGTCCAGGGTTGCACTAGCTGAACTCACTGGGAAACTGTCTTTGGGGATGCCAGAGAAAACCATCCACGAGAAGATATCAGGCCATGGAGCACACCGCGAAGCTGCTTTCTGGGGTCCATGGTAATTTTCCCACTGGTGGAGTTCACTGGAAATCTTCCTCTAGGGTTCCAGGGGAAGCCATACAAAGGGAAGTGCTTCACCATGGAACCCATGTAGAAGCTGCCTCCAGGCAGTGGTGTGCTGGGAGAGTCACCTCTGGGAAGGTGTGGCATACTGTGCTGGCTGCTGCATTCTGCAGGGGTCTGATTCCTCCTCTACTGTCCTTCCTCCTGCACTGTCCCTTCAGCACCCTGTGGTGATGAAGCTTAATGTTGTGTCAGTTGCAAGAGAGAAAGCTTACAGGGTCTAGCTCCTTTATCACAGAGCAGGCAATGCAGGGTGAGGTTGCAGATGACACACAGTAAACCATGATGATCATGTCATTCTGTGGCGTTCTCTTTTCCATAAGCAGGATGTGTGTGTCAAAGGAGTGAAAAAGGGAATAGTCTATACCTCTATCATTTCTAACAGTTTCGTTTCCCATACATGCAACCTTGTGTGTGGTTGGTTTAGATGCCCAAGGAATGATGACTGTAATCAGAATTTTTAGTAAAACTTTTACTAAACAATAATCTGAAACTCCTTCCTAAGTATTTATTCCCCTTATGATATTACATCACCATGAGGAAAGGAGGGGTCCTGTGATTGCTGAGGTGATTGGCTGGGATTATCAAGATGAAATTCTGTTAATAACACACCATTGTCAAGAGACATATACGTCAAGAAAGACTGTGTGAAATCCAAGGAATGCACTTTGCTGTCTCTTAGAAATCTTATTCCCTAAAATACCAGTCAGAAAATTGTGGCAATCCAGTAAAGAAAGATCCACTAAGAATATGAGTCCCATGTCATTCAAGCCCTCAGCCACAGCACCAGGAAGAAATTCCAGCTAACTCAGGGGCTGTCTGAGGGGCTGGGGAAGATGAAATGAGTGGTCATAGAAGAAGGCTATGGTTTGTTAAACCATTCCTTCCTAATAGCTACATAAGCAGTAATCAGAATGCATGTTTTGTTAATTAATTTAACCTCCTTTCTTCTCCCCATTGCTTCATATAAAAATTACTGGTGGTGCCAACATTTTAAGCTTCAGGTAGGAATTGAAATGTATTGATATTCTCTACATCTCTCACTGTATTAGTTCATTCTCATGCTGCTATAAAGAAATACCCAAGAATGAGTAATTTATAAAGGAAATAGTTTTAATTGACTCACAGTTCCACATGGCTGGGGGAAACTTAACAATCATGGTCAAAGGGGAAGCAGGCGAATCTTACACAGTGGCAGGTGAGAGAAAGCGAGAGAGAGAGAAAGAAGGAGAGAGAGGGAAGGAGAGAGAAAAAGAGAGAAGGAGAGAGAGGAGATAGAAGGAGAGAGAGAGCGAGAAGGAGAGTGTCAAACACTTATAAAACCATCAGATCTCATGCGAACTCACTCACTATCAGGAGAACAGCATGGGGGAACCTGTCCCCATCATCCAGTCACTTCCCACCAGGTCCTTCCTCCTGATACATGGGGATTATGGATTATTTGAGATGAGATTTGGATGGGGACACAGAGCCAAACCATATTCGTCACCTTCAAAATCATTGTAGTTATCTGTGAAATAAGTGGAGTCTGAAATTACCTGATATAATATGTTAGCATGAAGATCATTATGTGAACCTGAAGCAACTGTCAGATTCCACAGGCAGTGCCTGGTTTATGGGCCAGATCTGTTGCCCACAGGACACTGAGTCACCCTGCTACTTCCTACTGCCATAACCTAGAACAAATCAGCTTCTCTGAACCTTAGTTTTTCCATCTGGGAAACAAGTAAAGATGACAACTCAATTCTTGGAATTATTACAAGGAACACATGATATAAGATCTGTAAAGAAATTGGAAAATATTCAAATAGTATAAAATTGTAAGTAGTTATTAATTTTTTATTGACTTACAAGATTCTTATAACATGCCTGAGATGCTACAAGAAAGGTCTTATAAAACGCTCACCTTGGTGTCTGGATAAAACAGAGTTCTAATAAGAAAAAAACAAAGACAACAAAAAAGAAAAAACTAAACAAAACTCTGATGAACAGTAGTTGTCAACAGAACAGATCATGCTCTTAGTGTAAATATCTAGAAATATGCCCTGGTATCCCCCATCAGAGCTTATCAGAGGCTTCTTAAAGCGTTTTGGCTTGCTGGAGACCCTTCTTTTATGTTTAGCTGGTTCAAAAGATCCAGGTGGGACTTTAAAGTACATTCTAGAGCTAAAGCAGAGCCCCCCTTTGTGCAAGGCCTCCTGAAAACTTGTAGCTTAATGAGTTACCCAGGAAATTGACCTGAGCAGCATTTTCAACTGTGGTATATGGTTATCTCCAAAGTAAAACAAACAAACAAACAAACAAAACCACAAGAAACATTGTATCCTCTTTTGCACAGTGGTACAAGGTGAAAGTGAAGCTAGTTCTTTCCGTATTTAGGAGGCTTATTCCAGTTTGTGTTATACTCTGGATTTCCAGAAACGTGATTAATGTAGTAAAGAACTTGTCTGCTGAGAGACGATTGTAAGCCAAAATCTGACTGTTCGAATCCCGACTGCCCAATGATATTCAGTGATATTTTGGTGCCCAGCAATAGTGATAGTTCAGAGCCTGTGCCTAAGATAATGTATTACAATTTCCCTTTTACTGCTGTAGTTACCCTGGTCAATAGCCGCAAGATTTTCTGTGGCAATTAGATGTTTTGAATAATATATAATTATTGTTTTTAGCAATCTTTAATTTTATTAACAAGTTCGAAAATATATTTCTCCATACTTTTATAATCTTGTACATTTACATCTCTGATTTCGCTACTGTACACACACTTTAAATTACTAATTTACAAAATTGTGGGGTTTTTTTGTTGTTGTTGTTTAGAGACATGGTCTCACTCTGTCACCCATGCTGGAATGCAGTGGCATGATCAATGCTTGCTGGAAACTTGTCCTGGTCTCAAGCAGCCCTTCTGCCTCACCCTCCCAAGCAGCTGAGATTGCAGGCATGCACCAACATGCCTAGCTAATTTTTTAAAATTTATTTTTTTTAGGTACAGGGTCTCACTATGCCACCTAGACTGGTCTAGAATTCCTGAGCTCAAATAATCCTCCTGCCTCAGACTCCCTGGAGGTCTGGGATTACAGGCATGAGCTACCACACTTGACCCTTAGTTACTAATTTGATTTAACATTTTTAATTTCATTTCTTTTCCTCTGAAATCTGGAAGTATTTTGCATATTTGCTGTTTATATTATTCATTTGAGTCTATACAATTTTACGATTCTTTTTTTTTTGTTTGTTCCCAGGGTGACTCTTCTCTTTTCATGTAGCTTACTTTTCTACATCATTCTGTTGACTTTTTGTCCTAGGTTTTTCTTATGTCATGGTTTTCTGTTCCAGTTTACAAAGCTCTGCCTCCTTGTAGATTTTGAAAAGTCAAACTGTTTAATCCTGATTGAAATGCGATTATGTTTCATCGATGAAATAATGTTCTTTTTAGTCATCATTGAACGATGTGATTTCCTTTCTAGATTGTATTTTTGCCAGTAGGCAGTACAAGTGCTTCTCTTGGCATAATAAAGTGGTAGTCAGAAACTCTTCTCATGGCTGTATGGGGATGCCACCTTGATGTGTTTCTAGCAGGTGTGACCACAGAGAGCTGTCCAGGTTGCTGAATGTTTTTTCTCTTTTAAATCTCTGGCCTCCTTGTATAGCTTGCAGTACATCTTCATGGAATGTATAAACCAAGATCTAAATGGCTAGATGAGCTCATTGCTCCTGCAGATGCATTGTCCCCAGCCTCCATCAATGGAAATATATATATATATAATATATATATATATATGCATGCATGAGACCATGAACAAGCACAAGCCCCTTCAAATCTAATTGCTTATTATCTCTGTCTCTCTGTCTGTCATCTATCTATCTATCTATCATCTATGTATATATCTATCTAATAAAACAGGATATGAACAGCATATAGTCTGTTTCTATAGTTCTACCTTCTTTCTTGTCAGTAAAAAAGCTGGCTCCCCTTCCCAATATATTGAATGATACTATCAAATTCCTGTATGGCCATCTCCACCCGCTTTATCCTGCCCTAATACTGGATCTTGCAGATTGCTATTTCTGGTCACTACTGGGCAAGACTTGAATGGTCTGACCAGTTGCTTTTGATCTAAATGAGCTGAGAAAGGAAGGAAGGAATGGAGGAAGGGAGGAAGGGAAGGAGGGATGGAGCAAGGGAAGGAAAGTTGGTCTATTAAGATGTTAACTAACCTTCCCAGCTCAGCTCAGGGAAACCTTCCCTAGTCATTGCTGCTTTTGCTAATATCAGCAAGATTTTCCTCTGTTGAGATCCCCAACTATTCACTGTCTACTGCCTAAGATTTAGTACTTCCTGATGCATCTTGAATCACTGCTGTAGAAAATTAAATTTTATAGTACACCTACCTGTGCCAGGCTCTGTATTGATGTTTCTAAATGTAATTTTTAAATTCTACATCTCTAATCTTCAAAAATACTCATAAATTGTACACATTCATAATTTTTAAAGCAGAGTCTGCACCCTCATTTCACAGATGAAGAAACTTGATTGATTTGCCCAAATGCACATAGTTTTAACAGGTAGGATAGAATAGATTCTGCAACAACGACTTGAAAACTTGCTGATAACTACAAAGCTGTTAATACAGTTCTCACTCACACCATTTACTCTTTGCAAATCAACTAAAAGTCTCTCTCATGTCATCTTCACCAGGACCTGGGTAGATGGAGCAACCTCTGGAACATTGTGGCAGAGTGGGGGAACAATGTGGACAAATGGTTGCTAGTTCCTAAAGTGTTTGCCCAGGCTTTACACAATTTCCTTACATTTAGTCAAAGAAAGGGGTGTGGCCAAGTCTGATGTCCACAGGGTTGGGAAATATAATTATTCTTCCAAGAGGAAACAGTACATATATTTGAACAACATCACAATAAACCAAAGTGGTAAAGAAAATCTGGCATTTTAAACCAAATACTATATTTTCTTTCTCTGTTTCCAATCAATGTGTATTTCACTGTTTGATATTTATTTTTGTTATTTTTAAAATGTATACATGCTAAATCCAAATGCTAACTCGACTAAAACAGATTAAGGGCAGCTTCTATGTTATTCTACTCTCCAAAACTTTCCTGAACACTTTTGTTGATATCAGTTATTTCCTTCTTCTGACCTGTTATTCTTTAAGATCTATGATTCTTGCCTCTGTTGCCCTGAGCTCTGCAGTGCAACTCAAACATTATTCGATAGAACAAATGTCCATAATTCTGGATTCATTGTCATTCTCTTTATGCTATTTTTTTTGCAGTCTATCTTTACATACATACAAATGTGCACACAAGGTATAAACAGTTGAATTACTTTTCCATTTTTCTTTGAATGAAGACTAAAATCCTTACCATAGCAGAAATCTGGTGCTCTCTGTTACTCTAGCCTTACACAATGCCTCCCATGCTCAGCACCAGGTTCCCTAGACCTCAGCCTGCGCACCTGCTAGGCTCTCCTCATCGCAGGGCGTCTGCACAGGATCACAATGCCTATAGTGGCTTCTTCCCATATTCACCACCATCCTTTCTCATAGCCTCCTATATCTGCTTCCTAACACTTAGAATAGGTGAAGTTGTATGTGGATTTTGTGATCCTCTGTTTACCACCACCCTCTAACTGCATTATCAGTTCAATGTGGGCAGATATCATGCCTATTTTTTCTCATCCACTCATCACCAAAGTCCAGCACAGTGTCTGTCATGGTGTAGGCTGAAGTTAACACTTACATTTAAAGTATTTACTGAAGACTGCAGGGAGTGAGCTCACCAAGGAAGCTGGAGGACTATGAGATATTGGTACACCTGAAGAGACTCCATAATAGTCACTCAAATTCCCTGGCATGAATAACTGTCTCCTAATAGGGTAGTAAAAATTAAAATGGAAACATAAAATGCTTGTAAGTTTGAGCTGAGGAAAAAATCTGGGCTCATTTTGGGTAAAGAGGGACTCATTTTTCATCTCTGCTTTCCTACTTATTGTATCTTACAAATTCAGTAATCTGAAAGTCAGCTTTTTTCCATCATCTTAAGGTCCCATCAATGAATTATGGCCTTGCATTACTCAAGGATTATGTGTAATCAAGATTTGCTTATTAAATAAAGAGAGAAAATGATAAAGCAGCTTTGACCTTTAAACTCTTGATGTCTTGTTTCAACTTTGGGTTTGTATTCATCAAAAAGGAAGATTTTGGCATTGAAATAAGCTGGAATTTGAGCAAGCTTCTCCTTCTGATTAACAATTTATGCATGTTCCTCCCCTGAATGCCTTCATATCCTTCTTCTGCCCTAACATGGTAGACTCCATGGAGCCCTGGCTAAAGTGTCACATCCTCAAAGAGAAGCCCAATAGGGATGTGGAAGAATCAAAAATGTTCATTAAGCTGCCTTCTGCTGTAATCCTGGAATTCTGTTCATTGAACTTTCACTTGAGGGCAATATTGCTGTTTATGCCTTCATAAAGAATGTTATTTTGTACTATTTTGTGTTATCCTCACACTATCTTGCAAAGAAATCAGTTTTTCCACCAATTTTAAACATGAGAACCTGAAGCTTATAAAGATGAGGGGACTTACCCAAGATAACTGCTGGTTAAGGTAGCTTGAAGCCAAGCAGAAAGTTGCTGATCTAATTCAAGTCTTTCATTTTCCCAATAGGAAGACTAAAGACAAAAGAAAAAAAAAAGTGAAATTTCTTACAAATTGATCCACAAGTCAGGATCAAAGGAATTATTAGAATGCAAACTTTTGGGCTTGATCATCAGTGTATTTTTCAATACCTACATCAAAGAATATAGGTGTCATCTCGTTCCTATCTTTTGCTGTGTATTTGAGAATACTGACATCCATACAGTGTAGGTAGAAACACTCGTACAAATATATTTGGTTTCTCATAACTGAATTATAATACCAATAATCCTGGATCCTGTCTAATGTTATTGACTCTTACTGGAGAAATCACAACCCTCCAGTATACATCCATCCCCTTCATATTTATTCTAATGTGTTTTAGGTTTCAGAAAAATAATACACATAACAAAAAGTAAATTGATCTCTCTATTACATACCTTAGCCTCCGTTTTCTAGCTAGATAAAATTTCTATCAATAACTTATTGCGGATTCTTCTAGATACTGTATTTTTAATTTATAAACACACACACACACACAAGCTATTGGTGTTTTAAACTATAAGTAATACCATAATATCCATGCATTCTATGAGCTGTTTCTTCCCATATATAATCACAGCACAAAGAGAATTCATTGAAGACTTACTTACCATAAGGTATAGTATATGAGTGAAATAATTTAAAGCCCCACATTAAAAGAAAGTTCTAGTGAGTTTGCTAGTCTTTCCATTGATTATAATACCTTGGACTTATCTACTCAGGCTTAGTGACAACAATAAAAATTTGTGAAATTAGAAGACTACATTTTGAAACTTTCTGTATCTGCCAACACTAGGCAAGTTCCTGAGAGTCAGCTTCGTTTTCTGTAAACCAGAAATGGTAATACTTAGATTACTGGCACTTTTTCAAGATACAAATGAAATACTGCAGAGGAAGTTCCTGGCACAAAGTAGGATACATTAAGTACTAATAACTCCTTTATTTCCCTCACATTTCCCCCTTCCTATCAGATCATAAAATGCAGGGAATAGTGTCATTCCCCCTTTTACATTTTTTAGATGACCTACAATGATCCTTGACATATCCAGTTCCAGCTCCTGTCTTTCTGAATGACTCCCAACCCCGACAATCATGGGACACTTCAAAACCTACTATCCATCGGCATTACCAGGTTTGGACTGTCCCTCACCCTCATGGACTCCTCTGCCCAGCGTACCCAGTTTAGTTTCCACTGGCAATTATAATTACTCCCCTGCATCAACCTTCCAATTTCTTCATCCTTTCTTTCTTCTTATTCTTTTGAGGAAAAGCACCCAATTTAGTTAAATCCAAATTTTTGTTCTCCTGTTTTTGTATACATGCAGCTGAAAATGACAGACAGGAGGGCAGGGGACACTGCTACACATAACTATGATGATTAATTACAACTTAATTTCCTGACCATGGACTTCAAATAGGGCATAGGACACCACAAATGTCATCCTGTTCCTTTCTACTCACTCTACCATTTGCATACACATTGTATCAAATCACCTCGTCTTTTCTCAAACTACATACATCCACTTCATTCATCTTTATCCTTACATTCTTTTACACCAAGAAAACAGAAGCAATCAGAAGAGCAATTCAACACATCCATACTGCCTGCTACCGGAATCCATACCCACGTGCTGTGGTATCGCTCCTGTTGCCATGTTTGCGTCAGTTCAATCCTTTCATTTGTGGCCATGATCCCTTCCATTCTTTCCACCCATGGCTATTGCTCTGGCATTTAGACTCATTTAATCTTATATGATTCTTTTTTTCTTATTCCACTAGATTACTGCCATCAGTATATGAAAACATGCTCTTATCTTTAGCCCTTAAATACACATTCTTGATCTTACTCCTTCTCAGCGATTACTCCATTTTCTGTTCCCATATATTGAAAATGTCCTCTTTGAGTGTCTATACACTCCTTGTCACCAATTCCTCTATGCCCATTCTTTAAACTCAATTCAGGAAGGTTTTCATTGTCACCTTCCACCAAAACTTCTGTCAAGATCGTCAAGGACTGGCATGTTGTGAAACTTAACGATCGTGTCCTAATGCATACCGTACCTTATCTCTTAAGAGTACCTGACTTGTTCATCCTCTCTGCTCCTTGAAAATATTCTATACTTAGCTTTGAAGTGCTACACATCCACTGTCCTCCTGCGGCACACATCATAGCCTTTCTCTTAACTATGTCTCAGTCCCCTTTTCTATGTTATTCTCATTCTGCAACTTCCAAATACCAGAGTGCACCAGGTATCAGTCTCACAGTCTCTTCCTTTCTCTACACCCACTCCCTGTATTATCTTAACCACTCGCAAGGCTTCACATCCTACATAACACTGGCAGTTCCCAAATTTTATTTCCAAACCATTTTATTTCCAGACCAGCCTTAATGCCAGCCTTTCGTATATAATGACCCACTCAAAATTTTCAGTTGCACATCTGGCTTACTCATATATCACAAATATAAATCTGAACTCCCAATCTCTACCCTAAATATTGGCTGTCCAGGCTTACCCTATCTCAGTTTAACTCCAACTCCAATTTTCTAGTTATTCAGACCAGTAACATTGGGATCATTCTAAATTATTTTATTTTCATCACACACCCTGTCTCATACAGCAGCAAATTCTGTTACTGCTACCTAGAGAATACATCCAGAATCTGACCACTTCTTACACCAGGGCTGCTCACCCGGTACAGGCTCCACCATCTGCTCCCCATGTCATTACAATGGGATCCTGTCTACTCTTTTTCCTTTTGTCCTTGCATTTATTTTCCATTTTCATAAGTTACCAGAGTGATCCTGATAAAAAATAAAAAAACGATATTATTAACATGTTCAAATTCTCCAATATTCTGTGTAAAAACCAAAGTACTTTCAATGGTTTAAGATGATCATAATAAAGAACGGGTTTTTCGGGTAGCATGGGGAGAAATGACAGACACAGGTTGGGGGAAGGAAGGCAGCAAACCACACTGCCATGTGTGTACCTATGCAACAATCTTGCATGTTCTTCACATGTACCCCCAAACCTAAAATGCAATAAATAAATTTAAAAAAAATGTGTTTTTAAAATTCCAATAGAAGATGTTTTCTAACTGAGAGAGAGAGAGAAGGCTTTATGTAAAAATGGAGCATTTGTGTTTTTCTCTTAGGATGGTATATTTCGCGGAGGCACAAATATTGAAAAGTATGAACATTCAGATTAGAAGATACAGTGCATTTCATTTGCAGAGCAACAGAGTGGGAGGATGCCTAGATAACCCCCCTCATCACCTACTAATCTACACACCCACTGCCACTTTTGCAGTTTAGAAGCCTAGTGTCTATTGCCAGGAATAGTGTAATAGCTTCTCAACCACTCAGGCCACAGCCAAGGCTCAAATCCCTGGTGCCATGCAGTGTTTACATAGTATGAAGTTCAGCTAGCATCCTTGATAGTAGAATTCACTGGATTGGAGGGTCGAAGGGTAAGGTGAGCCACAGTGAAGAAGGAAGTGAAGACGACTTCTGGTTTCTGACATTCTAACATTTCAGTCCATCATTTTAGAAAACCTTTCTTTATACTGTGCCTAGACAGCTTTCAAACACAAAATATTATCCAAGACAAACATGACTCGGTATGTACCTAGCACTTATAATTTACAATATATTTTTAAGCTGAACCCCATGTGTCATGGATTAGAGAATCTGTAACTTTGCTCAAGTTAAGATATATCACACCTGTCACTATCTTCCCATCTTTAAGCACAATCACCTGTCATGGAAGATGAGAATCATCAGGTAGAACATGTTCCCTCAGAAAATCATTCAGGCCACTACCTCATTCTCCATTCTTTTCTGTAGTACCACAATTTTTTCTTTTCAGTGAGCGTTTTGAAGTGATGCAAGAAGAGAGATACCTAGCTCAAAAAATAGTACTGTTCCTAAAAAATAGTTGAAAATTAATTTAGAAAATGTCTACATCAAATTATTCACCTAAATTTTAATCTAATGCTTGAAAAATAGGTCTTATAAAAATATCTTAAAATTCAGTTTTCTTTTATGAACTAATCATATTTTATTTTATTTGAATCATATTTTCTTTATTTTTGCATCTCTATTGGGATATAGTTGATATACAGGAAAACTGTACATATTTAATGTATACAATTTGATGAGCTTGGACATGTGCATATGCTGGAGATATCCATTAACTCCAAAATTTTCCCTCTTGTTCCTTTGCTTTTTTTTTTTGTAGTAAGAACACTTAACATGAGATCTACCTTCTTAACAAGATTTTGAGGGCACAGCACCATGATGTTGACTATAGGCACTAGGTTGTATGACTGATACCTCCAATGTATTCATCTTATGTAACTGTTGCTTTATACACACGGAGCTCTCTGTTCATTTCTCCTCCCAACCCCTGTCAACCACCAGTCTATTTTCTGCTTCTATAAGTTTATTTTAGACACCTTATGTTATAGAAATCATGCAGTATTTGCTTTTCTGTGACTGACTTATTTCACTTAGCATGTCTTTCAGTTCTATCCACCCTGTTGCAAATGGTAAGATCTTCCTTCATTATTAAATGGTAAGATTTCCTTCTATTTAAAGGCTGAATAATATTCATACATGCACACACACACGCATGCACATATGCATATCAACATATACATGTACACATGTAACACTTTATTCATTCGTGATCTGCCTCCCTCTTTTACTTGTAAGAATCTTTGTAATTAACTTGGGCCCAGCCATATAGTCCTTACTTCAATTGTGTTTACAAAATCCCTTTTTGCCATATAAAGCAACATAATTACAGGTTCTGGAGATGAGGAGGTAACTTGTGGATATCTTTTTTGGGGAAGGAAGCATTAACCTGCCTGCCACACCTGCCCGTGTCTTGAGCTTCATCTCTTCCTTCTCCTCCTTTTATAGCCCGTACTCCAGCCATCCTGAACTACATGGTGCTTCCCTAAGACACTATACTCTCACACCCACCCCACATCTCCACGTTGGCTGTTCCATCTGCCTAGGACATCTCTTCCCTGAAATAAATGCTTCCAACTTCTTCAAGACCAAACTCAAGTACTATTCTCTCCCTGAATTCTTCCTGGTCATCCTGGCCTCCCACCTATGTGATCTCCTTCTTCTGCTCACACAACTGTCTCTTCTACCCTCTTATTGCAATTACTACCCTATGTTATAACCATTTGTTCACTTGTCTTAGAGCACTTTGGGTGACCAACTCTGTCTCACTTATCTATCTATCCTGCATGTCTAGTGCAGTCCTGACGCATGAGAATTCAATAAATTATTAATATATATAAATAAACAAATTGTATAACCAAGGTACAGTCTAGTCTGATCAAATTAAGATTCATTAGTTGACTTAGATCAGGTATTTGGATTCAAACTGTGCTTACGGGACACCTAGAATTTCACTTCTCATATTTTCCACTGAATTCTGCCTCACGTATCAGCTTGGGAAGTATGATGCTTTCAAGACCTCATGGCCTCTTTACACAGCCTGCATTGTTCACATCAGCATCCTCATTTTCACATGTAAAGAAATTGAAACACAAAATGGTTAAGAAACTAACCCTTGTTCACAAAGGGTTTTCTTCAAGTATCTTGTGGAATAACTCATAATTGATTTCAGTGGATTATAATCAAAGGGTGAAGAAAAGTTGAGAGCTCTATTATCATTTGTAAAGAAAGTTAAGCACAAATTACTGAGTCAATTATAAAATCAAAATTTATAATATAAATAGACCATAAAGCCAATAAAATTTAAACATTAATGAGATTCGTAAAATTGTTTTGTGAAAACAGAAAATTAATGCCTGCTTAAAACATTACATGGACTGGGCATGGTGGCTCATGCCTGTAATCCCTTTGAGAGGCCACGGCAGGCAGATTGCTCTAACCCAGGAGGTTGACACCAACCTGGGCAACATGGTGAAACCCCATCTCTACAAAAAAAAAAAAAAAAAAAAAAAAAAAAAAAATTATCTGGGTGTGGTGGCACGTACCTGTACCTGTACTTCCAGCTACCCTGGAGGCTGAGGTGGGAGGATCACTTGAACCCAGGAGGCTGCAGTGAGCAGTGATCACACCATGGGGTACTCCAACCTGGGTGACAGAGAGAAACCCTGTCTCCAAAAAAAGGAAGGAAAGAAGGAAAGAAGAGAGGGAGGGAGGGAGGGAAAGATTACGTAAACATGGCAAAGACCTCTAATTAGGAGGTTGTTTATATTTTGACATTCTACTTGTTTTTGTCACATGATTTTATTTCCTCACTACTTTTCTAACTCCTAATATTTAAAAAATAATCACATTTTGAATATTGATGTTACAACTCACCATATCAATTTTGTTTTGCTTGATCAGACATAAACACACCACTTACATATTGCCTTTTTAAAAATTTTCTCATGAACCTGAAGGAATTAAATCAATATGCTGGATATTTTATGCCAGTATATTCATAAATACAAACCTTTATGCATGACTGTGCATGAATATGAAGTGATCCAGAATGCTTGTGTATTTTTTCATAATCATTCTAATAAATTTGCATACATTTTCATATAGAATGTCAAGACTGTTGACAAACTTGTCAAACCATAGCTACAGAAATGTGAAATTTGATCATATAAAATAAGCATATTTTATGACTTCAGTTTTCCACGTAATAAGAACAACTAAAAAATTAATTGTGCCTTTTAAAACTTTTAGACTTAGAGATAGGTATTTCTTTGTGTAACTATGTGATTCTTTTTTGATCTCTGGTTTGACTAAATGAAGATTTTTTTTAAAGATAAGCTTCTCATAATGAAACACAGTGGAGAATCAAAACATGCAATTGAAATGCACATTTTATCTGCCATATGTCTATTTCCTGGCCTATCAATTAAGAGACCAGAAGGACCATTTTTCTATCAGTCCTGTAATATCTTTCTTTTTTTTTAATTTTATTTTTATTTTTATTTTTCATTTATTTATTGCATTTTAGGTTTGGGGGTACATGTGAAGAACATGCAAGATTGTTGCATAGATACACACATGGCAGTGTGGTTTGCTGCCTTCCTTCCCCTCACCTGTATCTGTCATTTCTCCCCATGCTATCTCTTCCCACCTCCCCACATCCCCATCCCTCCCCCATTTCCCCCCAACGGACCCCAGTGTGTAGGGCTCCCCTCCCTGTGTCCATGTGTTCTCATTGTTCAACACCCACTTATGAGTGAGAAGATGCGGTGTTTGATTTTCTGCTCTTGTGTCAGTTTGCTGAGAATGATGGTTTCCAGGTTCATCCATGTCCCTACAAAGGACACAAATTCATCGTTTTTGATGGCTGCGTAATATTCCATGGTGTATATGTACCACATTTTCCCTATCCAGTCTATCGTCGATGGGCATTTGGGTTGGTTCCGGGTCTTTGCTATTGTAAACAGTGCTGCAATGAACATTCGTGTGCATGTGTCCTTATAGTAGAACGATTTATAATCCTTTGGATATATACCCAGTAATGGGATTGCTGGGTCAAATGGGATTTCTATTTTGAGGTCATTGAGGAATCGCCACATTGTCTTCCACAATGGTTGAATTAATTTACATTCCCACCAACAGTGTAAAAGTGTTCCTATTTCTCCACATCTTCTCCAGCATCTGTTGTCTCCAGATTTTTTTAATGATCGCCATTCTAACTGGTGTGAGATGGTATCTCAATGTGGTTTTGATTTGCATTTTTCTAATGACCAGTGATGATGAGCATTTTTTCATATGTTTGTTGGCCTGCTGTATGTCTTCTTTTGTAAAGTGTCTGTTCATATCTTTTGCCCATTTTTGAATGGGCTTGTTTTTTTCTTGTAGATCTGTTTGTTCTTTGTAAATTCCCTGGATATCAGCCCCTTGTCAGATGGGTAGACTGCAAAAATTTTTTCCCATTCTGTTGGTTGCCAATTCACTCTACTGACTGTTTCTTTTGCCTTGCAGAAGCTGTGGAGTTTGATTAGGTCCCATTTGTCTATTTTGGTTTTGGTTGCCATTGCTTTTGGCGTTTTGGTCATGAAGTCCTTGCCTACGCCTATGTCCTGAATGGTTTTGCCTAGATTTTCTTCTAGGGTTTTTATGGTGTTAGGTCTGATGTTTAAGTCTTTAATCCATCTGGAGTTAATTTTGGTGTAAGGTGTCAGGAAGGGGTCCTGTTTCTGCTTTCTGCACATGGCTAGCCAGTTTTCCCAACACTGTTTATTAAACATGGAATCCTTTCCCCATTGCTTGTTTTTGTCAGGTTTGTCGAAGATCAGATGGTTGTAGATACGTTGTATTTCCTCTGAGGCCTCTGTTCTGTTCCATTGGTCTATATCTCTGTTTTGGTACCAGTACCATGCTGTTTTGATTACTGTAGACTTGTAGTATAGTTTGAAGTCCGGTAGTGTGATGCCTCCTGCTTTGTTCTTTTTGCTTAGAATTGACTTGGCTATGCAGGCTCTCTTTTGGTTCCATATGAAGTTTAAGGTGTTTTTTTCCAGTTCTGTGAAGAAGATCATTGGTAGCTTGATGGGAATAGCATTGAATTTGTAAATTACTTTGGCCAGTATAGCCATTTTCATGATGTTGATTCTTCCTAACCATGAACATGGAATGTTTCTCCATCTGTTTGTATCCTCTCTTATTTCATCGAGCAGTGGCTTGTAGTTCTCCTTGAAGAGGTCCTTTACGTTCCTTATTAGTTGTATTCCTAGATATTATATTCTCTTTGTGGCAATTGCGATTGGCAGTTCATTCTTGATTTGGCTCTCTTGAAGTCTGTTACTGGTGTGTAGGAATGCTTGTGATTTTTGCACGTTGATTTTGTATCCTGAGACTTTGCTGAAGTTGTTTATCAGTTTCAGGAGATTTGGGGCTGAGACGATGGGGTCTTCTAAATATACAATCATGTCATCTGCAAATAGAGACAATTTGACTTCCTCCTTTCCAATTTGAATATCCTTTATTTCTTTTTCTTGCCTGATTGCTCTGGCTAGAACTTCCAGTACTATATTGAATAGGAGTGGTGAGAGATGGCATCCTTGTCTAGTGCCAGATTTCAAAGGGAATGCTTCCAGTTTTTGCCCATTCAGTATGATATTGGCTGTTGGTTTGTTGTAAATAGCTTTTATTATTTTGAGATACGTTCCGTCAATACCTAGTTTATTGAGGGTTTTTAGCATGAAGGGCTGTTGAATTTTGTCAAAGGCCTTCTCTGCATCAATTGAGATGATCATGTGGTTTTTGTCTTTGGTTCTGTTTATGTGGTGAATTACGTTTATGGACTTGCGTATGTTGTACCAGCCTTGCATCCCTGGGATGAATCCTACTTGATCATGGTGGATGAGCTTTTTGATATGCTGTTGCAATTGGCTTGCCAGTATTTTATTGAAGATTTTTGCATCTATGTTCATCATGGATATTGGCCTGAAGTTTTCTTTTCTTGTTGAGTCTCTGCCGGGTTTTGGTATCAGGATGATGTTTGTCTCATAAAATGATTTGGGAAGGAGTCCCTCTTTTTGGATTGTCTGGAATAGTTTCAGAAGGAATGGTAGCAGCTCCTCTTTGTATGTCTGGTAGAATTCGGCTGTGAACCCATCTGGACCTGGGCTTTTTTTGGGTGGTAGGCTCTTAATTGCTGCCTCGACTTCAGACCTTGTTATTGGTCTATTCAGCGTTTTGGCTTCTTCCGGGTTTAGGCTTGGGAGGATGCAGGTGTCCAGGAATTTGTCCATTTCTTCCAGGTTTACTAGTTTATGTGCGTAGAGTTGTTTGTAATAACCTCTGATGATGGTTTGGATTTCTGTGGAATCTGTGGTGATATCCCCTTTATCGTTTTTTATTGCATCAATTTGGTTATTCTCTCTTTTCTTTCTTATTAATCTGGCTAGTGGTCTGTCTATTTTGTTGATCTTTTCGAAAAACCAGCTCCTAGATTTATCGATTTTTTGAAGAGTTTTTTGTGTCTCTATTTCCTTCAGTTCTGCTCTGATCTTAGTTATTTCCTGTCTTCTGCGTAGAGTTGTTTGTAATAACCTCTGATGATGGTTTGGATTTCTGTGGAATCTGTGGTGATATCCCCTTTATCGTTTTTTATTGCATCAATTTGGTTATTCTCTCTTTTCTTTCTTATTAATCTGGCTAGTGGTCTGTCTATTTTGTTGATCTTTTCGAAAAACCAGCTCCTAGATTTATCGATTTTTTGAAGAGTTTTTTGTGTCTCTATTTCCTTCAGTTCTGCTCTGATCTTAGTTATTTCCTGTCTTCTGCTAGGTTTTGAGTTTTTTTGATCTTGCTCCTCTAGCTCTTTCAATTTTGATGATAGGGTGTCAATTTTAGATCTCTCCTTTCTTCTCATTTGGGCACTCATTGCTATGTATTTTCCTCTAGAGACTGCTTTAAATGTGTCCCAGAGATTCTGGTATGTTGTGTCTTCGTTCTCATTGATTTCGAAGAACATCTTTATTTCTGCCTTCATTTCATTGTTTATCCAGTCACCATTCAAGAGCAAGTTGTTCAGTTTCCATGAAGCTGTGCGGTTCTGAGTTAGTTTCTGCATTCTGAGTTCTAACTCGATTGCACTGTGGTCTGAGGGACTGTTTGTTATGATTTCCGTTCTTTCACATTTGCTGAGGAGTGATTTATTGCCAATTATGTGGTCAATTTTAGAGTAGGTGTGATGTGGTGCTGAGAAGAATGTATATTCTGTGGATTTGGGGTGGAGAGTTCTGTAAATGTCTATTAGGTTTGCTTGTTCCAGGTCTGAGTTCAGGTCCTGGATATCCTTGTTGATTTTCTGTCTTGTTGATGTGTCTAATATTGACAATGGGGTATTAAAGTCTCCCACTATTATTGTGTGGGAGTCTAAGTCTCTTTGTAAGTCATTAAGAACTTGCCTTATGTATCTGGGTGCTCCTGTATTGGGTGTGTATATATTTAGGATCGTTAGCTCTTGTTGCAGTGATCTTTTTACCATTATATAATGTCCTTCTTTGTCTCTTTTGATCTTTGTTGCTTTAAAGTCTATTTTATCAGAGATGAGAATTGCAACTCCTGCTTTTTTTTGCTCTTCATTTGCTTGGTAGATCTTCCTCCATCCCTTTATTTTAAGCCTTTGTGTATCCTTGCATGTAAGATGGGTTTCCTGGATACAGCACACTGATGGGTTTTGGCTTCTTATCCAATTTGCCAGTCTGTGTCTTTTGATTGGGGCATTTAGTCCATTTACATTTAGGGATAGTATTGTTATGTGTGAATTTGATACTGTCATTTTGATGCTACCTGGCTGTTTTGTTGGTTTTTGGAGTGGCTGGTACTGGTTGTTCCTTTATATGTGTAGAGCCTCTTTCAGGAGTTCTTGTAGAGCAGGTTTGGTGGTGATGAAATCTCTGAGTATTTGCTTGCTCACAAAGGATTTTATTTTTCCTTCGCTTATGAAGCTTAGTTTGGCTGGATAGGAAATTCTGGGTTGAAAGTTCTTTCCTTTAAGGATGTTGAATATTGGCCCCCAATCTCTTCTGGCTTGTAGGATTTCTACTGAGAGATCTGCTGTGAGTCTAATGGGCTTCCCTTTGTGGGTAACCCAACCTTTCTGTCTGGCTGCCCTTAGCATTTTCTCTTTCATTTCAACCCTGGTGAATCTGACGATTATGTGCCTTGAGGTTGCTCTTCTTGAGGAATATCTTTGTGGTGTTCTCCGTATTTCCTGGATTTGAATATTGGCCTGCCTTGCTAGGTTGGGGAAGTTTTCCTGGATAATATCCTGAAGAGCATTTTCCAGCTTGGATTCATTCTCTTCATCACATTCAGGTACACCTATCAAGCGTAGATTAGGTCTTTTCACATAGTCCCACATTTCTTGAAGATTTTATTCATTACTTTTTGTGCTTTTTTCTCTGTTCTTGCCTTCTCTGTTTATTTCATTGAGTTGATCTTCGACCTCTGATATCCTTTCTTCTGCTTGGTCAATTCGGCTGTTGAAACTTGTGCATGCTTCACGAAGTTCTCGTGTTGTGTTTTTCAGCTCCATCAATTCACTTATAATCCTCTCTATGTTGTCCATTCTCGTTAGCATTTCATCCAACCTTTTTTCAAGGTTCCTAGTTTCTTTGCATTGGGTTAGAACATGTTCTTTTAGCTCACTGTAGTTTCTTACTATCCACCTTCTGAAGTCTGATTCTGCCATTTCATCACACTCCTCCATCTGGTCTGGTTCCCTTGCTGGTGAGGAGTTGTGATCCCTTTTAGGAGGAGAGGTGTTCTGGTTTCGGGAGTTTTCATCCTTTTTGCACTGGTTTCTTCCCATTTTTGTGGGTTTATCCACCTGTTGTCTTTGTAGTTACTGTCTTTCAGATTGGGTCTCTGAGTGAGCTTCTAGTTCGTGGATGCTGAAGTTACTTCTTCTTCTTCTTTTTTTTTTTTTAAGCTTTCCTTCTAACAGTCTGGCCCCTCTGCTGTAGGACTGCTGAGGTCCTCTCCAGGCCCTGCTTGCCTGGGGTTCACTTGCAGCAGCCGCAGAACAGTAAGTGTTGCTACCAGTTTCCTCTTCTGCTATCTTTGTCCCAGAAGGATGCTCGCCAACTGTCAGTCCATTCTCTCCTTTATGAGGTGAGTCTTTGGATCTATGGGGGTCAGGGAGCTACTTGAGGAGACAGTCTATCTTCTATTGGGGCTTAAGTCCTGAGCTGTGAGCTCCATTTTCATTCAGAGCTGCTGGGCAGGTACGTTTTAGGTCTGCTGCAGCTGAATTCATAAACCATTTTTTTATTCCCAGGTGCTCTGTCCCGGAGAGTTAGGGCTTTATGAGTTTCCATTGTGCTGCTGCCCTTGTTTTTTCTTTCAGGTCTGCCCCGCCCAGCTATCAGCCCACCTAGCCACTGTCTGCCTGCAGAGGCTTTGCTGAGCTGCTGTGGGCTCCGCCCAGCTGCCCTGTGCTCTTCCCTGCAGTCCTGTTTATATGGGTGTAGTTAGAACTGCCTCGGCAATGGTGGCCCCGCCTCTATTATGGCGGACTCTCTCTGTTGTGGCAGGTTGCCTTGGCAACAGCGGGTTGCCTTGGCAATGGCGGCCTGGCTCTGTAGTGGTGGAGAGTCTCAGTAATGGCGGACGCCCCTCCCCCACCGAGACAGACCGTCCTGGGTTCAGCTGTGCTTGCTTTGAAACGCTCAACCCGGAGCGTTTTCAATCACTGTTTTTGTTTTCCTTGTTGTTTGGGGTGGGGGGGTGGGGAGGTGGTGGGACCAACCGAGCCTGATCACCTGGCTCCCTGACTCAGAGTCTTTTTTTTTATTTTTTAAGTTGAACGACCCCGTGTTCCAGTCGCTTGTTGAAAAGGCGCCGGGATCTCCTGTGCTGCGACTCACTGAGTCAGCTCAAACAGTGGCACCGGCTCCTGGTGTTTTTTTTGCCTAGGAATCTCCTGGCCTGGCTCACTATTTCAGCTGAATGGGCAACTCTGCCAGCTAAGAGGGCTCCCAGACCAGTGGCTTTTGTATGGAGAACGCCGCAACAGGGCGTGGTCAAAGCAGCTGTGCGGGCCAAATCAGCCCCACAGGGGCCAAAACAGCCGCACCGGCCAGAACAGCGGCGCTGGCGACCCCTCTGCCTGGGTATCTCCTGGTCTGTGGGCAATAAAAATTCGTCTGGAAATGCGGCGTCCACTCACCCTCTGCACTTTCACTGGGAGCTGAAGTCCTGAGCTGTTCTTAGGCGGCCATCTTCCCAGCATTCCCCTGTAATATCTTTCAATATCTTAATACATCATTGTCCATTACTATGCATGTAAAACAGAGACATTTCCTTGTTTATAACTCCTCTGACAAATGTTCCACCCCTGTGATTATTTATTACCACTTAGAGCTTCTCTCTCCTAGTTCATTAATCCCTTACATCAACATGTGTACACATGTACATGAATAATATTTTATTTAGTAAACCTATCTATCTTTTTATTTGTAATTTTAGACTTCCATTTTATTTTTATAAATTTTACTCAGTCCTTTTTTTATATGTCTGTATTTTTTATTATTACTTCACCCTACATAGTCAATGCTTTATTTTCTTTGCAATTAATTTTCCTGCCATGTTAGATAAGTGTTCACCTCATTTTTCACTGAAACAAATTTCAAAATATGATTTAACAAATCATTACTTTAATTTCAAATGTGAACCACTCCCCTTCCAGATATTAAAGTTTAAACAATAAATTGTCATTTTTCCAGCCCATTTTCTATCTCCCTTATTGGCATCACAGGATTTAAATTGTTTAAGGTTTACAGTAAACATGCCATAGGACAGAATAAGTCTTTTGCCAGTGGTCTTTTTAAAGAAAACTGTCTTGGATATTTTCCTATGTTTATTTTTTGGGAGACATCCTTTAGAGTCACTTTGCCAAATAATACAACATCACATTCAGATTGAGTTAGAGTTGTGTTTAAGTTATAAATTAATTTGGGACAAATAATAACTTTCACAAAAGTGACTGAGCCTATCCAGGGAGATAGAATATCTATTTTTATGATTAAAATAAATTTATTTTATATTTTTTGTTTCCATTTATTTTTACATTTTTATTTGTTTTCAAATAGCACATTTTCAAAGATATCACTGTGTTTTTTATATATCTATTTTTGCTTATATGACAGAAAAATTTTTAGTGATATCAAAAAAAAAAAAAGAATTGAGACTCATTGAAAGCCGACATTAATCGATATGACCAATTTTATTCAAAGCACTGCCTGAGGTTTCATCTACAGCGTGCCCACCTTCATGAGTGTAGTTTGTTTTCCGTGTCCACAGTCAAAATTAATAAACATGCACATTTCTAAGAACTATCACTCCATTTTGTGATTACATTGCCACCGTCAGCCCCACCATCCTTATCGGCTGACATTTCAAATACCCCCAGCTGCTGCTTTCCTGTGTAGAACGCTGACCCATTTGCAGTCAGTCCCAGAGCCCTGGGTTGCACCTGCTGGCTCTTCTACTGAATCCCATAAAAATTCATCACTGAATTTCCCACCGCCACTGCTGTCACTGCTTTCTCTTCTGTCTCCTGCTTGGTTGTTGACCATAGACTGTCCATACGTTCTTTGTCAGGGGACCTGAAGGGCCTTTGACAGTGATTCAGGATGACTTGGACCTTTGCAGTGGAAGGACCACAGCTGGGAAATAAGGAAGACAGTGACGATGCTTGCTGTCATTCTTCCTCAGCCTGACATGCCAACCAATATCTGCAATGTCCCTCGGACATCCCAACCCTGCGCTGGGTGCTGCCATTTTTCCACAAGATACCTGGTATCCTTACTAGATACAGACTTTCCTACCTAATTTGTCTTCCCTCTTGATTGGGAACCAAACCTTTTGCTCCTCTGCCGATAGGGTGCATTCTCAGGCTGCTCTCAGATGCAATCTTCTGTACTGACCAGATGGTACTTTTCACTCCATCGCTCTATAAGCTGCCATCTCAAATTCTTTCTCAGGCCTCTCCCAACATGTTCTTGGCTCAGTAGAAGGCAAATTGTTGCTGATTAATATCCTGTACATACAAGCTGGTTAAAAACAAGTTCTACTCATTTCAAATGTGCTTATCCATTCTTTAAAGCTCGTCATTAACTGGACTAGGCAACCTTTGGAGAAGGAATCTACAATCATGGGTTGCCATATAAATATTCATGCACCACATTGTGAATGCTTAGCCTTGAGGATAAAAGGGTCATTACAGTTGTGACTTCTCCTTCTCGGAATTGAAAAGACATTTAGATAATGTGGAGGAAACACTTCTTGGATGCTATCTCAAAACTTTGAATTTAGATGAAGAGATTCTAGCATTAAAAGTGTTATTTCGCAGAATACATTTCTACCCCCAGGGAATCTTAAAGTTTTAACTGATTCCTTGGGAGGTAGTGAGCTTTCTGTCACCTTTGGCATTCAAGGAGAAAAGGGACAGCTACCATTTAAGTCTTTGAAAAAGGCATTTGTTTGTAATATACTTATTTTACCCTTTAGAGCAATACTCACAATGTCAATCACTTTGGAAACATTACAGAAGAGTGTTAATAATTCCGTCATTGAAGTCAGACAAATATGAATTCAAGGGTAAGTTCTATCATTCATAGGCAATGTAGCCGTAGACAACATACGGTTATTCTTCCATAAAATTGAGGCTACACTGGTGGCCTTTTGCTCCCTTTTTGACATGTGCTAAACTAGTTTTTACTCCCTGCTAACTTGGAAGCAGAACTCATCCCCTTAGTGTTCCCTGAAATAACCCATCTGCACCAAAGCCTGGTTCTTGGTGGAGGAGGGTTCACATTCCATTCCCATACATAGCAAACAATTACAAAAAATAGACAAACTTGCCCAGGCTTCCTTCTCGCCCACGAGTCTGCATGGCTGATTTGTTGTCTTTATTGTTCCCTTGTTTTGCATTCCACCTGCTACCCACGGACACTCATCTTGTGAGCTCCCCTTTCCTTCCAGGTTCTAGCACCACCCCCATATTCAAATCCACCATGATGCAGAAGGATGCAACTCTATTTCAGCATTGCTCTCCAACTTAGAGTCCGAGCCCATCAGGTGCTCTTCAATCAATGGGCTCTGGGATTTACAGAGGGCTCCTTCTTTGGAAGGCTTAAACCAGGAAGCTTTTTTTGTGGTTTGACATTTCCTTTGGAAAGTTAGTAAATATTTCTTTTGACTAAGTAAAATATACTTTCACAAGAACGGTACTGGCCAATGAAACTTTCCCAATCTTTCACTATCTATCTATCTATCTATCTATCTATCTATCTATCTATCCATCCATCCATCCATCCATCTATCTATCTATCTATCTATCTATATTTGAGGCAGAGACTTGCCACTGCCCTGCTGCCCAGGCTATAGTGCAGTGGTGCAATCTCGGCTCACTGCAGCCTCCATTTCCTAGCTTCAAGCAATTCTCCTGCCTCAGCTCCTGAGTAGCTGGGACTACAGGCGCATACCATCACACCCAGCTAATTTTTGTGTTTTTAGTAGAGATGTGGTCTCATCATGTTGGCCAAGCTGGTCTTGAACTCCTAACCTCAGGTGATCCACCTGCCTTGGCCTCCCATAGTGCTGGGATTACAGATGTGAACCACCACATCTGGCCCCAATCTTTAGCCAATGAGTGTTATTTGCCTCAGTTGCCTCATTTATAAAATGATTTATGGTTGAATGATTTTAAATACGTGGCACCCATTGTAAGTGTAGTATGAGAGACAAGAAAAGGAGGATTAAAGCAATTGCAAATGCCCCAAAATTGTTTCCAAATTAATGACTGAATTGGTGAATGCCATAAGGAAATTTCAAGTTCAATCAAGGTGCTGTAGCCTGAATTGTGCACCTCCAAAATTTATATAATGAAGTCCTAACAACTTTTAATGTTATGGTATTTGAAAGCAGTTGGGACCTTCACGATGAGATTAGTGTCTTTTTAAGAAGGAAAAAAGAGAGGCCAAAGCTATCTCTCCCTCTGCTACATGAGGACAGTGTGAGAAGGCAGCTACCTGCTGGCCAGAAAGATAGCCCTCAACAGAACCTGAATATGCTGGTGCCTTGACCTTGGACTTGCAGCCTCCAGAAGTGTGAGAGAAGAAATTTCCGTTATTGAAGCCACCCAATGTTTGGCATTCTGTTATGGCAGTCTGAGCTGACATACATGAGGCGTCCCAGCTACAGAGCCCCCATACCCAACCACCATTCAATACCATCTCACAACTCAGGAGCAACCCTTGGCCTCCCTTGAACTGGTTATTCTCCATCTACTGTGCCCACAGATACACAGTCCACTTTTTGCTATCATGCTTTATACTCAGTGAGGGTAAACCCTAAAGAAAAACATCTTCTGGGTTCTTTGCCTTCTCACTTTTGTTAGGATTTGGCATTGGGCAGCACTGATGGGAGATCAGAAGGTGGGATCAAAGACAGACAGGGTGTTTTTGGCTGTTTACTCTCTACTTCGGTGGCAGAGTCAGGCAGAGGCTGTCCTTGTCCCCCTATAGCTCCCTTCTGGGGAACTCACCCTTGCAGCTCCAGCCCTTTCTGGGATCTGATTACTCCATGTTCTCCTCCTTCCCCTTCACAGCTGGGGTGGCACCTACCTCCCGGGATTGCTAGTTCCTGTGTCTCTTCACACTTCCCTTACCTCTGAATCTATTTCCTTTCTTGCAGGCTTTTCAGATGGGCCATCTAAATGTAATTCTGTTTCCTGGATACAATGCTGACCCAGACAGATACCTCACCAAAGCATATTATAAAAAACGTAAAGATTACGTGTTCCCGCATTCCAAATAGAACAATAAGTTTGTTTAATAAAATATGAAGCATGACTGCATTAGAAAAATATAAATAGGGGCTGCCTTAGCTTGAGAGCCATAGACCTCAGCCTTAAAAACAACATTTAGGGAATCACTTAGTTCAAGTTTTCCTTCATCTTTTAAGGTCATTTTCAGTATAAATATTCTGGTAGAAATGAAATGGTCCACGGTATCACAAAGTTTTGGTTCAAATCCCAGCCCACATACTTAACTAGTGATCTTGGGAAAATACTTAAACCATTCTTAGTCTGAGGTTTATCATCTTCAAAAGTGGTATAATACATGCAGGCCAAAATCCCTATTCAAAAGCATATGGCCAGATATGTTTCAGAATTTGGAATATTTTCAAATTCCAGAAATTTAATATAATACAATGCATGGTTCTAATATTGTGAAATGCCCTAAAAGGGTCATGGAAAGTACTCTGTAATTAAAATCATTACCATTTTTGCAGGGAGGCATGAATATTCATAAGAACAAAGTAAATGAAAAGTGTAAATAGTGTCATACTGTTTCTAGCCTGGTTTTCCTACGAAACAAGTTTTTGTCCACCTTTTAGAGTTATTTTGCAATGACATGAATGCATTTCCAGTCAGTGACACAATGTTGGGATATAGTACGTACCCAAAAATGTCAGCTGCTGTTACCCCACCAGCATCATTACAGCAGCTGCTATATGCTGTGCAGGCACACACAGCTTACCCATACAATAAGCTTACTTTTAAGGCAAGGCACTCTCTGGTATATTGTCAAATTCCCCCAGGTTATTGGTGAGGGTATGTAATCTCAGCGAGTAATATTTCCAATTTCCAAGTCTACATAGTAAGTAGAGCTAGAATACGAGCTCAGATCTTTCATCTCAGACTCTGGGCTCCTTTTCTCTATGTATCCATTTGTTCAAAGGAGAAGCAACATGCATAGTATAATCCCACATATCTAGAGAGAAAAGCACGCTGCAGGAAAAATCTGGAAAGAAACACACCAAGCTGTGCATGGTGAGTGACGGGGTGTGGACTCACTCCCATGCCCCAGAAGAGGCACTGTGGGACAGGGATGCACCACCAGACTCAAAGAAGCCTGTGTGCTCTAGAATCGGGTCAATCAGTTTGCAAATGTGCAATTATTTTCCTGTGGAAAGATGAGCTTACATGCAGCACATTTTCAAAAATACAGAGAGAGGTACAGATGCACAAAATGTTTGGAAATGGGGCTTTTGTAGGAAGTGGGCATCCTGTTCCAGGAGGCTGAGCCCCCTGATATGCTCTCCCCAGGTGGATGGGACTGTGACAGTCCACAGCTGTCTTGGGACCCGATAATCAGATTCTTCTGGCAGAAGGATGTTTCATTGCTAATTAGCATAAGGAGTTCTTCCAGGCTTCTAGGGCTGGGGCCTGGCAAACGATAAAAGGCTTGGGTCCTAAATGGTGCCCTTGGAGATGTTTAAATGGGTTTGAGAGGGAGCCTGTCACATCTGGTTGCTGTGATAATTGGATTATGAAACAGAGACAGGGAGAGAAGCCACCCAGTGTAACCTGCAGAGGCCTGCTGGAGGGCTGGAGTGGATAAATTGGCAGCAGAGGTGACCTCCAGAGGGTCACACCCAAAGCAAGCTATAGAGCCAGAGTTAGGAGCATTGACTCATGGAATGTTTGGTGTCCAAGGGGCCTTTTGAGGATGTCTTGTCCAATAGCTTCCAAACATCAATCACTTCGGCTTGCTTTTTTGAAAATGCAAGCTCCCAGGGTCTGCCCCTGTGAATTCCAGGTCAGTGGACTTAGCTTTGACCTGGGGATGGGAGATGGGATCTGTATTTATAACATACTCCTGGATAATTCCGATACATGCATAGTTCCATAGTCACTGACCCAGGTCAACATCAACATTTTGCTGGTGGGAAAACTGAAGTATGGATACTTGCCTCATATCAAATCATGATAGTGGCACCAGGCAAGTTATGTGTGTTGCACCTCATTTACTCTTCCTGGGCAGTCCTGCAATGGTGGCTGTATTTGCTCGATTTGACAGATAAGAATATTGAGGCTCTGAGAGGACCAGAGACTTGTCCGTGGTCACAGAGCCAGTAAGTGATGAACATGAGAAGGCATTAGTGCCTCCCAGGACACCTGCACCCAGGAGGTAAATGGAAGGGCTTCTTCTCATGGCCCTTCCCGTCAGCATGGTCTGGCCCATGTTGAATCCTAACCTCATTTTGCAACTCTTTGACTCAATTATGATGATCTAACACATTGGTCTGCTTTCAGTTCCTTAAAGAAAAGTGCGAAGCTCTGCTGATCTCAGGGCCTTTGCACATGACACTCTGACCATCCAGTCAGCTTTTTCCTAACTCCTTACATGATTGTCTTCTTTTCACCCATGCTACAAGCAGAGTACTCTTTGTCTCTGGTGGCACACACACATATAAATTCATGCACAAATAGGCACACACAAACATACATACATATATGTAAATGCACACATACAGATATACACACATATATACAAACACATAAAATACACACATATATACAAATACACCTATACACACACTCAAACACACACACAAATACACATCATACAAATGCACACAAAGGCACACATATACAAATGCATGCAAATATACACACATGTGTAAAAATGTATGCAAATATACATATATACAAAATCACACACACTTAAGGCTCTTCAGTGGCCTCCCAGTGCTCATAGATAAGAGTGATATGACCTGGCTGTGTCCCCTCCCAAATCTCATCTTGAATCGTAGTGCCCATAATCCCCACGTGCCCTGGGAGGAACCTGGTGGAATGTAATTTAATCATGAGAACAGTTTCCCTGTGCTGTTCTCATGATAGTGAGTGAGTTCTTACGAGATCTGATGGTTTTATTAGAGGCTTTTCCCACTCTTGATGGGCACTTCTCCTTCCTGCCACCTTGTGAAGAAGGTGCTTTGCTTCTCCTTCTACTTCTGCCATGATCATAAGTTTCCTGAGGTCTCCCCAGCCATGTGGAAGTGTGAGTCAATTAATCCTCTTCCTTTATAAGCTACTCATTCTTTGGTATGTCTTTATAGCAGCATGAGAATGAAATCCTTCTTTCTTTTCTTGAAACAGGGTCTCACTCTGTTGCCCAGGCTGGAGTGCAGTGGTGTAATCTTGGCTCACTGAGGCCTCCGCCTCCTGGGCTCAAGGGATCCTTCCACCTCAGCCTCCCAAGTAACTGGGACATCAGGTGTTCACCACCATGCCTGGCTAATTTCAGTACTTTTTGTAGAGACGGGGTTTCACCATGTGACCCAGGCTGGTCTCAAACTCCTGAACTCAAGTGACCCGTCCACCTCAGCCTCTCAAAGTGCTGGGATTAGAGGTGGGAGCCACTGTGCCTGGTCTAATGGCTAAAATCCTTACCAAGACCCGGAGAGGCCTGTGGTCTGGCTCCCTAGCCCTCTCCAGACTCTCCTGGCACCAGGCTTTTCCTCATACCTTGGCCTTTGTATCCTCCAGCCTCCAAGTGTTCTCTGCTGTCCCCTACAGGGCCTTGGCGTCCCTATGCCCTTTTGGCTTTGTTTTACTTGGGGGACCTGAAATGAATGCTATTTCTACCCCTTTCAACTGAAATGCTATGATTTCAATTAAATAAATTATATGAATTCAATCAATGTTATTTCTACCCCTTTCAATTTCAATCGAAACGTCTTTCGATTGATTGATATCCAGCTGTGAGCATCACTTTTTAGGAGAACTCTTATCTCTAATTGCATTAAACACCTTTCATAGATTTCCACTGAACCTTGTCCATCACCATTGTAACCCTTATTGTTTAATGTCTTCAATTTTTAAAACTGATTGTCTCTTTCTTCTACCAAAATACAATGCCAGGTTTTATCCATCATTAAGTCCCAGAAAAGTACGTGGTACACAGTAAGTACTTGATGAGTACATTTGAAGGATTAAATTAATGAATCACTTAATTACATACTTAAGCAACACCTCTGTAGAAGTGGCTTCCCTTGCTGTTTCCTAAGGTAGATTTCCCTATTATTTGTCTCAGTTATAGTAATAATAAAAATTATAATTATTTGGCTAGCCTTTAACTTTCTGTCTCTCCATAAGAATGGAAGGTGCATGAGGGCAGGAGTGATGTTTGCCTTGTTCACTTCTGGAACAGGTCCTGGCATAGATTCAGTGTTTGGGGTTCATTTGTTGGTAGGAACCAAATTCCAGATTCTCAGTTCACAATGGTCTCCACTCGACATACAGCTTCCCACTGGTCGCATCTGGACCCACTCCTCACACCGTAATATTGGGACATAATTTCAATTTTCTGGATCTGTGTTTTTCCACATTAAAAAAAAAGAAGGGGTGAGACCAAATGAACTTAAAGTCCCCTTCCAGTGTGGACACTCAGGAATTCTAGGAGTCACTATCTCTTATCATGGATTGATTACTGGCATTACTATAAGCTCTTACTACTTCTGAAGGGCTTATAGGACTTAATTCAGAGGTTGAACTTTATTTTTTAGGCCAGTAAGTTTAGCAATGTTTTTCCCTTTTATAAAGCACATGAAAAATGAAGTCAAGTTTGGACTCCAATCCCATGAGTTAACTCAGAGTTTTAAATAAAATATGCTGGAAGATAAATCATCCTATCTTTTATGAATTAATGTCCTGGTAGGAAGGAGATGACATACATGTATTTATGAAGATTTTACATCAGAACATTTATAAAATGAACGATTTTACCCTGTGACTAGGATGTCAAGAGTCCACGAGGAAAAGTCTATATCCTGGAGCTAGTGACAATGGTGAGTCGTGGCACCCCAAGCCACACAGGGCTGGTAGAAGTGCAGTTATTGCAACACAGAGAAGGGGAGTTGTGATTATTAGTCAAGGAACACAGCCAATCTGTAGAGATCCCGCAGGGAGAGAGTAAAAAGAGTGATCACCCTGATTTTACCACCTACCCTCCTTCCCATCTCTTTCCAGAGCTCCCTAGTAGCTAAATCTGTCCTGGAAGCAGAGGGCATGTAGTCTATTGCTACATTCTATTCTGGTCAGCACCTATGAGTTTAGAGCCTGGTGGAAAAGGCAGAGAATGCATGAGGTTGGAGCAGGGATGGATAGAAAGCTTATAGCACGCAACCTTAAGAAGATATCAAAATGCAATAGAGATGAATTTTATGGAGATAACCTTGAATTGCTCTATTTATAAAGTATCTCATTTGCAAACACCAATATTTTAACAAGATTAGCCTTAAATTATTTGTGAAACATTTCTAAATAATTTGAGGTACATCAGGCCGGGCACGGTGGCTCAAGCCTGTAATCCCAGCACTTTGGGAGGCCGAGGTGGGCGGATCACAAGGTCAAGAGATCGAGACCATCCTGGCCAACATGGTGAAACCCCGTCTCTACTAAAAATACGAAAAATTAGCTGGGCGTGGTGGCGTGCGCCTGTGGTCCCAGCTACTTGGAAGGCTGAGGCAGGAGAATTGCCTGAACCCAGGAGGCGGAGGTTGCAGTGAGCTGAGATTGTGCCACTGCACTCCAGCCTAGTGCCTGGTGACAGAGTGAGACTCTGTCTCAAAAAAAAAAATAAATAAAAATAAAAATAATTTGAGGTACATCAAAGAATCCTCACTATGTTGTACTAGGAAAATTACAGAGGGTGCAGAAAAGATCATTTAACTGGAACATATATGACACTTTGTTCCTGACAATACTTCCAGAATGTCAGGAACTGTCAATCTGAAAGAGTATATCAATCTATGACAATCTGAAAAGAGTACAATGAGCTAAAAAATGCAGCATATGTGTAAAATCACCTGCATATATTATTTTAGGTTCACCTTCCATTACAGGAAATAAGACACAAGATATGTAACATACATTTACACAATTTTCAATTTAATAAATTCAAGGATTTTTATTCATTAACCACATAAGCACCTGAGAACAATTGCTATCCTTGTTGTATCAGCAAAAGCATTATTACAGTCACGTGGGTCTGCATGATCCAGCCTATGCTCAAAGGACCAGATTAATGGGGTGTGGTGTCCAATTACTCACAGTGCCTCAACCACATTGTTCATCTATGCCATTCACTATGGAAAATCATTCTTCAATTATATTTTCACCTCCGATTATGACAGAACCAAAAACTGTTAGGCAAACACTTCTTCCTGGAATCACTATAAGAGATAAATTGTTTACCAATCATGTATGATATATGAAATATATATGTATGTAACATTTCATTATGCATTGCAATTCTCTGGACATGTCCTAAACTACCCCAACATATGCATTTTATACACACATGCATACAGACACACATGTATAGACACATTCTATGAATGTGTAATGAACCACTCCAACATTTATAGGTTTAATCTAACCAAAGTAATTTATTTTCTTGAGATTCTGAGATTAGGGCAGAGTTAAAGAGTGAAAATTTACCTATGGTAGGCAGAATAATGACTTCACCAAAATGCCCCTTCTGATCCCAGAATCTGAGCATTTGGTGCAACATAAATTCAGTGATTCTTTTATGAAATATGACATCAGGCTAGGGAGATTACCTGGATATGAGTGGGCCCAGTGTAGGTACATGAGCTCTTAACAGCAAAAAAGGTGGTGTGAAAGGTTCAAAGCCCATCTTATTGCTAGCTTAAAGATGAAGCAGGTCATGGGAGAGGAAACTGAATCCTGCCAAAGATATATCCATATGTCCTGGCAAGTGAATCTTTCTCACAGCCCTCAGCAAAGAACACAATCAATCCTTGATTTGTAACCTTTTGAGATTCTAGGCAGATAATCTAGCTACGCCATGCTGTGCCTCAACTTCTGGCCTAGGCAAACTGTGAAATAGTAAATGGGTTTGAAGTTGCTTAACATGTGGCAATTCATTATGGCAGCAATAGGAGAGTAATACAAGGTCTCTGCTCCATGGCATCTGCTGGGATGAATCAACTAGGGCTGGACGATGCATTTCAAGATGGCTTCACTTCATGGATGGCAAATTGCTATTGGCTTCAGCTGGGAGCTTAGCTAGGGATGTCTGTCAGGACGTCAGCTGTTTGATAATACGTTTCCATGTGGCTACTGGGCTTTCCACAATATCATGCCTGGGTTCTGAAAGTGAGTGTTTCAAAAACAATCATTTCCATAGAACATACCCCAAAGCACGCGTGCTTATGAAACCACTTGCAAGACAAATATCACGTTGGCCATATCTACTGAAATGGTCACATTTGCCGTCAGTGTTGGAGGAGACCACACAAGGATATGAACACAGGAGGGTGTGTACATTGCAGCCAAAGTAACAGTTGCCACAGTCTCCCTTCTGGACCCCAATGATTCAGCTCTTTCCCACATACAAAGATAACCATCACTTTTAGCCCAGTAGCCCTCAAAAATCTCATCTCATAATGACATCAGTTTCAGGCTTGAAGTCCAGGACATCATCATCTCAATCAGGTTCAAATGCTTGTAAGTTTCCTGAGGTACATATGCTCTCATTCAGAAGTTCCGCAAACTAAAGACAAAAGTTATCTGCAGCAACCTCAACACATCCACTGCCATAATGAAGCAAGGACAGGAAAACAACCAGGTGGGAAAATGAAAGGCACAAGGTGAGACCACCATCCACAGCAGCTCTCTAGAGACACTAGACCCTTTCTTAGAGCCAAGTTCTGTGCTTGAAAATGGTTCTCCATGCCTCTGGGCTCTTGACTCTCTCCTCTGCATCCTTACACCTTTTGCATAAGTAATAGTTCATGTTTATAGCTGAGCAGCTTTCTCGACCTCCTTCTTGTACATAAAACATTATAGGCTCCAAAGTGTCTTTTCACATTTTAAATTTATCTGTTTCTTTTACCTTTGCCGTCAATACAAATTTCTTAAAATCTTTGTGGGTTTTCTATGAGTCCAATCAGGGTTCACTTCATTAGACAAAGCCCCCTCCTAAAAACTGCCTTCGGTTCTCTCCGTTTCTTGTACTCAGCCTAGATACTGTGGTAAAATGTCATAAAGAGTCTTTGAAGCATGTTCATTTAGTTGTGAAATTTTATGAGCTGGATTTAGGGTCTGTTTGCCTAGCTAAGTCTAAAAGACTCCACCCCAAGTTTTTGTGGTCATAACAAAAGGTCTAATGGTTCTATACTGGAACTGATCTTAACCTTGAAGCTATGCTTTATCAACAGCTCCTTGGAGTGATTGTTCACCTACAGGCCATTTCTTATATTGTAAATCTTTTGCTAGGAGAGACTAAAAGAAACAATTTTATTTTTAAAGCCATCAATTTCTGGCTCCTGTACCTTCTTCAAATTCTACTTGAAAATTGATCATCTCCTTCTTTCTATCACCTTACTCCTTCTGTACTTTATCACGGGCAGATTTTACAAAGTCAGTTGGCATTTTCCATATTCTGCCTAGAAATCTTCAGATGAGAGCTACAAGATTATGTGATAATGTTCATTCTTCCATATTACATATATGATAGTTTCATTATGTTCTCTGCTAGTACCTAAATTAGATACCCTTTTGTCCAACCTCCAATTGCAATTTCTTTATTTTCTTTTGAGCCTCCCACCATTTAGTCCTAAAGCTGCCAAGATTTTGATTTTTGTAATGTCAGCAACTCATCTCTGATACCCATGTCTATTTTAACTATACCTCACTGCATAACCAACCACCCCAAATATCAGTGGCCCAGAAAAATGATAATCATTTTCTTATGATTCTGCAATTTGGGCAGGGCTAGGAAGGGGTGGTTCATCTCCCTCCACAAGGCTCAAGCTGAGGGATCTCCAAGGTGGCTTAAGGATCTGTTTCCAGAATGGTTTCCTCATGCACTTGGCAAGTCAGTGCTGGCTGTTGGGTGGGACCTCAGCCAGATCAGGTCTGCCACAGAGCCTTTCCGGGGGCTATGGTAACCATCTCACAGCCTGGCGTCTGGGTTCTGAGAGGAAGCATCCCAAAAGTGAGTATTCCTGGAGACCAAGCCTCAGAATGGACATTGCTGGCTGATGCTGCCTGAGCCTGCATTAGTCACATGGTTAAGAGTCAATGTGTAAGGAGATTACAAAAGTGCACATGGGCCAGGAAGCACAGTTAGTTGGCTATGTATGGATGGGTACAGTGTGTGTGTGTGTGTGTGTACATAGACAATCTACCAAGAAAATTTAAATTTGGGGACAAAAATCTTAGAGAAAAGAAAAAAATGAGATGAACCCCAAATTGGATTGTGTGCTGTTTATTTATTTTTATTTTTTACATCAATGCAAATGACCAGTAATAGCCAAGACAGTCTTAAAGTAGAACAAACATGGAGGGTTTCTATGCTCAGATATAAATGACAGGGACAGAAGGCAGGGAAATACTGGGTAGGAGAGGGTAGCTCCCAGGCAAAGGCCCCACCCTCAAGCCTGGAAATCACAGCCCTAAATTAAAACAGTTATCCCTGTTTTTTGCCCACATGGTACTTTTTTGAAAACCACCCTGGCCCATCACAACCCCCATCCTGTACCCATAAAAACCCTAACTCTATTGGCAGAGGAGCAGAGTGACACAGCAGAGAAAGAGAGAAGAGAAGAAGCATCTGAAAACAAAGAGGCACCTGGATAGTCAGAGAGGAGTTCAGTCAGGGACAGCCAAACTCCAGGAGAAGTTTATCTTCCCAATCCATTCCCTTTCCAGCTCCCCATCCCACTGAGAACCACTTTCATCAGTCAATAAAACCTCCACATTCACCATCTTTCGAGTCCATGTGACCTGATTTTTCCTGGATGCTGGACAAGAATCTGGGTACCAAGAGGGCAGGGAATGTCACTGACTTTCCACTGAGCTGGTTAACACTTAGCCATCCATGGAAGGCAACAGCTAAAGGGCATTTTTTGTAACACACACCCTCTGGGGCTCCAGAGGTTGCAGACAACTGCTAGTTGCTGCCACCAGCAGGTACAAGATTAATTCCTGCCTATGCCTAAAGAAACTCACCCTGGCTCCTGCCCTCACTCAACTGCATGCTCCCCTTCCTGCAAGGGGTTTGAGCAAAAGTAGCAACCACCTCCCCACCCCAACTCCCCTCAAATCCCATGAGGGGGTTAGGAAACTCTCCCATCTTATCAAGGTTCATATAAAGTTTCACAATTAAGACAGTGTGACAACTGGCACAAAAATAGGCAAATAGAGGAATGGAATAGAATAAAATTTCCACTAACACACATAAGCTCATTATCAATGTAATACATAAATAAGTCTGTGTCAATTGTATATTCATCTTTTAAGAATATTAATATTGATTCCTTCTTCATTGCATACATAAAATTTACTCCAGATACTTTTTATATCTAAGTGAAAAAGGAATATCATTATAAATTCCAAAAAGGAACACTGGACAATGGCTTAATGCCATGTTGTAGACAAAGGTATTTCAACAGACAATACATGTACTATTAACCATAAAATATTTTTTAAAAGATCAATGTGTGTAAGATATAATTAAGAAATTATATCTTAATAATAACAAAATGTGTTTTGTTTATCAAAACACACCATTAATAGAGTGATTGTGCAAGCCACAGATGGGAGAAGATGATTATCTGAAAAAGGACTCATATCCAGAATAAGTTAATCTTTTAAATTGATAAGAAAAGAAAGATAATTCAATAGAAAAGTGAGTAAGAGATTGAACAAGCACTTTGCAAAAGATTATATCCAAAAGCCTTGTACATATATGAAAAAGTGTTAAACCTCCTTATTCAAATGCAAATTTAAACCACAGTGAGATCTCGATGAATTCCCCCTCAGCCCCAAAGGCTAAATGCAAATGACTGACAATACAAAGTTCTGTGAGGATTTGTCAACTTAATGCTCATACTAGGTTGGTAGGAGTGTAAATTGTTACAACCATTTTGTAAAAATTGGTTGGCAATATCTATAAAAACTGAACAAATGGATACTTTATTACCCATAAATCCCATCTTAGGTAATAACTGAGAACTATAAAAACATTTGCTTACCAAAGCTACATATAAGAATTCTTACAGTAGCACCATTTGTAACAAAACTGGAAAGAAGCCAACGTTCCTACTTGGTAAAATGGATAAACAAATGTAGTCTATTCACACAATGTCATACAAAACAATGAAAAAGAGCTCAATATTGTCATACCACACCGAATGGCAAAGACGAATCTTTGAAAGACAGTACTGAGTGAAGAAAACCAGACACAGTGAGATACGGTATCGTTCCATCTCTGAGTGTGTATGTGCACAGGTGCTTCACATGCAGGAAATAAATCATCTTTGATGATAGAAATCAAGATCTAAGTGTGAGTGGGTTGTGGTGATCTTTGAAGAAGGGGGTTGTGCCTGAAAAGAAATCTGAAGGAGGCTTTGGAGTGCTGTTACTGTTTCTTGTTTTCCCTTCACCTGGGCGGTGGTTACACAAGCAATGTTTCTTTTGTGAAAATTCACCCAGCTGTACATTTCTTATTTGGACACTTTGGGATTTGATTTTATGCTCAACTAACAGAAAGTGTACATTTAAAATATTCTTTAGTTATGAAATGTGTGATCATAAACTATTTTATGGCAATTCCGATTTTGGGAGGTGTCTGATGTTTAAGCTCCTTCATAAACCGTGTTTTGCCATCATTCCTTTTTTCAGTCATCAACTTTGTACTGACCCCTTGCTCGGTACACAGGCCTGGCTTACCCTCTAAGGGGACAGTAAAAGAAACCAACAGAAATGTCTTTACTCAAGGACCTTACGTTTAATTGTAATGTGAGAGAATCTTGTTAAGTATGGGGTTGTTTTTAGTTGAAAAAATTTTGAAAATAGTCCCTTTCTAACATCCTTCATGCTCCCCGCAGGTATATAAACTCCTTCGTGCCAATACCTTGAGCAACATAGTTATTACTCCCAGATGTGGTTCTAGGAAACAGAGCCCCTCTGGAATTGGATTCTGAAATTTAATTGATTATACATTTAACACATGAACATCTAATCTCTTCACCAAGGAAGAATGGAGCATGGGCGACTTGCTGTGTGTTGTGAAATCACAGGCACGTGGCTCGCCTCTGCAGCCATACCACACGTGCAGGCAGAAGGCAAGATGGCGATTTAGTAATCAGCCATACCACTTAGTGGCTGAGGTTGCTGCAGAGTTGGCAGCTCCTGACCTGCCTGGAGAGCATATCCAGACAAAATGACAGGCTTAAAGCTTTGAATTCTCCACGTAGGTTACAGGTAGAAAATAAAAAATCTCCATGGCAATTCCAAAGGTACTCCCTTCCCCCTGTAGCCGCAAGTCAGATGTGAATGTGATTATGCCCAGAGGCTGTTTGTAAGAGTCCCAGAATTACAGTGACAATTGAGCAGATGATTCTGCAATTCTCCCATGCCAAGTCCAGGGAACTGAGGGGAAGAGAGACTCAAAGCATGGAACATTTGGGTAAAGACAGGCTGACAACTGCTGAATTCTGTGCTCCTTCTGAGCATCCCTTACCATGAAAACAGCCCTTTCTCATGTAGGAAGGAAACTGCTTCTCCTTGCACTTAAAAAAATTAAAAAATATTTAAATTAAAATTCAGACTATAGTAACTAACATTACATTGTATTCTCGAAAATAGCCAAGTGTACATTCTAAATGTTCTCAGTACAAAAAAGATCAGTCTGTGCCACTCCACAATGGGTACTTATCAAAAAACCACATCAGGCATGATAAACATAGATTTTTTTTGTCAATTAAAAAATAAAATAATTTAGAAATATCCTTCTATTAAAACTTTTGAATGACCTCCAAAGGGTAGTTCGCGCATAGAGGGATGGTCCCTAACGCCCCTTGCGTCTGAGCTGAGAACAAGAGCTTTATTCCAGCAATGCCAGGAAGGGAACGAGGGCCTTGCCATAGGAAATGTGCCTCTCTACACCAACTGAGTTATAGAGTCTGACAGGCCTCCAATTCCCAGGCTGGCCATTATAGCCTCGGTGACCTGCATGTGCACCTCCTAATGGTCTCCAGGAGCCAGAAAGTCTGAAGTAAGCAGATGGCCACGAAAAAAAGTGAAACAACTAGTTCCTGCCTCAACTGATTGCTCTCCCACTGCAACATTTGACCATTGTTTCTGCTCAGCCTTGAGAAAATTCCCCCCCAGAAATTAGGTTTCTCAAGATCCCCACCCCTGTAACTATGTAATTTACTGCACCTTCTCCTCTGCTTGCAACTGATACCCCCCACCCTTATGATCAATCCTGTTTGTAAAAGATGACCTCTACCCTTGTGACCATGCATCTCATGACATCTCCACCCAGCAACACCCTCCTGGCTTGCAGAACTGCCCTGGACTATAACTTTCCACTGCCTGCCCCAAACCTATAAAACAACTCCTATCCCACCCACCTCTGCCGACTCTCTTTTCAGACTCAGCCCACTGGCACCTGGGGAGATAAAACAGCCATGTTACTCACACAAAGCCTGCCTGGTGATCTCTTTATGCAAGTGATGCACCTAACAGAGTTTTTTAATTTTTTATTGACACAAGCCCAAGAAACATGAGTGTGAAAGTGTTCTAAGATGGTTAGACCAGGTGGATAAAATTTAGCATTGGATCGTGCCTACATGATTGATGTGGAAGATGTACCAGGACTCACTATTTAGTAAGTTGGATGAGCTACTAACCCTCTGCTTGGTTAGCAAACCAAATGCTTCACACAACAGTGGTGACCACTCAACTCACAGAAGCCAGCATGCAGGACTAGCCCAGATATAATGTAAAAGGAGACACTTAAAAGGCTTAGTTAGATGGGATTCTAATGAATCTACAATGTGAAACTTGCTTAGATATCTTCTAAGCCACATGTCCCAGGACTGTGGAGACATGCAGACATGCCTGTGGGTGAGAAGCACCTGCATTCTTGAACAGCTCTGTGGTGCCAAAGATGATGGTGAGAGATGCTGCCTTGAAATCGAGCTCCCTGGTTTGAAAGGGATGATGGAAACAGAAATATTAGAGGCCATGTGGCAGGCCGTAATAACCATAGATAATGTCGTGAAATCAGAGAGTTCCCTATTCTCCTCACAGGACACACAACAAGGATGTGGCTTGCTCCTTCTATCACCCCACTGCTCAAACCCTTCGGGGGAGCTTGCAGATGAACGGGTGTGGAAGGCCATGGGGAGCGCTTTTGGGCTCTGGCCCCAGGGCAACATCCAGGGGTGGGTGTCTGCGACTCCTGAAGCTTGAGCGGGTATGTGTTACAGGATGCTCTTGGAGCTTCACGGTCTGCAGACAGCTTGTGTTCATCAACTCAGTAGACCCTCTGCCTTACCGCAAGGGAGTGGGCTAGGGAGACAGCTTTCTGTAGCCCAAGCTCTTGCCCAATGCACCAGAAAAACTGGATCACACATGGGCTCAAAGGATGAGTGTTAGGGTTTTCTGAGTGGTAGAGGTGGCTCTCGACAAGATGGATGGGGAGCCAGAAGTGGGGGATGGAGTGAGAAGGTGGTCTTCCTCTGGAGTCCAGCTGTTCTCAGCCATGTTCAGAAGCCTCTTCCCTCCTTCTCTGCTGTGCCACTCTGCCAGTCACTGACACTCTCTGCCGCTGTGTTCCTCTGCTCCTCTCCAGGTTCAGCCACTTGTGTCTGTGCTCACTAAAGTCTTGGGTTTATATGGGCACAGGATGGGGGTCGTGGAGGGGCAAAGGCAACTTTTGGGGCATGAAAACAGAAATTCCTGTCCTCACTTAGGGCCACAGGTCTTCAGGCTTGAGGGTGGAGCCTTTGCTGGGAAACCACCCTCTTCTACCCAGTATTTCTCTGTCTGCTGTCAGTAGGTACAATCACCATAACCACAAGGAAGATGTCTGTTTTGAGAGGCAGGACAATGTGATCATGGTAACTTAATCATGGAGTTACTGGGACTTAATTGTGCAGTCTCCTGTGGTGCTCCCCGAAATAGATACCTGGAAACATTCTAGATCTGGAAGACACCCCACTGTTTTGAGTCATTATTGTAGGCATGTGTGGCCCTTTACCCAATTCCCAGAAATAAGACAGTTTAGACACCACTTCAGAGTGGGAAGCCAGTTCCTTTGAGGAGGAACTTCAAGATGCAGCCACGAGTGTATACTGCAAATGGTCACAGACAGTCTTCCTAGGAAAATGAGTCCAGTAGACAGAAACATGCTCACAGATGGGTCGTGTTTAGGAGTTTGGCCTTTGTCTTGTGGGCAGAGGATCCCTCTTGCCATTTTGAATGACAATGTGAAATAGCCCATCTATGACTTATAACAAATATTCTGGAGTTCACTTAGAGAAGTACTGAGATAAAACATATGGAAACTTGAACCAAAGAAATGCTCCTACATATGAAAAATATGGATTGCATTCAGGAGACATTTAAAGAGGACAATTGTCAAGTTTTTGTGTTTGGTTGGATATAACAGGCTTACAAAGAAGCCGGAGGAGAGCAATGAATCCAAAGATGAGATCATAAAGTGTAAAGAGCCCTGCATACACTCAGAGTTGCTTGAAATTCAGAGAGCAAAAGAGAGCCCCTGAAGAATTATAAATAGGAGAATTCAATAATTAGAAGTGATTTTTTACCCTAAAGATGTGTGTCAGCTCCTACAGAATACTTCTATTGGCAGACTGCACCATGAATCTCCATTACAGGATGTGAAGGTCCTTGGCTTTTCAAAATGACTGGAAATGCTAACATATTTCTGCAAAAAAAAAATGCAAAGATGGCTCGATATCAGGAAATCTGGTAATAAAAATCAACACATTTATATACTAAAGGAATAAAAAAGAGTGAGCATCTTAGTGGAAAAGGAAAGAATTGAACAAATGTAAGATGAGCAACAAATGTATTCATGACCAACGACTCTCTCCAAAATAGGAATAAAATTAAATTTCTTAACCAGTTTGAGTAAAAACCATATGAGTTACACAGCGATAATTTACTAGGCCACATTTATAGACTTTAAAAACATTCAAATCTCTAAAAATGGAATACGAATGTCCTCGTGAATGGTAAGCACTTCAGGACAGTGGTTTCTTCAAGGTAGGGAGGGATGAGAATGATACTGAAGAGCGCATGGGGAGAGGACACCATCTGTCTACAGGGCCACTCCGTGTGTTTACTTTTTTAAAAGAAATGTGAAGCAAAATGTGCTAGTCCAGTCTCACACTACTATAAAGAACTGCCTGAGACTGTGTAATTTATAAAGAAAAGTGGTTTAATGGACTCACAATTCCCCAGGCCTCAGGAGGCCTCAGGAAACTTAACAATCATGGTGGAAGGCACAGGAGAAGTCAGTACCTTCTTTATAAGGCAGCAGCAAAGAGAAGAAAAGTGAAGGAAAAAGAGCCCCTTATAAAACTATTAGGTCTGGTGAGAACAGCAGGGGGGACACCCCCTCCCCCATGATCCCATCACCTCCCACCAGGTCTCTCTCTGAACACATGGGGATTATGGGGATGACAGTTCAAGATGAGATTTGGGTGGGGACCCAGAGCCAAACTATGCCAATGTCCAAATATTAACGTGATAAAAGTTATTACTGAATGCATTACATTATTTTTAGTAATATTCTATATGTTTGAAATTCTTAGAAGGCAGTAACATACATACAGGTTATAGAAAACATCTAAGTGGCACACAAGGGTAGATAGTACAAAGTGAGTTTTCTTCCCTCCTCTAACCTCCAGTGTCCCCACCCCATCCCCGTCTTCCTCCCTAGCTGTCTGTAGAACTTGGCAGAGATGGTCTCTGCATAGGTAAGCATTTTACTAAATGGAGTCATTCAATGTGAACAGTTCTTCACCTCATTTTTTTTTTCTTCATTAATCTTTGAACCTCATGCATTTCAATATTCAAGCAATGCTTAGCAAGGAAGGATGTGCTCCTTTCCCGACCAATTGAGGGGCTCCCCTCCCTGGCAGCAGGCTTCCTCTACCTGGTCTCTCCTCTCTTCTTGTCTGTCCTCAACAATCCTGCCAGGATCCCTGCCCAGGCATTTTGGAAGGCAGAGATTGGAGTCGGGAGACCTGGGTTTGACCCCTTTCCAGCTGTGAAACCTTAAAGGGTCATGTACGGTGACCTCCTCCGTGTCTTACTTGATAGGGTCCCTGCAAGGAAGAAAGAAAATCAGTAAGCAAAGTGCAAAGAACAGTGACTGATGGCTTAGCGTGCTGTGTGAACTTCCTACTATCATTATGATTATTTGTTGGTGCTTGCTGTCTACTTAGAAACAAACCGTAGACTGGCATCCAGGGCCTCTCAGAACATGGCCTTACTGACTGTCCCTTGTACCACAAGTGTGTGTCCCCTTCCTTGATGGTCCACTGCCTTTCCCCGCATGAGCCCCTGGGCTCCCCTCAGGGGCCTCTGCCCACACCAGGGTGGTTCATGGGAAAACTGCCCATCACTTCCCCTCCTAAGCCCATCCAGCCTGACATCTGGGCTGCACTGGACTTTGCCAGCCTCAGTTTTCTTCTGGAAAACCTGCTTCTCCTGACTCCTGAGTGGCTCTCCTCACCTGTCCTGCTTTTAGACCTGCCTGGCTGCTCTCCCTGGCCTCAACACCCTGAAATGCCAGAGCTCTCTGAGTCCCTTCTAACTTCTTACCTCCTCTCTAAGTTTATTCCAACCCACTATGGAATGATTTGCTTGCCTCTCTCCAGGAGAACTCTTAGCCCTCTGGCCACAGTTCTCTGCTGTTCACTGATGACTCTCAGATCCTCCATGTGTCCCGCCTCACCAGGATGGGGGCCCAGGCTTATCTGCTTCCTGGGCTGTCTCCTTCTCTCCCTGCACACCTGTTGCCTGCACATCTGTGCCTGATTCCTGTGAATGCCCCACCAGGCTCCCCAGCTTTTGTCCAGCCTATCATCTGTGAATTATATCACAAATTATATCACATCCTGATAATTATACCACAAAGATCTCTCTAATGATAATGAAGATATTACCGAGAGTTAACATTTAATCAATAGTGAAGTATTTGGCAGACATCATACGATGTGCTTGATGTGCATGGATTCATTTAGTAACAAGCTTAGAAAGTGGATACTATTACACTTCCCATTTTACACATTGAGCTGCAGAGGTTAATGTGCAGAAGTTAAGCTGCTTGCCTTGTGCAGCAAGTAAAGGCATGTCCTAATAAGTGTCTCCCCTCCATGTCCCTTATCGGCATCTGCATTGCAGCTGCCGAAACGAGCTTCCTAAGATAAATGAGAGCTATGCTTCCCTAGTTAAGCTGTCGTCTGTAGTCACAGACATTCTCCAGCAAGGCATATGGATTATCCTTCGTCACATGCATCCTGCCTACCTGACCCAGCCTCCGATCCTGCCACTGATGCCCCATTTTCATGCCCAGAAATTCTTCCCCAGGTGATGCCTTCACAGGCTTACTGCAGGGATGAGAACAGCACGTGGAAAGCTCTTTGCTGTCACCTACTGGCCATCTAAAACTGTGAGAGAGGCCCGTGGGAGAAAACCTACCAACCCAGCTCTGTATGGATCCTTCGGATGTCTGCCAGTGGTTTCCATGGATTTTTACATTGCACAGGGCTATCCTGATGCAGTTTAGTTTAGTGTAACATTTTCTAAATCAGCATCCCCAGAGGTAGAACCCTAAAATCTGTGACTTCAGTGAGTGCCTCAGTTCACTTCTGTTATCAGCCAACTTTAGAGAAAGAGAGCCTGTATAATAGAAAAGAGGGTCCTTCGGGGCTCAGGCAGATGGGTTCCAGTCTCAGCTCTGCTTCTGCCACTGGCCAGTCCGTCATTTCTCTGAGCATTCTCTTCATTTGCAAGATGTGATTAATGAATATTTAATTTGGGAGGTTTTTCGTGGCGTTTAAGATCATGTTGGGTGATTAACTCATTCCTTTCTGTTTTTATGTATGGAAAGAAAAGAGAACAAATACTAAGCATCATCCAGAAACCACAGCAAAATAAAGAAAAGAAAAATCTCAAATCTCTTGGCCGTTCTTAGGAGTAGCTTTGACTGCTAAAATTCCTTCCTTGAACCTGCGACGTTTTCTTCCTCCTGTGTTAACACGCACACAGCTTCAGAAATGGCTCCACTGTTACCCAAGAAACATTCTCCTTTCCTAAAGAGTCCTTTACAGCAAAGCGGTGCTGTTTTTTTCAGAGTCTTCCTGGGAGTGTTGACATCCAGGGATGCAGGATCTCTGCAGGGGAAAAAGAAGACACAATCCCAAAGGAAGAATAGCCTGAGGAAGAGCCCAGGGCTCGGAGGTGAGACCCTGAACAGGACTCCCTCACCTGCTATCATATCATCCTTCTAACCCCCAAGCACCTGGCTGTGACCTCTTGGGGCTCCTCCCCTGTGACTCCTTCCTCCCTTCCCTCCATGCTGACAAGGTCGGTCCAACGGCCTGGATTAAATTCTGAGAAAATGACTTCACCTCCAGTGATGCCATCGGCACCTTGAAATGAGAAAGAAATTGGCAAGGAGCTGATAGCAGTGGCCCCCCGCTGCTCTGTGCCGAAGAACGCCAGGCTCTCATTTTCAGCACTGAGATTGCTTCTCTGCACCTCCGCTGACACCCACATCATGGGTTTTCTCCCTTGCCCCAGGGAGAGGAGCCCATCTCGGAGGCTCCTGCAGAAGGGGACCAGCCCCCGGCTCCTTCCGTCTGCTCTCCACCCTTGCTTTCCAGCTCCCTTTTGCAGACAAGAATGCATGCTGCAACTCCTTTCTTCCCCAGAAAGGCATGTTCTGTACCTGTCAGGCCCAGGTCTCTGCACAGTCACCTCCCGAGGGATGTCAGGACATTTCTGAGCTGTATTCCAGCCCCTCTCCCTCTCCTGGCCCTGGAGGTGTGGGCTGGACAATAGCACGGGACCCTCAATCTCTCTCTTCACAGCTTATCCATGGTTCTCTAAACCTTCCCCATGCAATGGCCCTCTTCTCACAGACCCCACCGCCTGGTCTCGTGGAATGCAGAGTCCAGGGCACCTCCCACACTGTGGTCCCTTCTGCAGTCAACCCGCCCAGACTCACCCTGGCCCAGCCTTCACCTCCTAACCTTAGAGCCACCTGAATCGCAAAGAAAGGTCAGTGGGTGTGAGGTCTTTAATTCTGGTTTTATTAGCATTTATTGCCAAGTGACCCTAACTGTGTCTTATCCAAGGACATCAGTTTGTTATTCTGGTTATTGTTATCTATATTATTGCTATTTTCCTGAAGAACTTTATAGCTTCCTCATCTGCATAATGAATGCTGTTATAACTCCCTCAAAAATTTTTCGATGAGCATTTAATCGATAATTTATTTCCATCTCTATTATATACACACATCTCTATTTCTCCCTCTATTATATATGCACATCTGGCTTATAAGTGCTTATTATTATAGTATTTATTATTGAAACAACCCCGATGATAGAAATCAATAACCTTATTTTACACATGACAAAGAAAAAGATCAGTTATGAAACACACAGGCACAAACAGCAGATAACTCATCTGGTCTGTGACTTGTGACAGTCTCAGGCACATCCTGCCATCTTCCTACACCAAGGGGGTGTGATACCCAGCAGAGGCTAAAGATCTGAGGAACAGGGAGATGTTCCCAGATAAATGTCTCTGGGGGCCGAGTCAGTGGCCCCTGAGAATCAGGCACCACCCAGAGAGGGAGGCAGATAAATGACAATTCTTGAGCGGATTTGTAATAAGCGTTCTGAAGAAACTTATTTGTGATCCTTGGTGGCTTCCATCACAAGCTCCTGCTTCTGGGCTTGGCTCTGACAGCAGCCCCTTCCCCTCCTTCCTCATCAGTAGAATGGAAGAGTGGACAAGGGCTCTCTCGCACTGCCTCTGGTGGGGGGTGGGGGGTGGTCACGGTACTGCTAGTGGGTTGCCAATGACTTTTTAAAATGTCTGGTCCCTTGGGGGCGAGTGGTCTGGCAGTTCTTGCTTAGCACAGTTTTATTCGGCACACATTGGTCACTATAGTCTACTTGAATAAGACCAGATCCCTCCCAATACCGTTCAAATTCCAGTAGCTCCGGTGCACCAATGGTGGGGAACTCCAGAACATACAAGAACACTGGACTTTGGCAGGCTGGTGGGAAGGGGATGGAATACGGGGTCCTTCTGCAATCGCTCCACAGGTGGAGTCTCGGGATTTACAATGAGGCGAATCTGCTGTGAAGGTCCCAAGTCTGCCCTTACTAGCTCTGGGACTCTAAGCAAATCACAGCCTCTCCTATCTTCAGGTTGCTTCCCTACAAATTCAAGAAGATGGGCTGGGCGCAGTGGCTTACGCCTATAATCCCAGTACTTTGGGAGGCAGAGGTGGGTAGATCACGAGGTCAAGAGATCGAGACCATCCTGGTCAACATGGTGAAACCCCGACTCTACTAAACATACAAAAAATTAGCTGGGCATGGTGGCGCATGCCTGTAATCCCACCTACTTGGGAGGCTGAGGCAGGAGAATTGCCTGAACCCAGGAGGCGGAGGTTGCGGTGAGCCAAGATTGCGCCATTGCACTCCAGCCTGGGTAACAAGAGCGGAACTTTAGTGGGAAGATGAGCAAGCCCAAGATTCAACGGGAAAAACATTCTTTGCAAAGTAGAGCCTTGCTCACGCCCCGGTTCACATACATTGGATTGTTCATTCTTCTTCTCTGACACTCTTGGGTCTACAGGACACTGATGCTTTAAAGATGGTGGGAGTTTTGACTCTTAAATTTATAGAAAGGAATAAACATTGTGAAAGGTGTCTGGCGACCTGTGGAGTGGGACTTTAGGAGGTTTCCAACGCAGCCTCTGGGGACCTAGCCCACGCCTCCTCCACTCACCACCTTCTCTTCCTTCTCCGACTTATTTCCATTCTTTTTTCTCCTTTTGCTTTGCTCCCTGCCATCTTTTGTCTTCTTTCTGCCCTTTCTTTTCTGTCTCCTTTTATAGAATACCAACCATGCTGCCAGATACGGGACAAGACCAAGTGAGTAAACGAGAACTTGTCCCTCATTCAAGAACCGACTGATCTCCTGAAAGTCAAAGGAGCATGAAGGAAAATAACCCAGAGAGGAAGAAGCAGGTGGTCAGCCCCAGCAGGGGCTCAGCTTTCACCCCTGCCTTAGGGGCATGAGCCTTGAGGATCTGCATAATATATAAGAATGCATGACCCAGGCAGGCTGCTGTGACAGTGGTGGGCTATATGAGCTTGGAATGGATTCTAACATTTTGAAGACAGGAAATTGTCCTTTAAAAGATATAAATTATTTCTATACCCTAAGAGTAGACCAAATTGACCATTTTGTATGGAAGACTGAATTTTGTGCCAGGGGATTCCCTACATGGTAATGCAGGCATAAAGGAGTTGTTATCCCCATGTCTTGGGAAAAAAATTGAACTCAGCAAAGTAACCTGAACAAGCTCTCTGCAGCAGAGGGAGAAAGGATGTGTTCTGCACACAGGAGGCAGAGGGAATTAGTTGTGGGAATTAATTGGCTGTAGAATAAGAATCTCTGCAGACTTTGTGGCTTCTATTCGAGAAATGTCACTTTTCTCTGCTTGGAGTTGGACACAGCAGTTCACTTCTTGTTCTTATGGACTTGTGTGACTTCTCATAAAAGCAAAAATGAGATGACCTCCTGAGGACTCCAGGAACAACCAGCATACTTGAGATTCTCCTCATGCTGAAGGTGAAAGTAGAAGAGCAAAAACACAGTGCCGCGTAGTTACTTCTGGCTAAGCACCCAATCAGCAGGTCAGTGGACGTCTGAGGTCATAAATCAAAGGCATTTTTAATTTTTAATTATGCACAAGCTCTACCCTCAAACCTAACCCAACAAATTACAGGCACAATTGACTCTATATTCCTTAGCATAGACTTCAGCGCCCATAACTGCTTGGATGCAAACCATCTTGCAGCTTAATTCCCCACCTCCGCCATAACGTATTCCACATTGCCCCACTCAGACCATGACCCCTCAGTGTAGCAAATTTCCTACTGGCTCTGCTGAGAACAACTGACCCCATCTCTGTTTCTCCTGGTCATTCAAACGATCATGAAATTCACATCTGTGAGTATTTTTTCGGACTCATCCCTCGCTGCAGAGCTGCACATCTCCTTTTGATCCTTTATTTTTGCACACACTTCTGGAACAGCACATCCTACTTTAGAAAACAGCACAGAATGGGGGAGGCAGGTGAGCAAAGTGGTTAATAGAACCCACTCTGGAACAAAAGCGTGAACATTAAAATGTAGATTTCCCCACTGGCTAGCAGTGGGACGTTGAACCATTTACTCACTCTCTCTAAACCTCAGTTTTCTCTTATAAAGTTAATCACAGTAGCTTTTCAAAGAGTTGTGAAGAATATTTCCAAGTGTTTAAATATCTAAGCGTAGTGCCTGGCAAAGAGGCTCTGCTCAATTCCTATCCACTCTTGTCAACCTCACCAGTATCTCCATGATTAAGTTATCATCATCCCCATCAGAAGCAGCAACCCCAGCATCCTTATCAACGTCACCATCCTCCTCACCATCCCATCATCCAGCTCCACCCTCATCATCACCATCTACAGCATCATCACCGTCCTGTGTGTTGTCACCCCCAACCCCATCCCCACCCCCATCATCATCATCATCATCACTGCCATCATTACAGGACCAGGGCTAGTGGACCTCCTAGATTTGTACTGTCTTGAAAGCCAGTCCAGGTTTCATTTTCCTGTATGTCTGCTGCGATATCAGAAAACATCCAGCCCTCTAGACAAGAAAGTTACCTCATTTGGGAGGATGCAAGGTTTTTGTAATTTATCAATCTCATTTTATAAGACGGAGAAATTGAGGCCCCAAGGGGGGCTGACTCCCCTGAAGCCTACAAATCATGTATAGCAGAGCTGTGCGTAGGCTGGGCGTGGTGGCTCATGCCTATAATCCCAGCACTTTGGGAGGCCAAGGCAGGTGGCTCACGAAGTTTGAGACCAGTCTGGTCAACATAGTGAAACCCCGTTTCTACTAAAAATACAAAACATTAGCCAGGTGTGGTGTCATGTACCTGTATTCTCAGCTACCAGGGAGGCTGAGGCAGGAGAATTATGTGAACCCGGGAGGCAGAGGTTGCAGTGAGCACGGATCACACCATTGCACTCCAGCCAGGGTGACAGTGTCAGACTCTTTCTCAAAAAAACAAAACAAAACAAAACAAAACAAAACAAAACAAAACAAACCCAGAGCTGAGCCTAGTCTGCAGGGCCCTCTTATACATTGTTAAGCTGCAGGTGCTGGCTTAAGAAAACAAAAGGAAGTAGAAAACCCTGAAACTACAACACTTCTAGAAAGAAGTCTTTTGGCAATTAGATTTTAACATTTTAGCCACAATAAGCTGCAACAGAATTGAGGTGTGGTTTTCCAGGAGAGAGACAGAATATACACATAGACTGTGTCCACAGGACCCACAACTCCTGCAGCCACCAGCTGGGAAGCCAGATCACGGCCTCTGAAGACACTGACCCAGAATAATCAGGACTTGGTCGACAACTGCCAGATTCCCTTATTCTGCCCCACTTTCAACTCAGGACCAAGCAGATAAAACTAAACATGCTCCCTAAACCGGGAACATCGGATGCTCCTTCTCTTCTGCCAGCACCTTCCCAGTCAGCACCTGCCCCTGCCTCTCTGTGTTCCTCTAGAAAGCTCTTCCTGCCCTTGAGTCTCTGCCAGATGCAAGGGCTCAACATTTTGCTACTGCAAATTCTGAAGAAATCGCCTCTGTTTGTTTTCATTTGGGTGATCTTTGTTTATTTCTACACATTTGAGACAAAGAATACTTTTATCAGGGCCAAACAAAGTCAGAGGCCAGCATGAGGGCTCTGGTAACAGAAAAAACAGAAGTTCACCTAATGAAGCCAGTTGTCTCCTGCACACCCAGCCTGTGGCTCCCAGGGCTTCAGCCTCTCTGACCAAAATCACCACACGTTCTTACTGACTTTCCTTGTCCACCGCCTAGGGTTGGAATGATGGGAGCGTCCAGCTGGGCAGCTGAGGAAAGCTATATATGCATTGCTTAATACGGTAGCTACTGGCAATGTGTGACTACCAAACACTTGAAATGGGGCTGGCAGGAATTGAGATGTCCTGTGAAATCCATGCCAGATTTTAAAGACAAGAAAAAAACATGAAATATCTCATTAAAAATGTTATATTCATATGTTTAAATAGGTTCAATAAAATCTATTATTAAAATTCATTTCACCTGTTTTCTTTTTAGTGTTTACTATGAATATAAGAAAATTGAAAATCACTCTGTGGCTCCCATTATATTTCTATTATTAGACAAGGTGATCTACACCACAGTGAGCATCAATTCTAAATGTCCTGCTGGCCACTGGCCACCTAGACGTACCACTGTGTGGGCTGATTCCACCTGTTTACTCTCTGATTACTACAGAGTCTCCAAGCTTCACATTTTCATGCCCTGAACCTTGGCCCTATGCCAGTGATTCTCAAGCACGTGTTCCTGGGTCAGAGACATCGATATCTCCCAGGAATACTGTGGAAGGGCAGAAGCGAGAAGGCTGAGATTCCAGGTCAGGACCACGGCCCTTCAGCGCCTGGTGGGCCTGCAGTCCCTGCTCTAACGAGCTGTCTGGATGGATCTGAGCTGCACAGAGGTACTCTGAAGCAACCTGACACAGACACTGATTTTTACCCAGCCCTTAGTCACCCATCCCTCACCGCTTCATCCCTGCTAACAAAACCCTGGTGTCTCTCAGACGGTGGTGACCTTGACCCTGGTGTCTCTCAGGCAGTGGTGGCCTTGGCTCTGGTGTCTCTCGGGTGGTGGTAGCTTTGACCCTGGTGTCTCTCGGGCGGTGGTGGCCTTGACCCTGGTGTCTCTTGGGCGGTGGTGGCCTTGACCCTGGTGTCTCTTGGGCAGCGGTGACTTTGACCTGAACCCTCCTGAGCTGAGGCCAGTTCTGGCCTCCCATTCTCCCTTCCCTGATGCCTCTCCCCCACCTGCCTCGAGACTAAAACTAAGGGTAGCTAGTTGCCAGGGCTCTGGCTGCGGGTGGCTGGGAAGCCAACCACATCTCTTCTGTGACAGCTTTTCCTCCTCAGCAAAAGCAAAGCCTCCTTTTCTGCCTGACCCACTTCTCTCCTTCCCGAGCAGCTTCTGCAGGAGGGCACGGTGCTGGACCTGCCAAGGCTTCAGCCACATCGAGGGAAAAGCCCAGAGCCATGGGATGGCCAAGTTGCTGGACCGAGGCTGCCATTGCCAGACCCAGCATCTCTTGTTAAGAGGGATAACCAGGTGATCTTTGTAATCCCCTGTTAATTGGATATTCTGTTCCTAGCAGCTGAGCGTACCCCAAATTTTATAAACCTCACACCTTCTACAGCTACTGAAGTTCTAAGCATCTGTGAAGGCCCACACCACAGTGCTGTCCGCTGACAATGCTGACTTTTACCCCAGCCGTGATGCTGGAAGACGGCCATGGCTAAAGAACCTCCCCCTCCCAAACTGTGTGTGCCAGGAACCCGCGTATGGCAAGAAGCCCCCCTTCCCAAACAAGGGTGCATGGATGCCCCCCGTTTACCTGTGGCAAGACCAAGCACTGACCTCCACATTCCCATTGTTTGCCCCTGAACAATTAGCAGAACTGCTCGTCCTCACTGATTCATTAAAAAAAAAAAAAAAAAAAAAAAATTAGCCAAACTCTGCTTGTCACTCCTTCCCTGCAGAGCCCGGACCCCAGCCTGAGCCCTCCCAAAGGTCCTCCAGAAACAGGCTGCCTGAGGGCACAGCTCCCACCGACACCCGTTTCTTTCTAGACTCTTTCACTCTGTTCTTTAAAAGATAAACTCTTCTCCTGAGAGACTGGCAGATGCCATGGTCCTTCTTCTCTCTGGCAAGTATCCCTGGGAGTCATGTCTCCTTTCCTAAGTGTTGATTTGTTTTGTATTTGACACTATCATCATACACACACACACACACACACACACACACACACACACACACACTGGTAGGTAGCCTGGAGGTGACCCCCAACTATTCCCTCTTCCTGCTTCTCACCTCCTTGTGTCAGCCTCATCTTGAGTGTAAGGTGGACCTTGGGACCCAGTTCTAATGAATACAATGCAGCAGAAAGAGGGCATGTCTGAGTTTCGGTTCTAAAAAGACTGCAGCTTCCAGGTGGGAGACTGGCACCCCCTCTCTCTGAAGACTCATGCTGGGAGAGCCAGGTGCCGTGTCCTGCAGACCCTTAGCAGGTCCATGGAGAAGTCCCCATGCCTCAGCCAGGGAGGAGCTGCCCACAGCCTTGGGGGTGGACGATGTGGAAGGGCAACCATCGAGCCTCGAGGTGACTGAGCCACGGGTTTGAGGGGTGCCTAATGAGAGACCCTGAGCCAGGACCCCACAGCTAAACTGCCCCCAGATCCTGAACCTCAGAAACTCTGAGTGTTTATTTTTCTCTTTTCCAGAGAGACAAAACAGCCTGTGATTTCCTTATTCTCTGCCAATTGGAACCTATGGTATGTCTATTCTTTTATTAATATCTTCATTTAAAAATAAATCTCCATATTTAATTTAATTTCAGTTATTAAATATTTCAGTTTCTATTCTGCTAAGTACATGTGTACATGCTAACTTCACTGAACACCCTTTCCCATCATTTTATTTTAAATTTTTCTTTATTTTTATACCTAAAGTAAAATATACAGTAACCAAAATATTCTAACTGAAAATTAATTTTTGTACGGTTCCATACAAGTAATTTAACTGAAATGGGCAGCATTTTCGCTTACATGGTTGACTTTGTTGACACGCCGTTAACTTTGGTGATCATCATTAGATTTTTTTTTTTTTTAAACTTCTTTCAATGAGAAGTTTCCTCTGATAAAACGTAGGTCATTCTGATTTGGTGTAGCTTGATACAGTTTGGCTGTGTTCCCTCGCAAATCTCAACTTGAATTGTATCTCCCAGAATTCCTACGTGTTGTGAGAGGGACCCAGTGGGAGGTAATTGTAATTACCCAGAAGGAGAGTAACAAGGGGCGGGGCGGGGGGGGGGGTGGTCTGTCCGGTGCTATTCTCTCGTGATAGTGACTAAGTCTCCTGAGACCTGATGGGTTTATCAGTGGTTTCCGTTTTTGCTTATTCCTCATTTTCTCTTGCCACGGCTACATAAGAAGTGCCTTTCGCTTCCTGCCACGACTCTGAGGCCTCCCCAGCCACGTGGAATGTAAATCCAATTAAACCTCTTTTTCTTCCCAGTCTCAGGGACGTCTTTATCAGCAGCGAAAATGGACGAATACATAGCTCATTCCACGTAAGTTCACGGTACCTGTGTTTTTCTCTTCTATAAAGTCAACAGAAATATATTCACCCTCCTATTTGGTTGTTTTTTGCTTGTTAAGACATACGAAAGGAATTGTACAATGTCCATTTTTAATGTTGTTTGTCTTAATACTTTTCAGATTACAGTTACATTTTCTCTCATTTGATCCTTACCATAACCCTGGGAGGAAAATGTATGGTCTTTATCATAAATAAACTTGTTATTCCCAGTTTACAAAGAAGGGTATGGAAGTTCAAAGAAAGGAAGTAACGTGTATAAGTTCCCATGGCAAGTAAGTAGTAGAATCTAATTATTTCTGCAAATCCTTCCCACCCTGCAGTCCTCAAGGATTTCCACCCAAATATACCTGAGAACAGGGTCCCGGCTTCCTCCCCAGGCTCCTGATGTCCAGACTCTGGCCAGCTTCCCTTCACAGCCCCCAAATCCCTACCCTGTGGTGCTGTACCTGACACAGGCACAGCGATGGAGCTAGGCCGGCTCCTGCCTCTCCTGCAGGGCTTTTCCACACCCCTTCCTTACAGTGTCCTGGAATTCCTAAGGAAGATTTAGACTCAGACAGTATGTTGGGACCCTCTTTATTCGGCTGAATTTCCTAAGCATCAAGGAAGTGGGTATGGGAGCACACTTATCAATAAAAGATGTTGTGGGTGCCCCACGAGGCATCTCCTTCACCCCCTGTGATTTCAGCCACACCAACAGATGAAAGAGACTTGTGAATAGCAACACACTTGATGCACCTGCTGTGAGCTTTTTGTTATCTGCCTGAAGGCCTTCTCTGAAGCCATGGAAATTCACTCAGCATCTCTACAAAAGTGCACTCAGGAGGTGTCTGTTTGTCTTTTTGCTATTGATTTTTTAGTATTTTTATATCATAAATTCTTTGTTAGATACACATTGCAAATATTTTCTCCCAGTCTTCTGCTTACCTATTGATTCACTTAAAGGTATCATTTGGTGATTACATTTAAAAAACAATTTGTTAACACCATGTTCTTTCTTTTTATTTTCTTTTAGGGTTAGTACTTTTGTGTCCCAAGAAACTTTTGTCTACATGAAGAGAGTGTATTTGAGACAATATGTGTTCTTCTGTAAGTTTTATGGTTCTAGCTTTTAAAATTAAGTCTATGATTCATTTCAAATTTACATTAAATAAATTACCATCTAAGGCCAGGCATGGTGGCTCATGCCTGTAATCCCAAAACTTAGGAGGCTGAAGTGAGTGGATCACTTGAGGTCAGGAGTTCGAGACCAGCTTTGCCAAAATGGTGAAACCCCATTTCTACTAAAAATACAAAAAGTAGCTGAGCATCACGGCACATGCCTGTGGTCCCAGCTACTTGGGAGGCTGAGGCAGGAGAATTGCTTGAACCCCGGAGGTAGGGGCTACAGTGAGCTGAGATCGTGCCACTGTACTCCAGCCTGGGCAACAGAGTGAGACTCAATCTCAAAAAAGAAAAATTACTGTCTAGATGATTGAAATAGGGATTGAGTTTTTAAAAATATAGTTATCCAGTTGTTTGGCAAGTTAACCTTGCTAAATTTACCGATCAGTTCTAGCCTTCTTTTGTAGCTTCCTTAGGCATTTCCACATATACAATCACGTTACCTGAGAATGCAGAAAGCTTGAGTTCTTCCTTCGTGTTATTGATGCCTTCCCCACTTCTGCATGCCTGTCGGTCTGTGGTCTGAGACTTTCAGTGCAATTGCATGTAAGTCGTGCAAGTGGCCACACATGCCCAGTACCCAGTGACAGCAGGAAAGCATTCAGTATTTAACAATTAAGTATGATGAGGCTGTAGTTTTCCAGGGACCCTTCCCATCAAATTTAGCACATTGTCTTCTATTTCTGTTTGATGTAGACTTTTATCCTGAATAGTTATTAAATTACAACAAATAATTTTTATTCTTCTACTAAAGTGGTTGTATGGTTTGTCATCTTAATTTAGTAATGCAAAGCAAGTCATCTTACTGAGGTATGCCTCACTTGGTCACATGCTACATATTTCTAGTTTCATTTTAGTCATCTTTTGTTATGAATGTTTGCATTTCCATTTATGAGAAAGGTTGGTCTATAGCAGTTTTGTTTACTTTTAATATCCTCCTATGTTGTCATTTTTAGCCTTATGCCGACTTCATAAATAAGTTAGTTGAGAAGCATTTCCTCCTCCTCTGTTTTGAAAGTTATATTTTAAAGATTGATATTATTTCTTGTATGTTTGATGTAATTCTCCAGTGAAGCTCTCTGAGCCTGAGGTTTGCTTTTTAAGGAAGTTTTTAAATTATAAATTTCATTTTTTAATATAAGATATGCAGATATCCCATTTCTTGTTTTATTCATTTCATAAAGTTGTCTCGTGTGTGTGTGTGTGTGTGTGTGTGTGTGTGTGTGTATGTGTGTGTGTTTTGAGACAGAGTCTTGCTCTGTCACCCAGGCTGGAGTGCAGTGGCACCATCTTGGCTCACTGCAACCTCTACCTCCTGGGTTCAAGCCATTCTCCTGCCTCAGTGTCCCCAGTGGCTGGGATTACAGGCATGCACCACCATGCCCAGCTAATTTTGGTATTTTTAGTAGAGATGGAATTTCACCATGTTGGCCAGGCTGGCCTCGAATTCTTGGCCTCATGATCTGCCCTCCTCAGCCTCCCAAAGTTCTAGGATTACAGGCATGAGCCACTGCGCTGGCCTAAAAAAAAAAAAAAAAAAAAAAAAAATGGTCAAATTTGGCCAGGCTCTGTAGCTCACGCCTGTAATCCCAGCACTGGGAAGCAGAGGCAGGTGGATCACCTGAGGTCAGGAGTTCAAGACAGGCCTGGCCAACATGGTGAAACCCTGTCTCTACTAAAAATGCAAAAAATTAGCTGGGCATGGTGGTGCACACCTGTAATCCCAGCTACTCTGGAGGCTGAGGCATGAGAATCTCCTAAACCTGGGAGGTGGAGGTTGCAGTGAGCCAAGATTGTGCCACCACTGCACTCCAGCCTGGGCGATGGAGCAAGACTCCATCAAAAAAAAAAAAAAAAGTCAACTTTGCCTTATTATCAATTTTGTGTTTGTTGAATATGTAGTAATGTACCTTTTCCTCCTGCTGTTAGAATTTGAGTCTTCTCCTTACTAAACCATTTGAAAACATTCTTTTATGAATCTATTTTGCTTTAAGATAAAATGCATTCATTTCACGTGTCCAATGCAGTGGTTTAAGTATATACACAGAACTGTGCAACTCCCGCCACAGTCGAATTTTAGAATATCTTCATCATCCCCGAAAGAAACCCTGCACCCATTAGCAGCCACTCCTCATTTCTCCTCTTTCTTCCCCAGCTCCTGGCAACTACCTAGACATGATGTCTAGATATTTTCTCTCTCTATGGATTTGCCCATTCTGTAATTTTTTAAACCAAATCTTTAACATTGAATGTTTAGGTTGTTTCTACATTTTTACTATTATTAAGGCTTCATTTATGTCGAATACATACAATACAGTGTTTAAATGTTTTGCCTGGTTATATTTTTAAGAAAGAAACTAATGTATATTAAATGTCTGCTATGTGTTGAGTGTCTTCATAGACATATATCTTAGCTATTAGTTGTATTTTTAAGAAGAGAGCATAAAAATCCAGCACTATTCTCTCTGTTCTATTTCTTCCTATGTTTATTATGGTAAAATATACGTAATATAAAATGTATCATTTTAACCATCTTTAAGTGGAGCCTTTGGTGACATTAAGCTCATTCACATTGTTGTGCACGGTCACTAGCATCCATCTCCAGAACTTTCTCATCTTCCCAAACTGAAACTTTTTCCCTGTTAAATAATAATTTCCCATTCCCTTCTTTCTTTTGGGTCTTATTTGTTTCACGTAGCAAAATTCCTTTCAGATTCATCCGTGTTGTACCATGTGGCAGAATTCAATTTCTTTTCAAGACTGAATAATATTCCACTGTATGTATGTACCACCTTTGGCTTATCCATTCCTTTATTGATGGACATTTGTGTTGCTCCCACCTTTTGACTATTGTGAATGATGCTGCTGTGAACATGGGCATATGAATTTCTGTTTGAGTCTCTGCTTTTAACTCTTTCATTTATCTACCCAGAAATGGACTTTCTGGATCACATGGTAATTCTATGTTTAATTTTTTTGAGAAATTGCCAGACTGTTTCCCACAACAGCTGCATCATTTTATGTTTTTACAAGACATACACACAGATTGCAATTGTGGCACGTTTTTTGCAGAACACCTGTTATTTTCTGTTTTTTTGTTTGTTTGTTTGTTTTTTGTTTTTCTTTAATAGCAGTCATCCTAACGTTATGAAACAATACCTCATTGTGGCTTTGATTTGCATTTTTCCAGATTAGTGACATTGATTATATTTTCATGTGCTTGTTGGTCATCTATATATCTTGGAGAAATGTCTGTTTGAGATTTTTGTTCATATTTAACTTATTTGTTTGCTCATTGTTGAGTTGTAGAAATTTTAATATATTCTAGATATCAGTCCTTTGCCAGATATATGATTTGCAAATATTTTCTTTCATTCTGTGGATTACCTTTATACTCTGTTGATAATGTCCTTTGATGCACAAAACTTTTAGTTTTACTGAAGTTCAGTTTATCTATTTTTTCTTCATTGCCTGTGCTTTCAGTGCCATACCTAAGAAATCATTGCCAAATCCAATACCATGAAACTTTTCTCCTCAATTTACTTTTAAGAGTTTTGTAATTTCAGCTCTTATGTTTAGATCTTTGATCCACTTTGAGTTCATTTTTGAATGCAATGTAAGCTAAGGGTCTAAATTTGTCCTTTTGCATATGGATATCTAGGTTTTCCAGTATCTGTCCTTTCCCCATTGATCTAGGTGTCCTTGTTGGAAATAATTAACTGCATGTGTGATAATTTATTTCTGGGTCCTCTATTCTATTCCATTTGTCTGCCTATCTGTCTTTATGATAGTACCATGCTGTTTTAATTATTGCAGTTTTGTAGTAAGTTTTGAAATCAGAAACTGTGAGTCCCCCAACTTTGATCTTTTTCTCCTGTTCTTTTTTGTTCTTAGTACATCTTGCTATGGAGTTATTAATTTTATTTTGTTAACTTTTTCAAATAAAATTTTGATTAAGTTGACATTTTTTCCTTTGTTATACATCATTGAATTCTGCTTTTATTTTTATTATTATTCTTCTACCTACATTGAATTTTTAAATACATTTTTCATGTTCCCAAGGTGGAAGCTTAGTTAATTTGTTTTAAACCTTGTTTCTTTTGCAATATTGGCATTTGGTGCTAGGTATTCCTTTTAAGCATTGCTTAGAACATTTTGAAATATTGATGTTTTGTTATCATTTATATGAAAGTATTTTCTAATTTTTTTAAGATTTATTCTTTTACCCATGGGTTATTTCAAAGTTTATTGAATAATTTCCAAATATTTGGAGCTTTTTAGATACATTATTGTATTGATTTTAAATTTTATTTAACGTAGTCAGCAAACATACTCAGTATGATTCTCAATTGTGTAACCTTCAGTGAACTTTTCTGTTGCCCAACATTTGGTTTATTTTGGCAAATACTCCAGGTGAACTTGAAAGAAAGTTTTTTTCTACATTTATTGGGTACATTATTTCATAACATTAAGTCAAACTATTGATAGTGTTGCTCAGTCTGTATTTTAACTCATTTCTTCTGATTGCTAAATCAGTTCTCAGCTCCTGAGGAAAGCATGTTAATTCTCCAGTCACAATGATGGATATATCTATTTGTCACTTTAGTTCTGTTGTCATCACAGCAGTTGAAGCTGTTGCTAGGTGCATATAATTTAAGACTGTTATGGCATGATGATGAATTGAGCTTTTCTCATTATTAAATATTCTTCTATATCTCTGGTAATAGTCCTTATCTTGATGTCTCCTTTTTCATTTTAATAGAACTCCTGCTTTCTTATGTTTAGTGATTGCAAAGATATCACTTCCCGTCCTTTCAGTTTTAAACTGTTTGAGTCTTTTTCTTTTTTTTTGAGATGGAGACTCACTTTGTCTCTCAGGCTGGAGTGCAATGGCAAAATCTCTGCTCACCACAGCCTCCGCCTCCCAGATTCAAGTGATTCTCCTGCCTCAGTCTCCTGAGTAGCTGGGATTACAGGTGCCTACCACCACACCCAGCTAATTTTTATAGTTTATTTTATTAGAAATGGGATTTCACCATGTTGGCCAGGCTGGTCTGGAACTCCTGACCTCAGGTGATCTGCCCACCTCAGCCTCCCAGAGTGCCAGGATTACAGGCATGAGCCACCGAGCACAGCCTGTTTATGGCTTTGGATTTAAGTTATGTAACTTTAATCAAGATCTACTTGGATCTTGTTTTTTCTTTACACAACCTTATAATCCAAACATTCCATGCGGTAAACTTCTTCATTTGCAGTAAGTGTCAGCATCACCATTTTTAAGTTTCGGGCTTTCACCTGGGTATTTGTTTTCTGTTAGTCTCATCTGTTGTTACTCTGTTCCTTCTTTTACATTTTTGACTATTTCTTTATATCACATTATAACTATGTTATTGGTTGATAGTGTCCTTCAAAAATATTTATTTACTGCTTATGAATGTGACCTTGTATGGAAATACATTTTTTGCAGATATAATCAAGTTAAGATGAAGTGACATTGGATTTGTGTGAGGTCTGACCCAGTGTGTGATGTTCTTATAAGAAGAGGATGTTTGGACATAGACAGAGACACAGAGAGAGCACCATGTGAAGATGAAGGCAGACAGGGAAATAGTGTATCTGCTCATTAAGGAGTACCAAGTATTGCCAACATTACTAGAACTCAGAGAGAGGCAAGGAGGGGTCCTCCCTTAGAGTCTTCAGAGAGAGCAGGGTCCCATCAACACTTCAATTTCAGATTTCTGCCAACATTTTAGTTGCTGAACTCATCCTGTTTTTGATAATTTGTTATGGCAGTTGTAGAAAACGGATACAATATCCTTTATGTACCTTTTTTTTTTTTTTTTTTTTGAGATGGAGTCTTACTCTGTCACCCAGGTTGGAGTGCAATGGCGCAATCATGGCCCACTGCAACCTCCACCTCCCAGGTTTAAGCAATTCTCCTACCTCAGCCTCCCAAATAGCTTGTATTACAGGCATGTGCCACCACAACCGGCTAACTTTTGCATGTTTACGGGAGATGGCGTTTCACCATGTTGGCCAGGCAGGTCTCAAACTCCTGACCTCAAGTGATCCACCCACCTCAGCCTTCCAAAGTGCTGGGATTACGGGTGTGAGCGCCTGTGCCAGGCCCCTTTAAGTACTTTTAAATTCGATGTATTTATGTTATGTTTTAGTTGTGCTCTAAAGATTATTATTGGCATACTTGATTAATGATCACTGTCTACTTTCAAATAATCATATACTTCAGAAAAAAAGTAAAAATCTCACAAAAATATAAATCCATTTACTTCCTTTCTGCCCTTTGTGCTCTGTACTTATAGAATTTACAAACTCCACAATACCTTGTTATTTTTGCTTTATATAGTCAATATATTAAAGTGTACATGATAGTAAATAAGGTTTTTAAATATATTTATGTACATATTTATAAATCTGATGTTCTTAGTTCTGAGCTCCCATCAGGTATCTAACTTCCTTATCATTCCCCGTAGATTTATTCACGTAGTTTTCATAGTTATGTTAAAGCCCTTATCTCCTAATTTCAAACTCTGGGCTACCTCTGGGTCTGTTTCTAGTTAATGTTGTGTCACTTAATTTTGGCTGCATTTTGGTTGGTTTGCCTTTATACATACCTTTAAACTTTTTAAAAATTATATGTATGCATTATATGCAAGGATACAGTAGATCCAAAGAACATAATAATTATGCTTTGAAAGTTCTCAGGATCTGACTACTGGTTAAACTCTTAAAACTTTTTTTTTTTTTTTTTTTTTTTTTGCTTTACTATCCATCTGCCAATTTTCTGAATCGAAAACTATCTCTTTCTGATATAAAGCCTAGTCACTAGGCTTTTGAGTCTTCTGTCCTGCTTCTAGCCTTTTTCTTTTATGGAAATCCATTTCCTTGCTTCTTCCTTGTCCCAGCCTTCAGCCAGCTGCCACCTTATACTTAGTGAAGGCAATCTCTCTCATCTCTCCTATCTGCCTCCAGACTTTGGACAATTGCTACCTTCCATTCCTGGCAGTCTACTCTAGATTTTCTGTATTTCCTGCCCTGACTCCATCCAAAAGCAAGCATCTGCATGCAGCGAGACAGGCTCCATCCAAGTTGAAAAATCTCTTATAGCTCCTCTGCCTTCCTTCAAAGTCTAACATATCATACACAATTGGCAAGGGCCCCAAGGAAAATACTGGCAGGTGGTTGCAACAAGCTCTGTGATGCAGGCATCTAGCAATTCCACTCCATCCTATCAGCTCACACGTGGCCTTGAAACACCTGTAAAAATGTGCACTTGTTTCTTCTTGGTTCTCCTATATCAGATTCACTTCCTCTGTCATGACTCTGAAGATGAAAACGTATGTGGACTCTTCTCTCCTAGGAAGACTTCATTGCTTTTGGGAATTTAATTCTGGCTTCTTTTTAAGCACATGCAGATTGCTGATTTTTTAAAATTATAATAATTGTGTTTATTCAGGTTGTCCTTGGTTTTTAGGGTGCTGAGGACAGTCGCTTGAGACTTTCAGCCTCATCGTTGGAAGAAGAGGTGCTCAGAATGGCCACATCCTCATCATACTCTCTGTACTTCCCTTAAACTCTAAAGTAGCGTGGCTCTTTCTCTAATCAATAACTCAAAATATGAATCATGGTTATACTTTGGAGATAGTCGGGATTTCTCATGTAGGACTTGTGGAGTCACCAATAGCAATGTGGGTTGACAGAAATGAACAGACCCTCGGAAGTTGGCAAGACACCCCCCCCCCATATTTTAGAGTATAAAAGGCTTGTGCATAGAGGATGCAGAGGACTAGCTGGGGTCATCCAGCAACAGGTGCTCAGAACTCCCACTTTCCACACCCTGATCCTGCCACTTCTGTAGCACCGGACTCTTGGAGCTTCAGTTCCGTCATTAGGAAAATGAGTGAGTTGAATTAGATAATGGATGGCTCCGTCCAGCCTCATGAGTCTAGTTTTTCCTTTCCTTGTACCTGCTTAATCTTTCAAGGATGTCAAGGACATGATCCATGCACATCATCAGAGGAGCTTTTCTATTGATGCCTAAAGGTTTGCCAGACCGTGTCTGGATCACGTTGCCCAGGGGAAAAACAATGATAGCTTATTGTTGAAAATAATTCAAAGCCAAAATGACACAACATTTTTAAGACATGAATTTTCACAAAAAGTCCCAACATGTTCATGTAAAGTATTCTTAGGGTATTGTCAAGTATAGTAGAAACACTATAATTCCATAGTTATTTCACTGCCAGAGAGGACCACCATAAAGAATTTAGTATTTATTTCTTACAGTTTTATGGGCTTATGTTCATTTTATGTTTTTGCCCCTTCAGTATACATTTCTTCCCTCTGTTAGAATACTCTGCTGGATATCAGAGTATGGCAAGAACAAAACAGACAAGGCTTCTACTCTCACGGACCTTTCCTTCCAGTGGTGGAGGCAGACAAGAGGCAAACAAAATGAGTCAACAAGGACATCCCACAAGAAGAGGTGACAGGGTGCCCGGGAAAAGAACCACTCCAGAAAGCACGTCTCTCTGAGAAACGAAGGTCCGAATCATATGTAAGAATCAGACATTTTAAAATATGAGGTAAGAGTGAGATGATGAGAAAAATGCAAAGGCCCTGAAAACGATCAAGTCAGTGCACGCACCCCAGCGAGAGTGGCTCGACTGTGGAGAGCGGGAGGGTGGCAGGGCATGCCTGAGGACAAAGGCAGAGGCCACAGCCTGTGGCCTCTGTAATTGGGCTTCAGTATGCTCCAAGGGCAAAGCAAAGTGATTGGAAGGATTTAAGCAAAGGCTTCAAGCAAAGGCTTCACCGTTGAATTCCTCATTTAAAATCTGGTTAAATATAGACACACATTTATAATGCATAGCTATCTAAAATAGAGAGCATACTTTCATTCATACACATATCTTTTTCTATTGAAGATATCCCTTATTGTCTTAGAAGATTTGTTTTCATATTTGCTTCTGACACATCTTTCAGTTAAAATGTGAAACATTTTCACTTGTTGGCTTATTGAGGCTGCACACAGTTGTTTCCAACAGCATTGCACAATTTCTCATGATCTCCTCTTTGAACAGGAATGTTCCTTGAAATGGTGATCGCATTTGTGTAATTTCAATTTGTTCACTTAATTATTCACTTCCTCGTTCAAGTATTTGGCCAACATTGTTTGAGCCTCTACTATGCCTACCACGCTAGGCATTCAGAGAAACATGAATAAGTGAAGGGGACTGTCCTTAAGAGTCTGGTGAAGGAGATCAACTGTACATGACCAAGAACCAACCAGTTCTTTGAGAGTGGGAGGGAAGATTTTACAGAATAGAAGAGAAACTCTTCTATGCTGAATGCTTCCCTGATCCCCAGTCTCCTAAAGCTTGACCTCAAATTCGATCAAAGGAAAAATCAAGTTTCAGGAGACTGGGGATCAAGGAAGCATTCAGCATCTCTGATGCTCAGGAAGAGTTCTGAAAGATAAGGGGGAGTGGTCAGGAGACAGAGGACAGGATATGTCCAGAGAGGAAACAGATAAATGCACAGCGGAGGATGCAGCCCAGGCCGTGACAGGTGAATATACAGGGGAGGATGCAGCCCAGCCCGTGACAGCTGAATATACAGGGGAGGATGCAGCCCAGCCTGTGACAGCTGAATATACAGGGGAGGATGCAGCCCAGCCTGTGACAGGTGAATGCACAGCGGAGGATGCAGCCCAGCCCGTGACAGGTGAATGCACAGGGGAGGATGCAGCCCAGCCTGTGACAGGTGAATGCACAGCGGAGGATGCAGCCCAGCCCATGACAGGTGAATGCACAGTGGAGGATGCAGCCCAGCCCGTGACAGCTGAATGCACAGGGGAGGATGCAGCCCAGCCCATGACAGGTGAATGCACAGGGGAGGATGCAGCCCAGCCCGTGACAGGTGAATGCACAGGGGAGGATGCAGCCCAGCCCGTGACAGCTGAATGCACAGGGGAGGATGCAGCCCAGCCCGTGACAGGTGAATGCACAGGGGAGGATGCAGCCCAGCCCGTGACAGGTGAATGCACAGGGGAGGATGCAGCCCAGCCCGTGACAGGTGAATGCACAGGGGAGGATGCAGCCCAGCCCGTGACAGGTGAATGCACAGGGGAGGATGCAGCCCAGCCCGTGACAGGTGAATGCACAGGGGAGGATGCAGCCCAGCCTGTGACAGGTGAATGCACAGGAGAGGATGCAGCCCAGCCCGTGACAGCTGAATGCACAGGGGAGGATGCAGCTCAGCCTGTGACAGGTGAATGCACAGGGGAGGATGCAGCCCAGCCTGTGACAGGTGAATGCACAGGGGAGGATGCAGCCCAGCCCATGACAGGTGAATGCACAGGAGAGGATGCAGCTCAGCCCATGACAGGTGAATGCACAGGAGAGGATGCAGCCCAGCCTGTGACAGCTGAATGCACAGGGGAGGATGCAGCCCAGCCTGTGACAGGTGAATGCACAGCGGAGGATGCAGCCCAGCCCGTGACAGCTGAATATACAGGGGAGGATGCAGCCCAGCCTGTGACAGGTGAATGCACAGGGGAGGATGCAGCCCAGCCTGTGACAGGTGAATGCACAGTGGGGGATGCAGCTCAGTCTGAGACAGCCCTCCTCACTCAGCCACAAGAAGAAATTCATGGTGAGGAAGAAGAATCATGGCCCAGGGAGTCGTGCCACTGGAGCTTCCCACTTGTTTTTTCCACCGACTCCCTTTGTTTTTTCATAGTTAAGATCCTTCACCTCTCTGGGCCTCCACAGCCACGCCTCAAAGAAGTCTTTCCTTGGGCTTTTTCATTCTGTGGCTGTAAGTAAAAAGCCGGACACAGTGTGGGGAAATTATTTGCTTTGACCGCTTCTGACCGCTCCTGAGCTCTGATACCCAGCCAAGTCCTTTTCCCAGCAGACAATATTGAAACAATTAATGTAATGAGAAATGCTGATCTCAGTGAGGGCATCTTGAACAAAATAAGGGGAATAATTAAGTGACATGGTAGTGATAGATTCAAAGTAACAAGGAGGCAATTCGGTCCAGCTTCCTTCTGGTAATTTGCAAGTCTCCAGCTGCTCTGCCTGGTGGTCATTCGGCCCTGGCCTGCTCGTCTCCAGCTAAGGGTTACTCGCCATCCACAGGAATGAACCTTCTCTTCTGGGTGGCCAAGATCTGATGCTGTTATGCTAGAGAAGATCTGTTTGTTCCAGATTTTGGGGCTTGTTCACAATCCCACCCTAAGCTATAGAGGTGTTTAAGTCTAAAAGTTTAATTCCATCCTTACTGTGGTTCGCTCACCTAGGCACCAGGAATATGGGGTGCCTGAAATCCCCCTTGCCACAGTGGATGGTTTATGAACTCGGATTTTGCAGAGACCCCTCTTCCTCTCTGTGTGTGGCTGCAGTTACCAGGCTTGGGACTTGAACCACTGCTGTGGTTTCCCCACTGTGAGAAAGAAAAGGCAGCAGACATATTGGGTGGGGACAGAGCAAAGGACTTGCAGAGACACAGAGACAGGTCTATGAAACCATTTCCAACCCCACCTCCTTTATTGTCTAAGCCAGTTTGACTTGGGATTTCTGTTACTTATAAAAAGATGTATCCTAAAAGCTCTCAAAGACACAGAGTTGGGCGTATGCACCACATCCCTGTGGGAGCCCAGCGTCCCTGAGTTCTTGCTGCTCCAGACCTTCTGGTCTGGACAGGGTCCTGGAGCTAACTGGAGTCGCGAGCATTCTGGACCCATGAATCCCCCAAGTTGTGTTTGTCCCACAGCCCTCTCTGGGGAACCTCATTTCATAACATGCATCCAGTCATAGCCGCTACCCTACTCCTGCTGCAAGGCTCTGCTTGGCCTTGCCAGAGGTTTCTTCTCCAGTCTTCCTGATCTCTGTTACCTCCTCCTGGACCCTGACTGCTCGAATCCACCCCCACCATGCACCCTGCTTCAGGACCACCCCTGGTCTGTCACCAGCTCCTGGTGGATCATGCAATTCTGCCAGTGGCCATGTTTCTCCACCCACAAGTACACACACCCTCTCTGCTTTTGCTCATCATTTCTTCAGTTCCCAACGCAGAGGAGGTGGACTGGAAAATTGTGGATGAATTAATGGATAAATAAATGGTTTTCCATCATTAACTGAAAGGCCTGTCCTTGCCAGGCTAAGTCTCTGCAATCAACTCTTTCCATTCATCTGTTCTATGATCTAGAACCCCCAGAACCAATAAATCAAGTCCGGAGGCTTGTCCAAACATTGTATGCCTTCAGAGATGGGGAGAGAGGCACATCTCCTCAGTGGACAGGATCAGGGCCCCCTGCTCTGTGATGCCTTGGGAATTGGCAAGCCATAGAGTGATTACCATGTCACACTGGATTTAGGGAGATATTGCAGCTGACACACTCCTCTACAGTTCAAGAAATGTATCTAATTGATTTCAGGGGCAAGGAGTGTTGTCTATAAAATGCATTGCCAAGCCCTTGAAATAGATGTATGTATAATTGCGCGTCTCTACATTGAAATGACGAAGTCCGCTGAGTTTCTCAGGACAGCTCTTATCACCTGCCTAGAAGGGTGGGGGTTGTGCTGGGGTGCAGGTGGCAGCAATGGCACGTCACCGAGCTGCGCATCCCAAATCCTGTGTTTAAGCCTAGCTTTACTGGTTGGGAATGTAGACGCACACTTTGGAAACTGAATGACCAGCTGTGCACTGGACAAGCATCCTTCCTGAACCACAGTGGGAGGTGTCCCTCAGTGTGGCGGATTAGGGCTCAGGCTTTGGGTTCAACCTGTGGGGAACACTGGCTCCACTAAATGTGTAGCCCGAGGCATTGTTCCTAAACCCCAGTTCTGTTTCCTGCTCTTTAATTAGGGAATAAAGAGTTGTGAGCATTAAATAAAATGACCCAAAAGCAGTTAGCAGAGTTAACTCAGCAGATAACAAATATCAGAGACATCTCCCTTACTATTTGCCTCCTGAAGTCAAACTCCACCTTGCTATCTTGTTACCCAGCTCAAGAATTCTGAGCCCCACACCATGGAGCAGTGACCTGCCTGGAAGACCTGCAGGAGGCAACAACCACAGACGGAAGGAGCTTTGCGTGATCTCATCAGAAGGCAGGAGCCGGGGGAGAAGGTTCTGTGATATGCTGCTTCTGCTTGCCTGTACACTGAAGGGGTATTTGGGAGGCAGAACCAGGCCCAATTCTTTGTGTCGCCTGCAAAGTAAGCAGTTAAAGACCCGGTGCCCACTCTTTAAGCTCCAATGGGCTGCCCCGTTGACTTCAATGGGAGCAAGAATGGGTGATGGTATAGCTTGGTTTCATTTCTAGGAATTAAAGTCAGACAGATAAGGGCAGAATGCTCTGTGATCTTGGAGAAACAGGCTCTTTGTGCCACCTAAATTACAAAATATTAAAGGTGAAATGGAGCTTAAAGAGAATCCCATATTTTATTAAGGCCAGAGAAGGAAAGTAACTTCCTCACACAGTAAGCCGGAGGCATGACCAGGTATGAAATATGCTCATTTTGGCTCCATGTTGAGTTATGTTCCAACATTCCACATCATTCTCACTTTCTACCCCAGATAATTTATATGACATTTCTTTCTGAGAGATAAATATTAGAAAAATTGCAAAAGATTTGCAATGAAGAGACCTGAGTTCTAGTCCTGCCTCTGTCCTGAGCTGTGTGACATGAATAGAGTCAGCTGGCATGCTGAGAAACATGCTAAACAGAGATCAGGAAGTCTGGCCTCCAGTCCTGTCTCTGGAGGTCTTTGGGGAAAATTACTTTGGCTCTCTTCTCCTTCATTTCAGCATCTGTAAATTGAGAGAGCTAGATTGGACATCGATTAATTGATCAAGACTCTATCAATTTTGAAATACATGTGATCCAACTTCCTTAGTAGTCAAAGACCAAGCATTTTACTTCTCTCTATTTAAAAGTCCACTCTAGATACAGTAAGCACTTGAGAAATATTTGAGAATAAATTCACAGAGGAAAGAAAGGAGCTTTAAAAAATTACACTTCCTGGTCAACAAGGTGAAACCCCGTCTCTACTAAAAATACAAAAATTAGCTGGGCATGGTGGTGTGCACCTGTAGTCCCAGCTACTTGGGAGGCTGAGGCAGGAGAATGGCTTGAACCCAGGAGGCGGAGGTTGTGGCGAGCCAAGATCATGCCATTGCACTCCAGTCTGGGTAACAACAGCGAAACTACATCTCCAAAAAAAAAAAAAAAAAAAAAAAATTACACCAAGTGAAAGAAACCAGTCGCAAGAAAACGCATATTGTAAGATTTCATTGACACAAAACATCCGGGATAGGCAAATCGATACAGAAAGAAAGTGGAACAGTGGATGCCAGGAAGAGGGGGCTGGAGTGGGATGGGGAGTGACTGCCAAGAGGTAAAGGTTTTCTTTTGAGATGATATAAATATTCCAAAATTTAGATTGCGGTGATGATTGCACAACTCAGTGAATACATTACACAACCATTGAGTTGTACCCCTCAAATACGTGAATTGTGTTGTGTGTAGATCATATCCCAACAAACAGTCGATTTCTCAAAAATAAATGGTTCTGTCTTTGAGCCATCCAGTCTCCTGGTGTCATAGCCTGTGGGTGACTGGATTCCTCTTCCTCCCAAGGACTTGGGATTTGGAGGCTGCTGCTCATGTCACAAACATGAAGGGCTATACAGTTTTGTCCCCGGAGGTGCCTGGCGTGGAGATGTCTAGAGATCTAAGGACATTGCAGGTGTAAAGCTGTGGCTGAAGGTCCCAGGAGGAGGGCACTATGGGGAGGGGTGGGCTGAGGGTTGAGGCCCCGAGCAGAAGAGGCTCAGAAGTTCTGATCCAGAGTCGCTTAGCTGTGCCCCTAAAAAGTAAATGGCCCGCCTGCTGGGCCAGGCTGAGTGCAGTTTGGTAGCCTAGGTGTGGTGGAGGGGAGGGTGCTCTTCACCTGCAGGCTCCCGGGGCTTAGATGAGGCCATTCCATGGGTGGCATTTGGCTTCCTCAGAGAGGTCACTCAGTGCAATGGATTCCTAGAAGGCTGATATGATGGGCTGAATAATGACTCCTGAAGATACCCAGATTCTCATGCCTATACCTGTGAGTGTCACCATGTAAAAAACAAAAAAAGAGAGAGACTTTGCACATGCATTTTAGTTAGGAATCCTGAGATGAGAGAGTATCCTGGGTCATCTGGGTGGGCCGTAAATGCAGTCACAAGTGTCTTTTCCGGATGGAAGCAGAGGGGGATTTCACACAGGAGATGGCAAGGTGGTACTGAAGTGATACGCTGCTCTCCAGCTTTGAGAATGGCAAAAGGGCCAGGAGCTGAGAAATGAGAGGGACGCTGCTCTAGAAGCTGGACAATGCAAGGAAATGGATTATTTTTTAGGGAGGGAGTGTGGCCCCACGACACAGTGATTTGGGGCTAATAAAGCTGATTTGGACTTCTGACCTCCAGATCTGTAGGAATGAATTCATGTTGTTTTAAAACATTAACTTTGTGATTACTTTTTGCAGCAGCAATAGTAAACAAATACAGCTGGTGATGCCATGTTCCCATACTCTACAGTCCGTCAGAGCAGGTCCCATGTGCTTAGAGGGTTGGGGAGACGGAGTAAAAGAAGTATCATGAACAGAACCCGTTGAGGAAGAATCAGCTGCCTGAGTCTGCATGCTGGCTCTGCCATATAACCAGCCGTGCGCGCTTAGCTGAGTGACTTGTCTTCCTTCTTCCTTTGTTTCCTCATCTTTAACATGGTGGTAGTGACAGTCTCTGCCTCAAAGGCTTGTGGTGAGGTAGAGATCTTAGAACAGCGCTGGGATCAAATAAGTGCTGGGTAAGCATGGTTAGCATGGTGTTAAGCTGAGAGACCAAGCTCATATGGACTAAACTACCGTGGGAGAACTAGCATAGAGCAATCGTTTGAAAATCAGGAGTACATGAAATTCCTGGATTAGGGTGAAGCAGAAGTGGTTCTGAGTTCTCCTGACACAAACACCTCCCTTTTGCTGGAGGCTCCCAGCCCACCCTTGTGTACGTACACACTGTGAGTTCCAGACACCTGCTATCATAACCCAGGCATTTGCCAAACACAAGACAAGGAAGCAAGCCTTCACTTATTTGCTAAATCACCAGGCAGCAGTGAGTGTCTGTTCTGTACCCGCCACTCCATGGGATACTTAGATTAAGAATGTAACACCCAGTTCCTATTGTAGAGGGCTTTGTAATCTACCAGGAAACGGAAGAAATGTGTAGACTCATTGTAAACCAGGTGGTATCTTAGCACAGGATCCTCTGAAAGCCTACGTGGTGGGCTGCTTGATGGAAGGTCTTTCATACCATGTCAAAAATTGTTAACTTTGTTGCACAGGGAATGGGAGAGGTATCCAGGTTTGAGAAGAGGTGGTGTGCTTCCATTTGTATTTGTTTGCATGACTCTGAGTTAGAAGCTTCAGAGAAGAAACACTCATGCTGCTAATTTGTCAGTTTAACACATGCCATTTCACATTAAGTAAGTGCACTGTGTGCCAGATGCCATACGAGGTATGATGGTAAATTTTTGTCAACTTTACTGGGCCACAGGGTGCCCAGATATTTGGAGAAACATTATCCTGGGTGTTTCAGTGAGGGTGTTTTTGCATGAGATTAACATTTAAGTCAGCAGAATAAGTAAGGCAGATTGCCCTCCCTAATGTGGTGGGCCTCATCCAATCAGTTCAGAAAGAAAATTCTTCCCAGTTAGAGAGAAATTTTTTCTGCCTGATGGCCTTTGAACTGGAACATCAGCTTTTTGCTGCCTTTGTGTCAGAATGGAAACATCGGCTCTTTCTGGGTCTTAAGCTGGCTGGCCTTCGTACTGGAGCTACACCGCTGGCTGCCCTGGTGCTCAGGTCTTCAGACTCAGACTGGAACCATGGCATCCACTGTCCTGTGTCTCCAGCTGCTGGCACACCCTGCAGACCTTGCAACCTCACAGCCTCCCTAATGATGTGAGTTATTTTTTTGTAATAAATCCCTTTATATAAATATGTAAATCTGTAGTGAACAATAGCAGACTTTGCCACTTCAAATAGAGAAATGGCCTTTTGAAGACTCAGCGGCAATATCATGTGGGTGGTGATACCTTGCTAGGCTCGGGCAAAGTTCTCTAGGAAGCTGTCTATGCTCTGAATCAGCCTCCAACAGATGGCATCACATCTCCCATAGCCAGAATTCCTGAGTGTAGAAATCAAGGGGTAGAAATGAGAGTGGTACCACTCCCTATTATACCTAGTGACACACTAGCACGAGTCTTGCTTCCTATTTCTGTGACCTTCTGCTCTGCTGGCCTGGAGGTCTAGAGGAAGGAATGCTTCCACCAGGAAACAACAATGATTCCACTAAACCGGGAGTTAAGACATCACATGGCTACTTTGGCCTCCTTTATACCTCTGAATAAACAGGCAAGAGGAGGCGTTGCTGAGCTGGCTCGGGTGATTCATCCTGACTGCTTAGCAGATAGTGGACCATGACTCCACACAGGAGGTGAGGAAAGGCATGTCTGTGATAAAAGATCTCTTGGGTATCTCTTACTATCAGTCTCTGTGTCTAAGGCCAATAGCAAACTACAGTTCAATCCAGGAAGAACTACTGAAAACCTAGATCTTTTAGGAACGAAAATTTGGGTCGCCCCATCAGATAAAGAGCTATGGCCAGCTGAGGTGCTTGCTAAAGGCAAAGGGAATATAGAATGGGGAGTGCTATGACCACATGACCTGTTATGGAACTGAAGACTAAGTTGCCATGATTATTTCACCTCTGTGTGTGTGTATGTGTATATACACACACATATATATATATGTACATATGTGTGTATATACACATACACACATGTATATGTGTATATACACATACACACACACACAAATCTTTGTTTTGTTCCCTCTCTCACCTCCCTATTATGTAACAAGATGTATTGACTTCATATCATAGTATTTAAGTTACAAGATAGCAAGAAGGGTAAATGCCACTCAAGAACGTTACCGCCTCTTCTGGGGAAGTGTGAATACATTGTTTGTTGTACACAGGACAGTTGCATCATGTTAGCTGGAAGTATGATTTTGCTATTGTGCTTACTTTTAGATTAAGCATGGTTTAAGGAGATGCATATAGGGGCCAGGTTGTCAAGGGGTGGACCTGTAGTGGTTAATTTTGCATGTCCTTTTTACTGGACCATGAGTTTCCCAGATTATCCAACCATTTCCTCAAGAGAGCTTTACGTGGTTGAGCTCTTTAGTGCTCATTTCAAGGAGAAACAGAACACCCTTGGCACTGAATGTCCTCCTGGAAGTTGGTCTGCTTAATCAGATCTCTCGTGTTAGCAGAAGTTACCATGCTCAAAGCAATGTAAACTATTGCCATGAAAGGACAGTGTATGAAATGACAATTGTCTCAGTTTCGTTCCTGCAGGACTGAGGTCTAGAGATGAGAAATGATGGAAAGATGAGGCATACACCTCAAATGTGACAGGAGGGGGAGAGGAATTCCTAGCTCCTCCTCGGTCACAGCCCCAAAGCCATGCACCCACACCAAGGTACTACTTGATATGAACAATAAAATCGTGACCAAACCCAAAAGCTGTTTTCAGCCTGATCCTACAGGACCTCCAGACTGCCTTTCAAATGCTGTTCACTCAGCCTTCGTGGAAACTCTCTTTCCCTTGGCACCTCCGAGCCATGCTTTTCCCTTTTCCTCATCCCTACAGCCTCCCCTCTGCTTCCAACCCATGATGACAAGTGTTCCCAGCTCCTGGACTCACCAAACTCACCCTTTGACCCTTCCTTGCACTATCTCATTCTTCCTGGTGGTTTTCTCCTCCTACTGTGATGGGCTCTGTTTCCAGATTATCCCCCTTCACAATCTCCAGGGCACCTTCCCATGTGCCTCCTGAATTTCAACAGCTGGATATCCCACAATCATGTCAAACTCAAATGCATCAGCATCTTTTCTCATTTGTGATCTTCATTTGAAGGTGTGGAGAGCTCAGAGGAAGAAAGCTGAGTTGTTTTCCTCAGTTCATGATGTATCAACACTCAGGAACCCCCACCTCATTCTCTCTCATTTTGTTTGAATTCCTGTTCTCCCTCTTCTTTGAGTATATTTTTCACTTCCGCAACAGATCACTGCTGCAGTGTTTGAGAAGATTCCCTGTGTGTGTGGGCATCCTTGTAAATTGTGTGGTGTTGTTTCCAGTGTATTTTAAATTTATATTCATGATATTGTGCTGGTATTCCACTCAGCACCTTTAAGATACCCTCATGTTGCTGCATGTTCTCCTAGGTTGTTTTTTTTTTTTTTTTTTTTTTTTTTTTTTTTTTTTTTTTTTTTTTTTTTTGACACGGAGACTCTCTTGTCACACAGGCTGGAGTGCAATGGTACGATCTTGGCTCACTGCAACCTCTGTCTCATAAGTTCCAGAGATTCTCCTGCCTCAGCCTCCTGAGTAGCTGGAATTACAGGTGCCCACCATGATGCCTGGCTAATTTTTTGTATTTTTAGTAGAGACAGGGTTTCACCATGTTGGCCTCAAGTGATTTGCCTGCCTCAGCCTCCCAAAGTGCTGGGATTACAGGCGTGAGCCACCACTCCTGGCCCATGTTCTCCTAGTTTGCCACTTGTGCCTGCTTCATAACCCAGAGAGAGAGAGAGAGAGAGAGAGAGTGTGTGTTTTCACACATTTTATTCATCTATTGCACCATTGGTGGACATGTGGGTTTCTTCTCCCCCCTGCTACCACAAACACAGCTGAATTGAACTTCCTTGTATCTGCTCTTTGTATAGCAGTTTCTCTCCTGGGTCATCAGCTATGCACCTTCATATTTTCAAAAATTATACCTGTCTTCCTTCTAGCAGCTGTACTGGTCTAGCCTGGCTAAGCCATGAGCAGTTCATCAGTGGCCCCCTATTCCACATCCCCTCCAACATTCTAAAGTGTACTTCTTTGTAATTTTTGTCATGGTAAATAGAGTCGGACCTTTAATTATTTGAATTAGCATTTTTAAATTACTGAGTATGAATTTTTTAATAGACTTAGCAATTTAGGCTTCTTTATCTGTCAGTAGGCTATGTTTAGCCTCAGCTCCTATTTCTACTCCATTTAGTATTTTTTTTCAGGGATTCTATTTTTTATTACAGCTATAAATTATGTGTTAGTTTCAGAAAGTGAAAAACATCTTCCTGGCTCATCATGAATTTAATTGCTATGATTTATAATAATAGTGAATGGTTAGGCTTTGTGTCCCCACCCACATCTAATCTTGAATTGTAATCTCCATAATCCCCATAATGTCAAGGGAGAGACTAGATGGAGGTAATTGAAACATAGGGCGTGGTTTCCCAATGCTGTTCTTGAGATAATGTGTGTGTTTTCATGAGATCTGGTGGTTTTACAAGGGGTTCTTCCCCCTTCCCTCAGCAATTCTTCTTCCTACTACCTTGTGAAGAAGGTGCCTTGCTTTCTGATATGGTATGGCTGTGTCCCCACCCAAATCTGATCTTCAATTCCCACATGTTGTGGGAGTAACCCCACTGATGCTTTTAAAAAGGGAATTCTCTGAACAAGCTCTCTTTGCTTGTCTGCTGCCATGTGAGATGTGCCTTTCACCTTCCACCATGATTGTGAGGCCTCCCCAGCCATGTGGAACTGCATGTCCAATAAACCTCTTTCTCTTGTAAATTGCCCAGTCTCAGGTGTATCTTTATCAGCAGAGTGAAAATGGACTAATACAGTAAATTGGTACCAGAAGTGGGGTGCTGCTGAAAAGATGCCCAAAAATGTGGAAGCAACTTTGTAATGGGATAACAGGTAGAGGTTGTAACAGTTTGGAGGGGTCAGAAGAAGACAGAAAAATGTGGGAAAGTTTGGAACTTCCTAGAGACTTGTTGAACAGCTTTGACCAAAATGCTGATAATAATATGGACAATGAAATCCAGGCTGATGTGGTTTCAGATGGAGATGAGGAACTTGCTGGGAACTGGAGTAAAGGTGACTCTTGTTTTGTTTTAGCAAAGAGACTGGTTACATTTTGCCCCTGCCCTAGAGATTTGTGGAACTTTAAACTTGAGAAAGATGATTTAGGGTGGAAGGCATTCTAAGCAGCAGAGTATTCAAGATGTGCCTTGGGTGCTGTTAAAAAGCATTCAGTTTTAAAAGGGAACCAGACCATAAAAGTTTGAAAAATTTGCAACCTGACAATGCAGTAGAAAAGAAAATCCCATTTTCTGAGAAGAAATTCAAGCTGGCTGCAGTAATTTGCATAAGTAATGAGGAGCCAAATGTTAATCACCAAGAAAATGGGGAAAATGTCTCCAGGGCATGTCAGAGAACTTCACTGCAATCCCTTCCATCACAGGCCTGGAGGCCTACACGGAAAAAGTAGTTTCGTGGGACAGGGACAGGGTCCCCTGCTCTGTGCAGCCTAAAGACTTGGTGCCCTGCATCCCAGCTGCTCCAGTCATGGCTAAAAGGGACCAACATAGAGTTTGGGCCTTGGCTTCACAGGGTGCAAGCCCCAAGCCCTGGCAGCTTCCACGTGGTGTTGAGCCTGCAAATGCATGGAAGTCAATAATTAAGGTTTGGAAACCTCTACCTAGATTTCAGAGGATGTATAGCAACACCTGGATGTCCAGGCATAAGTTTGCTGCAGGATTGGGGTCCTCATGAAGAGCCTCTGCTAGGGCAGTGTGGAGATGAAATGTGGGGTCATAGCCCCCAAACAGTGTCCCTACTGGGACACTACCTAGTGGAGCTGTGAGAAGAGGGCCACCATCCTCCAGACCTCAGAACGGTAGATCTACTGACAACTTGCAACATGCACCTGGAAAAAACACAGACACTCAACGTTATCCTGTGAATGCAGCTGGGAGAGAGCCTGTACCCTTCAAACCACAGAGGCAGAACCGCCCAAGACCATGGGAACCCACCTCTTGCATTAGCATGACCTGGATGTGAGACATGGAGTCAAAGGAGATCATTTTGGAGCTATAAGATTTGACTGTTCTTCTGGATTTCAGACTTGCATGGGGCTTGTAGCCTCTTTGTTTTGGCCAGTTTCTACCATTTGGAACAAGCGTATTTACCCAATGCCTGTACCCCACTGTATCTAGGAAGTAACTAACTCGCTTTTTATTTTACAGGCTCATAGGCAGAAGGGACTTGTCTTGTCTCAGATGAGACTTTTGACTGTGGATTTTGGGGTTAATGATGAAATTAGTTAAGATTTGAGGATTGCTGGGAAGGCATGATTTGTTATGAAATGTGAGGACATGAGATTTTGGAGGAGCCAGGGGCAGAATGATATGGTTTGGCTGTGTCCCCACCCAAATCTCATCTTCAATTCCCACATGTTGTGGGAGGGACCTGGTGGAGGGTAATTGAATCATGGGGACAGGTCTTTCTCATGCTGGTCTCATGACAGTGAATAAGTCTTATGACACGGAATGATTTTAAAAAGGCCAGTTTTCCAGCACAAGCTCTCTTCACATGTCTGCTGCCATGTGAGACATGTCTTTCCCCTTCCACCATGATTGCGAGGTCTTCCTAGCCATGTGGAACTGCACATCCAATAAACCTCTTTCTTTTGTAAATTGCCCAGTCTCAAGTGTGTCTTTATCAGCAGCATGAAAATGGACTAATACACTTTCCCTTTGCCTTCTGCCATGACTGTAAGTTTCCTGAGGCCTCCCCTGCCATGTAGACTGTGAGTCAATTACAACTCTTACCTTTATAAATTACCTAGTGTTGGGGTTCAGGGGAGCCCTCAGCTCCCATGAGAGGACGTTTCTCCAGGTTCTTGGTCTATTACTCTGTCAAGAATGGGAGCGGAAACCACGGCACAGTGCACTCATAAAGTAAATACCAGACTCAAAAAGCTTTTGCAGAAAAGTGATTTATTTAAGTAGAGAAAGAAAAGGGAGAGGAAGAGAGAAAGCTTCAACAAGAGAGAGTGTGTGGAAGGGAACCCCAGAGGGGAAATCCAGGAGAGAGAAAGACAGCTTCCACAACGGGACTGTTCATGGGAGGGGGTCCACACATGGAGTCCCAAGAGGGTGTGGAAGAAGGGGACTTTTAACCTGGGAGGAATTCTCTCCCTCTCCAAGCCCCACCCAGCCAATGAAAAGAGTTCTTTTAAACTTCCGCTGGAGTGATTGACTTTTGGCCCTTTCCTGCACGCACGAAAATTAAAACAGAGACTGATCATCTCCTGGATGGAGAGAGATGGGAGGGGGCATGGCACTGGGAAGTTCTTGCCCTTAAAACTACGCCCCCTTGTGGACCCAGAAAGAGAACACCTTCCCTCACTAGTCTTCGGCGGTTCTTTACAGCAATATGAAAACAGATTAATACAAATAGGAATTATTACTTTTCACGTAGTAAAAGCAATCCCTGTTTCCCCTGAGGTTGGGGCTGTCTACTGACCAATGCTGTCTCTCTCTCTTAGTTGGCAGCCCCAACATGAACGATCTCACCTGGGTCAAACGCCCTCATCATCGTGGACAGCTCTCTCCCCTCTCTACCAAATGCATCACCAGTCCTGCCAATTGTGTGGCCTGACTGCAGCTGAGTCCCTCTCCTGCCACCCTCACCATGGCTGCCCTGGTGTGCCCCTCATCAGTCCTCACCCTGACAGTCCATGGCACAGTCTCTCACCAGTCTCCATGTCTCCTACTCCATGCCCAGAACTACTGGCTGAATGATCAATTCAGACGCACAGTCTAACTGTTAATTTCTCCTGCTGGGAATCCCCTAGCGGATCCTGTTGGCTCACACTGCTTCCCCTAATATAGGTGATTATCAGAATCACTGAGTGAAGGTTTTTTTTTTTCTTTTTAACCAGAATTGCTATATTCCAACCCAGAACTACACAATAAAAATATTTGGGGATATGCTTTGGGGAGCTGTATTTTCAGTAGCTAAGTCAGCTGCAGAATAAACTGTCTTTCTTCTACACTCCACACCCTCTATCCTCCAAATCCTGGAGATGGCAGGCCCTGCCCCCTAGAAAGCAATATCCTGCCAGCATCCTCTACCAGGCCCGACCTCAAGGCCATGGAGGTAACGCTGGGATATTTGTTCTTTCATGCACTATTTCTTGCTTTTCTGCCTTTGCAAGCTATGTGCTATCCTTTTGGGAATTCTTTCCCTTGCATTAAACTTAATTTAATTCTTAAAGGGTTTTCTGAGTCCACTCCTTCTTCGGGAAGTTTTTTCTTGACCACTCAGGCTCACACAGACATTGCCCTAGAAGTCTGAGAAACGATAACTGATAATAATAATGATGATAATAATAAATTATCGAGTTTCTTGTGCCACTAAATTGGGGTGGTTTGTTAAGTAGTAATGGATAATTGAATCTCCCAATATACCTGTAAGCATTAAGCCCCTGGTTGGGAAGCTTATCCACAGTCATATTATAAAATAATGTGTTTAGGATCTCTAGGAAATAGCCACATTCTTGCTTACAATTCTGTAGATATTCTGAAGACTCTTGTTCATCTGACTTCATCTTCCATTTCAGGTCCAAAATCCTAGGCCTACTGTTTCGGGTACAGCAATAATTTGAATAACTCTGTCTCAGGGAGCTCAGAGTTTGATGAAAGGGACAGGCAGAGACAAATTGTTAGAAAACAAAGCAAAAATGTGTGAAGCAGTTGAAGGCAGGAAGTTCTATGGGGGCACCACACCAAGAAAGGGCAATGTCTGTGTGAGGGCAGGAAGCATCCAGCACAGGAAAAAGATGAAGGCTGGGAGGCTCAGCAAATCTGCTTCTTCCACCTCCTCCCTCCTGCTTTTTCTAGCTGTTCCGGCAGCCAATTGGATGGTGCCTACTCACATTATGGGGGGGCTCTCCTGAGGGTGGGTCCTCCCCTCTCAGGCCACTGACTCAAATGTTAATCGCCTCTGGCAACACCCAGAAACACTCAGCTACATCCAGAAACAACATCCTACATCCTTCAATCAAGTCGATACTCAGTATTAACCATCACAAATAGCATAGAAAAAAGTATGACCTAATACTACTGTGACATTTTCCATGATTGGACAGACTAAAATATATTCCATCCCACACATTTTTCTTACAATGAGAGGTTGGCACTTCTCCATCGAGAGGTGTTCCCCCACTCCCCGTTTCTCTTTAAACTGGGCAAAGCTCTGTAGTTGCTTTGACCAGTATAATGTAAGACAAATGACACTGTGTGACTTTCAATCAGGAGGCTAAGTTGAAAAGGAGATATGGCTTGTGCTTTTCTCACTCACTCTGTCAATAAACTCTCTTTTGCCACCGAGGCACCATATCAGAAATCCCACATGCTGCAGCTAAGGTCTCAGTGATCAGCCAGCAGACATGTGAGTGTAGAAGACTTTGAACCTTCTAGTTGAGGCCTCAGACTGTGATTTGTAGACAAGCCCCCTCCACACTGTGACCTGTCCAAAGTCCTCAATTCATAAGTATAATGAATGAGTGTTTTATGCTACTACATATGGGGAAAACTTGTTTCATGGCTATCATAACTGGAACAATTACACACAAAAACAAGAATGAACCCCACAAACATAATGTTGAGTGAAAGAAGCCAACATAAATGAATATATACTGGATTATTCCATTGGTAGGAAGTTCAAAATCACGAAAACTTGTCTACGGTGGTAGAAGGCAAAAGGCTGGTTACATCTGGGGGTGTATTGTCCAGGAGGAGACATGAAATGGGATTCTAAAAGCATAGGTGATTTCCCATGTCTCAATCCAGGTGTTCATTTCATGAGTATGTTCACTTGACAAACATCATCAAGCCTTACACAGCAGATCCAGAACTATTTCTTCAAAAACAAAGTTCACAAAAGCAAAAGTAGAGCTGTTCTGGTTGACATGGGCATGGAGTTCCCAGTGCTCACTGGCTCTCCTACCTCTCATCCCACAAAGAACTACCAGATACCCTCTAAGAGCATTATATGGAATGTGTTTTAAAAAACCTTGTAACTAAAGTCCTTCTCATTTTCCACATTTCATTATTTTCATATCTCTAGTGCCTAGCATAGTGTCTGGTATGCAACAGCTACTTAGTAAGTGCTGAATTCATGATTAAATGAGGTGAGTGAAAGATAGCTTTCACTTGTCTATGGCCTCTACAAGGGTACTTTCTGGTGGACTGAGAAGAAAATCTGTTGGAAAACTTCTGGAACTGCATTAATTATTTCAGAAATTTTGGGAACACTTTCAAATAATTTGACAAATTACTGTCCATTTTGTAAATTACCGTCTATTTTGTAATTTTTGTTCTTCCAAATAGCCTCCCTCATTGCCTAATGGAAGTTTAGATTGTGGTTGTTTCATCCCATTAGTCCCAATTACTATTTATACAGTGATATTTGAAGCAACATCCTCAGAAGAGTGCTCGAAACAGACACCAGTTGCATTTAGGGTGTTAATAAACACTTATGTGTGTGCACACTCTTTCGTTTGTTGAAATCCTACTCATTTCTCAAAACTTGCATCAAAGCTCTTATTCTTTTTAATTAAAAAAAAAAACGGTTTGAACAGGATTGGTGATCTTTAGTAAAGGTTAAATATTCTGTTAGAAGTGGGGTAAGAGAACATTAAGGGGACCATCTACTTAATACCTTTTATGCCCCAAGTGTTGCATTAGATGGTTGAAAACGTTACTTATTTTATTACTACTGGAAAAATTATCAGGGTAGGCAAGATGAGAATTATTAAATGGAAAAGAAGAAAATGAGGCTATCAAGTCAGGCCAAAACTCTAAAATCTGGGTAAAATATATAAAACATAACATTTACAAACATTTGGCACAAACAACACAGAGCCCTCATTTACCCAAGCTTTCTCCGTGGGAATGATTTCCAGATCCGAGCACAGGAAGGTGAAGGCCAGGTTGGAAGGGGCAACCTTGCTGGACAGAGGGGGTTGAATCCAGAGACGGGGAATGATAAGGCAGCCCTGGAAGACTGCACAGAAGCCCCCCCAGGTCCCTGAGTAAGTGACACGCTGCTAAATACAGGCAGTGACTGAGTTACCTGGAAATAGCAGCTGCTGAAAGGCTGAGAGCTGAATGGAATTTCTGAAGATCAAACACTGTTGAACAAAATGCTTTAGACCTGGCCAGAGCGTTAGGCATTTACCCAAGATAAATGAAAATGTCTATCTGCACAAAGATTTGTACATGAATGTTCATAGCAGCTGTATTTATAATAGGCAGAAACTGAAAACAAGCCAGGTGAATGGATAAACAGAGTATGGCACAGCCACACAGCATAATACTTTTCAGCAATAAAACAGAATCAACTACTAATGAAAAAAATTACATGGAAGAGTCTCAAAATTGCTATGCTGAATGACTAATGCAAGACACAAAAGAATGCATACTGCATGGTTTCATTTACATGTAAGTCTAGAAAATGGAAACTAAAGCTATTGAGTCAAAAATATACGTCAGTGGTGGCCTGAGAAGGATGGAAAGTGGGGCGTAGACGGGAGGATAGTTAGCAAAGGGGTTTTGAGGCATCTTTTCCAAATGGTTGAAATGTTCTGTGTCTTGGTTGTGGTGCATGTGAGCGTAAAAACTGTCAAAGCTTACAAAATTGTACATGGTAAATGGCTGTTATTTGTTCTGTGTAAATTCTATGTTAATAAAGTTATTAAAAATTTAAAAATAAGGAATAAAGAACAAAAGAACATACGAGACACATAGAAAATAAATAGCCACGTGGTAGATTTCAAACTAACTATATCCGTGACATGAAATACAAATAGACTAAACACTCTAAATAAAAATGAAATCTGTCTGCTGCAACATGGAAAACAAAGCCTGGCTATATGCTCTTTGCAAGAAACACACTTTAACACAAGAAGAAATAGACATTAACAGTAAAGGAATTCACAAAACTAACATGCAGTCCCACCTCACGAAGTGTTGGAATAGGTATGTTAATATTAGACAATACAGGTTTGAAAAAACAATGTATTATAAAAGACTAGAGAAATATTTCGCAATTGTAAAAGGGCAAATGCAACAGGATAGACATATGTCTATAATAATAATGAATTTGTATGAATCTGATTGCATAACTTCAAATATGTTTTTTTAAAAACAACAGAATTAAAACGAGAGAGAACAAATTTGCTATCACAGCTACATTGTAGCACACTGTCTCAGGAACACATGGAACAAGCATCAGTAGAATGAAAAGATCAGCAAATTCAGAGATTTTAGTAACACAATTAGCTTAACTGACCTAAAGGATATTTATCAAATACAACACCTGCTGTGGTTTGGATATTTGATCCTTCCAATCCTCACAATGAAATTTGATTCCTAATATTGAAGGTAGGGCCTACTGGGAGATGTGTTGGTCATGGGGAGGAATCTCTCATAAATGAGTTGGTACTGTCCTGACAGTGACTGATCTCTCACTATATTAGTTCCCATGAGCTCTGGCTGTTAAAAAGAGCCTGGCACCACCCTTCCCTCTCTTGAGCTTCCTCTATCTCACCTTGTGATTTCTGCAAAGGCCAGCTCAGCTCCCGTTGGCCTTCTGATACGAGTGGATGCAGCAGGAGGCCCTCACAAGAAGCAGATGTTAGTGCCATGCCTACTGTACAGACTGCAGAACTGTGAGCCAAATAAACCTCTTTTCTTTATAAGTCACCCAGTCTCATGTATCACTTTATAGCAGCACAATAAATGGACAAAGAAAATATCTAGTAACTGTATTCCTTTCAAACTTTCAGGACCTATTTACGGAACATAATTATAGATATATAACAAATTACCATAAGTTTTAAAAGATGAAATAATACAATGTATGTTTTCTGATCACAGGTGAATTAAATTATAATTTAAAAGAAGAAAGATAATGATAAATTTCAAATAACTGAAAATTAAGCAACATGACTCGAAATAATTCACTAATGAAAACTGGTAGCAATATGTTAGAAAATACTTTAAATTATATGATGATAAAAATCAAAATTTAAAGACCTATCAAATAAAAAATCATGTTATTCACTTAAAGAAGGGCAAAGTGGGAAATCTCTGGCTTCCAATGCATAAATTAGAAAAGAAAACAATACTGAAAACTAATAATTAATATTGCAATGCAGAGTTCTAAAAAAAACCAGGAAATTAAACACAAAGGAAGAAAAAATAAGGAAACAATAGTAAACAAAACAGGTAAATAAGTTAATAGCTATAAAAGAAATAAACAGCCAGGTGTAGTATCTCACACCTATAATTCCGGCTCTTTGAGAGGCTGAGGCAGGTGAATCACTTGAGGTTGGGAGTTCAAGACCAGCCTGGCCAACACGGTGAAACCTTGTCTCTACTAAAATACACTAAAATACAAAAATTATCTGGGCATGGTGTCATGCACCTGTAATTCCAGCTACTTGGGAGGCTGAGTCAGGAGAATTGCTTGAGCCTGGGAGGCGGAGGTTGCAGTGAGCCCAGATTGCATCACTGCACTACAGCCTGGGTGACAGACCCAGACTCCATCTCCAAAAAGAAAAAAAAAAAAGGAAAAAAAAACGAACAATGGAGAAGATTAACAAAGTCAAAAGTCAGTTTTTGAAAAGATAAACAAAATTGTTGTCCCTAGTAACACTGACCAAGAAAGACAAAAACAAAGGAGGAAAGTACAACAGTTCCTTTGAAATGAGAACAAACAGGTGATTGTGAAAGAACATATTCTAATCATTTTGAAAATTTAGGTGAAATAGACAAATTCCTTGGTAAACACAATTTACCCAAAACGGATGAAAAATAAAAACACAAATAGCTCTAAATTGGTTAAATATGTTAAATCTGAAATAAAAAATTTTCCTCCAAAGAAAGCTTGAGGACCACATTGCTTCACAGGCGAATATTTCAAAACATTTATGTTAGAAATTGTTTTAATCTTATACAAAATCTTTCAGAAAATAGAAAAAAAAGAAACATTTCCCAATTAATTTTATGGAATGAGCATAAGCTTCATGTGAAAAACTAACAAGATTCTTACAAAAAAGGAAAATTACAGGTCAACATCTCATAAACTTTGACATTAGAATCCTACAAAAGATTTTGTCAAATAGAATCCAGTGATATACAAAGAGGGTAACACAATTTAACAAAGTGGGATTTATTCCAGGAATGCAAGTTTGGCTTAATATTAAAATTATAATCATTTTAATTTACACGTGAACAGAATACAATTGGAAACTCTCATGGCCTTCCCATAAATATATAAAAAGCACTTGACAAAATTCAATACATATCAATGATCAAAAGTTATCAGTAAATGAGTTAAATGGAACTTTTAAAATCTGATACAGCAGCTAAAAACTTTCTGCTAACCTTATACTCAATGATTAAGTATGTATGCTTTCCCTCTAAAGAAAGGGATAGAATAAATGATGTCTACTATCCTCACCTTTAATCAGCTGTGTACTGGAGACCTTAGCCAGGGCAATCATGCACAAAAATTAAATTAAAATTATGAGAATTTATAAAGGGATAAATAAAGCAATTTTTCTTTATAAATGCAACAATTAGGGATGTAGAAATCATCTAATCTACAGTTAGAATTAATAAATCAATTTAACAAAGAATGTCAGAAACAAGGTCTGTATCAAAACAATTATGTCAGCCTGAGCAGTGGCTCACGCCTATGATCCCAACACTCTGGGAGGCCATGGCGGGCTGATCACTCTTAGGTCAGGAGTTCAAAACCAGCCTGGCTAACGTGGTGAAATCCTGTCTCTACTAAAAAGTGCAAAAATTAGCCTGGCATGGTTGCACTTGCCTGTAATCCCAGCTACTCGGGAAACTGAGGCAGGACACGCTCTTGAACCCAAGAGGTGGTGGTTGCAATCAGCTGAAATTGTGCCACTGCACTCCAGCCTGGATGACAGAGGAAAACTCCATCTCAAAAAAAAAAAACCCCAAAAGGCAAACAAACAAAAAAGGCAACTGCGTTTATATTAGCAAGAAATAATAGAAAAATAAATTTGAAAAATACTGTTTGCAATTACATGAGAACATATCAAATATACAGAAATAAATCCATGGAAATGTGTATAATATTTAAATAGACAAATATCTAAGAATAAATCTAAGGAAAGATATATATGAATTCCACATAGAACAACTCAAAATACTGCTGAGAAAAATTAAAGAATACCTAAACAAATGGACAGATATTCTATGTTCACAGATTGAGACATTTAACTCTCCCCAGTTCATTTCTGGACTCAACATAATTCTAATTAAAATTGCCGCAGATCATCTTTTTACGTTAGTGTTGTGGGGATTGATCAACACATTCAAAAGTCTTATGTAAATGCTGTGACTATAGACTGGCCAAGGCAATATTTAAAAAGAAGTTAGAGGATTTATAAGTTTCAAGACTTAGTATGAAGCTGTGGTAATTCAGTCAGTATGACAGTTGACACAAAGATAAATAGAGCAATAGGTCAAAATAGAGAGTCAGGAAATATGTATGTGGGAAAATGAACTTTCCACACTATCTCACAGTGTGCAAAAAATAATAATTTGAGGAAAATCATAAGCATAAGCCAGAAAGTAAAAATGATCTTCAGAATAAAACAGCAGAATATCTTTATAATCTGGTTTTAGGCAAAGATTTCTTAAAGTACAGAAAACTATTCATAAAGAAAAAACAAGGTAACTTAAACCTGATGAAAATTAAGAACTTGTATTCATTGAAAGCCAAAATTCTAAAAAGTCATCAAGTCACACCTTGGTGGAAGCACTTGTGACGCATTCTTGTCTTGTGTTTCCCAGTACCCCATGTGCAGCCCAGAACCTGACACCCAGAGGTGCAAAGGAAAGATGTGCTTTCTCCTGCCTCTCTTCCTTCCCCCATAGGGTGGCCTTATGCTTGTCTTGCTGGCATGGATTTCTCTTTCAGCAAAGGGATCAACATTCCACAATGCCTGGTGTGAAGACTTGAATAAAGTTTCACTGTCTAGCTGTGGATCCTTCATTTTGCAAATGTTCTAAAGGACACCTAACAGAGAATAAGGATGGAAGATTTAACATGAATGGCCAAATACATGCATAAAACCAACGTGGACAACAAAGTACATTCATCCAGGGAGCATAGACTAAACCCAGAGAGATACAGGTTTCAGTTCCAGAGATGGAATGTACTTGTTAACTCTGGACAAAACACCATGCCTCCTGAGTCTCATTTTTTTCTTATCTGTAATATAATACTCTCACTTTACAGTAGATTGTATATATATATATATTTCACTTTAGGTTCTGGAGATTGTTTTTAATATTTAAAATACCAAAACCTATTTCATGAACTACCAATTCCCAATTCATGAGCTACCAATTGTTAGTCTGATGTGAATAAGTATTCCACTTATAAACTGTTTCATTATCAAATATGCTTAGACAGTTCTGAATATAATTTTTTTGACTGTAAAACTCCTAAAAATAGAAAACAAGAAAAAAGGGATATTTTTTTCTAGTCAGCAGTGTGATTCTCTAAGGGAGACTAAAGTATTGAGTTTTCCAGTGCATCTTTGATCATGGGAGCATTTTTCGTGATAAAGGGATAGCATTGTATGAACACACTTGGGAAAATGATGTTGTCGAATACAGCAGACATTCCAAAATACTATCTGCTATGATGATGATGATGATGATGATGATGATGATGATAATGATTACTAATGCTACCATTATTATAATTGCTTATTATTCATTTTCAGCAACAACAATAATGCAAGAGGCCTCAATCTAAGTCTCATATTAAAATTCATGAAGCATCGTTTTCCAAACAAAATTTTGCCTGTTGGATTTGGCTTGACTCATCTCTGAATTCTACTAGTTTTAGAACAGACAAGTTGGAAATTGAAAAATCCCTACTCCCCTTCCTAATTAGTGTGATGGATTATTGAAATGAGATTGTTCCATCAGAGTAGAGATGATGCCATTGCCTTTAATAAACCATACAGGGATTTGAGCTGGTGGGGGGGAAAAAAACCATAAAAAAGAAAGAAAAATCGCTAACATGTTCATTTGCTTGGTTTAATGACTAAAGAAATCCAAGACATAGCATAGCTACGGGCTTACCTTTACTCTTGAGTTCCTTATGCAACAACTGATTTATACATACCCCTTTGGATATTTCTAATTGTGTTTTCATGACATGGGGCTGATGAAAACATGGACAGAAAGTGTTAGACTTGCAAAATTCTGCAGCACCAACCTTGCTACCACTGCCTTCTTAGATTATGCCGTTTATTCTTCAGGAAGTTTGAATCATAATGTTGCTAGGTGATAAGTAATTTTCCATTATTCATGAGTGCATTCTTGTATGCAAACTGCCTTGATGTGCCAGCATGTGCTTTACTCGCTGTGATAGAGACTCCGGAGCACCACGCTTCTGGCTCTAGGTCCTTCCAAAGCATTCCAACATCTCCAGGATGCACAGATTACCAGCAATAATAATAACCTGGGGCTGGGGGGCTGCCTTTGGTTGTTATTTGGACTCTTTCCCTGGGAAAATTAGGTCAAGTCTCCTTTTCTCTTTGCTAGCAGTAGGCCAAGATGGGTATGATACCTTCCAATTCCAACATTGTAAGATCCCATAGCTTCAGTTCACATTAAAATGACATCCCTGTGTTGGATAAATAATATGAGAATATTTCGTTTTTCACCAGCCCTGGCCATTTTACCACTATCCAGCAGGCATGTACTGAGTGCCTATCTTCCCAGCCCTGGACTAGATACTGGAGAAACAGAGAAGCTCACAATTACGTTGGGGAGAAAAATACATGCAAACTGATATAGTGTGACACACTCAGTGTTGATGTGAACATAGTACCAAAGAGATTTAAAAAGAGCTGAGTGACTGCAGCAGGCTTTACAGAAGAAGTCAACTTAAGCGGAGTTTGGAAGGTTGAATACAAGTTTAGCAGCTAGATAAGGTGTTAGGAAAGGCACTCTGGGCAGAGAGAACAGCACTCGTGAAAGTGCTAAGAGGCTAAATACACAGATGGACAATGACCGAAACATATACAAAAATAGAGCTCTGACTTGCAATTGGCAGCAACCAGTACAGAACACCAACCCATTATCTGCAGCAACCAATCCAGAAAGCCAAGCAACAACCCCTGTGACTATCCACCTAAACTGGTCAGGTTTTGATAAGTAACAGATGGTTTCCCGACTTTCAGTGACTAGAGAAAGTCTAAATTCACTCCTAAGCAATCACATGAGTTGCCCTACTTGTAATTAGCCCAACTGCAGCTTCTCTGTGCCTTCATTCAGGGGATACCTAAGGCCTTCCTTTTTTTTCCATTATACAGTTTTCCACTCCTCTGCCAAATGTAAGCGATGGTGGTTGACTCCTTTGTTATAGCAAACACAGAAAAAATAGCCTTTGTTTCTTCTCAGTGGGTGATATTCATTCTCACAGTACAGAGGCATAAAACCTTGTGTTTTGTGTAAGGAATTAGGTGTAGATACTTTGTGTAGGTGGTGTGTTCGTGTGTGTGTTTCCCTGAATGTATGACTGCATGAATGGATGGGAGGGCAATGCAGATGAGTTTGGAGAAATAGGTAAGAACAAAGCCAAATAGACTTCTCTACAATGTGGTGGTTAACAATTACTGTATAATAACTACCACAATCTTAGCTGCTTAAAACAACACACATTTATTAGCTCAATTTCTGTAGGTCAGGAGTCCAGGCATAGCTTGGCTTCAGTCAAGGTGTGAGAAAGGCTGCAGTCTCATTTGAGGACTGGCTGAGGAAGGAACTATTTCTTAGCTCACGTGCCCCATGTCAGCATTTGTTCCTTGTGTGTTGTTAGTCTGAGGGCCTCAATTTCTTCCTGGATCTTAACTGGAGGTCCCTATAGCAGGAAAACTGATGCCTCTCCAAAGATGCTCATGCCCTAATCCCCAGAATCTGTTACCTTACACTGCAACACAGACTTTGTGGATATGATGAAAGTCGAGGAACGGGAAGAGGACTCTGTATGACCCAGCTGAATACAATCTGAACATGTGAATCCTAAACGTATAGAACCTCTACTGGCTATAGTCAGCTAGAGAGAAATGTGACAACAAGGAAAAAAAGCCATCAGGCTGTTGCTGGCTTTGAAGATGGAGGAAGGAGAAATGAGCAAAGAAATGTGTTCAGTCTCTAGAAAGGAAAGGGAAGAATCAGATTTTCCTCTTGGACATCCTGAAAACACACAGCCTAACCAACACCTTGATTTTAGTCCTGTGTGGGACTTCCGACTTCCAGAACTATGAAAGAAAAAAAATTGCATTAAATCACTAAGTTTGCAGTAATTTGTTTCAGCAGCCCTAGGAACTGACACCATCGCCTTCTGTTTCTTGCCATGTGGTTCTCTGCAGAGGGAGCTCACAAGATGGCAGCTTATTTCCTCAAAGCCAGCAAGGGAGAGTGTCTCCTTGCAAGACAGAAGTTGCAATCTTATGTAACATAGTCCCGTGCATTCCATTACCTTTGCCAAATTCTACGGGTTAGAAGAAAGTCACAAATGCTGCCCGCACTCAGAAGTGGCTACTCAAAGGCATCAACACCGTGAGGTGAAGGGAAATGATTTCTGGGTTATGACACCAAAAGCACAGGTGGCAAAAGCAAAAATAGACAAACAGGACTCTGTTAAACTAAAAAGCTTCTTAACAGTAAAGGACACAATCAACAAGGTGAAAATTCAGCTCACAGAATGAGAGAAAATATTTGCAAATTGTGTGTCTCATAAAGGTTAAAATCCAAAATATGTAAAAGACTCATACAACTCAATAGAAAAAAAAAGGTAATTTGATTTTTAAATGGGTAAAAAATCTGAATAGACACTTCTCCTAAAAAGATATACAATAAGTACACAAAAAGCTGCTCAACATTGCTAATCAGGGAACTACAAATTAAAACCACAAAAGAGATATCCCCTCACACATGTTAGGATGGCTGTTATAAATAAATATATATATATACACACACATATATATACACACACATATATATACATATATATACACACATATATATACACACATATATACATATATATGTATGTACATGTGTATATACATATATATGTGTGTATACACACATATATATTTATGTGTGTGTATTACATACATATATATTTATGTGTATATATATGTATGCATATATATGTGTGTATATATATATAAATATATATATATGTGTGATGTAAATATACACAGTCATTATTGAAAAATAATATATAGGCTCTTTGAAAAACAAAATTTACCATACTATCTAGTCATTCTGCTACTGAGAATATAGTCAAAAGAACTGAAATCAAGATCTCAAAGAGACACCTGTACCTCCAGGTTCATTGTGACATTATTCACAATAGCCAAGATATGAAATCAGCCTAAGAGTCTGTTAGCAGATGAATGGATCAAAAATGTGGTATATACATACAGTGAAATATTACTTAGCCTTTAAAAATATCATGCAATTTGATACACCATGGATGAACTGGGATGACGTCATACCAAGTAAAATAAGCCAGACGAAGAAAACTGACAGTACGTGATCTCAGGACGTCAGGGTTCTGAAGTAATCAAACTCACAGAGTCAGACAGTAGAATGGTGGCTATAGCGGCTAAAGGGAGAGTGAATCGGGGAAGTGCAGCTCAAAAGGAAAAAAAAAAAGCTTCAATTTGGCAAGATGAACAAGTCCTAGAGATTACAGTACAGCAAAGTGCCTATAGTTAACCATACTGTATCATATACTTGAAAATGTTTTAAGAGGGTGGATTTTATGTTAAGTGTTCTTATCACCAAAACAGAGGGAGGGAGGGAGTTTTAGAGATGAGAGTCATCTTTATATCATTGCTTAGAGTGAAAGTTTCATGGATGTATACTTACAAACTCATCAAGATGTGTACTTTAAAAAAATATACCTTTTTATGTCAATTTTACCTTAATTTAAAAAATCTGCCAGAATGCAAATTCAAGCACTGCCAATATAAGCTCACAGCTTCAAATCCCTGTAGAGTTATGTGTTAGTCATCCTGGCACCAAAAACAAACTCAAGGTGATGCATGCCTTAGCTAGACACCCCTTCAAAACAAAACCCACTGGATAAGGGCTAGGGGAGCCACTGCATCTGGGGTCTGTGTAAGAAGAGAAAGAGCGAGAAATTTACTTTCTGGCTCACTCCACTCTCCTCTTCCTTGTTGATCAAGGTACACTGTACAGTGGGTTAGCTCCCTTTCGTTTTGGGGACTGTTGCCTAGACCCTTGAGAAAGCAGCTTGGAAGCCAGAGTATCCGGTGGTCCAGCCTAACCCACGCTCAGGTGCAGCAATTTCTCCCTTATCCGGTGATGCCGCACACACTTCAGGGCTCCTAGGCCTGTGGGAGCTTGTCCTATGGCAGCTGTGAGTAGAGTTTTCAGCAGCACAAAGTACATAAGCCACTGGCAGGAGACCTCCTTCGAAGACACAAGGCATGTGGCCAAGCCAGGAGAAAGAGGAACAGAAGGGGAGGAGCTGACCTAGGGTATAAGAATAATCCAGATTCAGCTCAATCTGAGCACCTGAACTGAGTGAATGCATAGAGATACAAGATGTTGTAAGTGATGTATCGAAATAATACAATAAAATGATACCCATGAATACCACACAAACAATACAGTAGAGTCAGTTAGCTACAATAATTAGCAGCATTAGGCCTCTAAGAACTTCAGATAATTCTTAGCGTTTATAGACAAGCACATATAAAATAAACAAAGAAACAAGACAGATTCAAAATCATAGGTAAGTAGTAATATACTAGTGAAACCACCCCTATAAACTTTATACAATTAATCAGAAGATACAGGACAGGGAGGAATGAAAATGAACCCAGCTTGCAACACATTCAGCATTGATAAGTAAGTCAGCTTGCTCTCTGACCAGCTTTCTCATAGCTGTTTTGTGCATATTGTCCTAGAATCAGGCAGACCCTGTTACAAGATCCTAGTTCTACTTAACTGCTCTACCATGAGCCACTTAAACATTATGAAATGTTAACGTATTCCTTCAGGTCTTGCATACCAGTGAAACTACTGACAGCAGCTGGTCTAAAGGATGCCACTTAACTCCAGTTGTTTGAGGGACCCCATGAAAAGTTGATTCATAAAAAAAAAAATGCAGTTTCTACATCCTGGTGATTTCATAGCACTTACCTTGACCAATCAATGATCCTAATTTTCCAGCCCTTTGCTCTCCATGGTTCCCTAAAATCTCTAGCCCAGAATTCTTTGGGGAGATGGATTTGAGGGTCTCCTCCTATCTTACTGGGTGCCCTAAAAGTACTGAACTCTCTCTGCTGCAAACCCTGCTGTCTCAGTGTAATGAATTTGTTACTGTGCAAGGGGCATACAAACCCATTGGCCCTGTAACACTAGAATAGAACATCAGGTGAGTAGGACATCTAGAAATAAAAATATAATCATTAAAATTTTAAATAAAATTAATGAATGGGACAGAAATGTGCATTTGAAGGAAGTGGCAATACAACATGTAAACTTGATATTAGATCTGATGACATTGCCATATTACTCTAAACATAGTCCACAGAGAAAGAGAAAGAAAATTATGAAAGATGCAACTTTACAAGTATCTCAGAAAAGGGGCCATAACACTCATCTACAATAATAGAAACAAGACTATGACTGGGTGAATAGGTAATAAAGTAATGGCCAGAAAGATTGAGAACTACCCAGACCCACTGAATGAGTCCTCAGACTCAAGAGGCACAGGAGCCCCAAGACAGAAAATCAGACCTAGACACATTGTAGTTAAGTAAAATAACACCAAAGGCAGAGAAAAGATCTGAAAACAAAACAGAACAAAAACACACACAACCTTTCAAGAGAAGAGAGGGACAACTTACACTGGGATGGCATTTAGATTAAGTTACTAGATTTTAGGAAAGATATTTTATTCTTTAAGGTACTTAAAAATGCAGGAGGAAGTGGCAATGTTGTTCCATCCTCCCAGCCTAGAGAAATGGGACAGGTAAGGATATAAGAGATGCTTAACTAAAGAGTGGAGAGGCCAGACAGTACCAAATTGTCCAAGAACCCTCCTGTGATTTGTCCTTGTAAAGTTCCACCCTCCTTCTGGCAATGATGCTGCAAAAAACAAAACCATGCAAATTAGCAACCGGGGGTGGAGTGACACATAGATAATGAGCTCTGTTTGACAAGGTTGGCCTGGGTAGAGTCAGCAGAGTTTGCAAAGAGAAGGAAGACTTAGCTAAATGGGGAATGCACAAGGCACATGGAGGATTCTACTGAGCCGGGACCAGGCCCCCCCACCCCATAAACAAGCAGTGAGATTTTAAAACATCATGTTGCCTGCTTCACATAGCCTCTCAGTGTCGGTTCCTACCGCTGAGGGTAGGAGGCCTGTCTCTGCTCTGCCTGGGGGTGCTGGGTTAGGGACTGTGACTCCCTCAGGGCAAGTCTGAGGTCTGGGTGGCACTGATTTCCCCACACATCCCAGGCTTCTCTTTATCCCCAATTTGTCTAGGTTTCATCTGCTCCAAACATCCAGTCCTCCCTTGTTAGCACAGGCACAGCCCACCTCTGTGTTACTAGCCCAAGGATTACGGCACTGGGTGAGAACAGTATCGCTATCTATATGCACAGGGGCGTCCACAGAAAGGAAATGAGAGCACATTTGCACATCTTTTTAAGATGTCTTGAGAATGGTGGATCTCTAAGTACTTTGGGGAACATAAAAAAAAATCCATCAGTTAATAAAAAGAAATACAGACTGAGTCACATCCACAGGCTAATTGCTTTCTTTCAGAGTCATCTCTACCTGAGAAGAGGTCCTGTCTAGAAACGTTTTTGACAGAGACCTTCACAGAAACTGAAGGAGGTCAGACCGTACCCACCCTAGGTTCCCAGCTTGAATTCTTCCTCCTTAAGAGCCTTCTGGCTGCTCATTTTAAGAACCAAGTAATTTTCATTATTCTTATTTGAAAAAGCAATCAGCAGGGACAAAATCTATCTAACCAGGTAGGGACTCTGTGTACTCTCAAGTGTGGGAAGGTCAAGTGTGAGATGGAGTAAGAAACCCTCTTTAGGGGCTTACAGGGGCCCCAGAGCATGGAAATAAAGGAAAATCTTGAGTTCCTTCAAGAAAAATGGCAGGCTTGAAAAATAAATAAGCAACTTGGTAAGCCAGATGGTAATAGTAGCCTAAAACAACAGCCAACGACGTCAGAGCCACAGTTTGTTTGATTCTCCCATAGAAACTAAAAATAACATTTTAACGTATGTCTCTGGGTTGTTTTGCAGAAACCTGGGCCCCCACCAAATGGATACTCTGGCACTCAGACCTCAGAGGCGGGGGAGCTGATGACTGAACTCTACCCACCCTTCTTTATTCAAAGTTTCTTCCTGGGAGCCTGGAGAAATTCACGCCCATGGGCCAGACCTAGCATTTTCTTTCTGTTGTCCCCAAATATTTAAACAAAGCTACTCTTACTTAACCAATTGCAGTTCAAACTTTAAATCTAGGCTGGGTGCTGTAGCTCATGTTTATAATCCTACCACTTTAGGAGGCCAAGGTGGGAGGATCATTTGAGGTCAGGAGTTTGAGACCAGCCTGCCCAATATGGTGAAACGTGGGTTCTACTGAAAATACAAAAATTAGCTAGGCGTGATGGCACACTCCTGTAATCCCAGCTACTGGGGAGTCCGAGGCAAGAGAATCACTTGAACTCAGGAGACAAGAAATTGTAGTAAGCTGAGGGTGAGCCACTGCACTCTAGCCTGGGTGACAGAGTGAGAATCAGTCTCAAGCAAAAACAAACAAACAACTTTAAATCTCCCTATGACCTACCCCACTGCAAGAAATCTCACCTTTTTAGGCCAAACGAATGTACAGCCTCCACATGTTGATTTGTGATTTTGTCTGTAACTTGTGCCTTTCTGAAATTGACCCCTGCCTTTAAAACCTTTGCTCAGATCTGTGGGGAAGCCTGGGCCTTAAGCATGGGCTGCTGGATTCTGGATGCTTAGTGCCCTGCATGTAAACACTCTCTCTCCCGCTGCCAGTGGGCTGTGGATGTTTGGCCTTACTGTGCCAGGTGAGTGGAGCCCGGTTCTCTTCAGTAATATGTAGAGAAGATCAAGGGATCTGACCTTGTTTTCCTCTTTAGATTTATTTTATTTTTTAAATTGATAACAATTTTGTATATTTATGGAGTACAAAGTGATGTTTCTATACACACATATATTGTGGAATGATCAGATCCAGCTAATTAATATATTCGTCTCCCCAAATATTTGTCATTCCTCTGTAACATCCTGCTGCTGTCCACTTGTGAACCCAACAGGGCCGGAAGCAGCCTCTGACCTTGGAGAGCCGACCTGGTACCCTCAGCCAGGCCTTGGTGCTTTCCCGCTGAATACAACCATCCCACAGAGCATCAACATCAGGCAAGGCCATTGTGTGCCCGTGATGGAGCCAGATAAAACAACCTCCCTCAGTAGTCATGAACTCAAACTTTGTCCACATCACAAAAATGACCAAGCGGCCTCCCTCCTGGCTCATGTGGGTGACATTGCTTCTCAGCTGAGCATAGCATTAGCCTCACTCTAACTGGGCCTCTCTACAGGTCAGACACTCCCAGGTGGCAATGTCCCTGTTTCTTGATCACATCCAATCCAGAGCAATGTCCACTTCCTGCAACTCTCCCCAGTGTCACCTAACACAGGCCTAACCTGCATTCACCCTCTGTAACACGCTCTGACTGACGTGACCCACAGTGCCCCATTCTGTGTATTCTCCCTCACTGCAACACCGCAAACCCAATTTGTTCAATGACAGGTGCGTCTCTGGCAGAGTCGCGCTGTGGGATGTTGATATTACAGTCTCATCAGACTCATTACACTCTGCCTCATCCAAGTGAGTCATGAGTGGCCCGTCAGGGAAGAGTTTGGAGCCTTTCTCTCTGCTTGCCTGGTGCCCAGGGCAAACGCGTCCCTCACCTCCTACTACACGGTAGTGTTCCATTTCTCCATGCACCCACCCTTCTGTCCCTTTCAAAACTGTAAAGCGTGGTCGGGCGCGGTGGCTCAAGCCTGTAATCCCAGCACTTGGGGAGGCCGAGGCGGGTGGATCACGAGGTCAAGAGATCGAGACCATCCTGGTCAACATGGTGAAACCCCGTCTTTACTAAAAATACAAAAAATTAGCTGGGCATGGTGGCACGTGCCTGTATTCCCAGCTACTCAGGAGGCTGAGGCAGGAGAATTGCCTGAACCCAGGAGGCGGAGGTTGCGGTGAGCTGAGATCGCACCATTGCACTCCAGCCTGGGTAACAAGAGCGAAACTCCGTCTCAAAAAAAAAAAAAAAAAAGCAAAAAAAACAAAAAACTGTAAAGCGATTGGGGCACAAGCATCACTGGAGGACAGCTGCCCCACACAACCAGTCAGCAAGTGGAGGTCTCTCCATATTTGAGTTAAAAAAATGAGGTGAGACTAGCACAGGCCATGATGAAAGACTTTGGAGGAAGCAGACAAATGTTATTTTTAGCCCCTGCGGGGGAACCAGACAACTTGTGGATCTCACGTTGTTGGCTCTTGTTTTAGGCCACTGTCACCTGCTAGCTTGCCAAGTTACTTAGTTACCTCTCAAGACCAGCTAGGTGTCTGCAGTTTCTCTTGAAGGGACTCAGGTTTTTTTTTTTTTTTTTTAATTTCCATGCTCTGGGGGCCCTGTAAGCCTCTAAAGGGAGGGTCCTACTCCATCTTACATTTGACCTTCGAACACTTAAAAGTACACTGAGTCCCCACCTGGTTAGGTAGATTTTGTCTCTGCTGATTGCTTTTTCAAATAAGAATAATGAAAAATGTATTTCTGTTTCTTTATTCCTCCTCTTTCTAAAACTCTGATTGCCTCTTAGAAACCAACATAGTGGTCATGCCCATCACATGCTCCCCTCCCCGGGCTCCTCCCCATGAAGGCAGACCCTGCTTCTGATTCCCGTTAGCTGATGATCTTATGCTCCCTAGGCCTCGTGCAGTGCCTGGCACACATGAGGTGCCCAGAAATGTGATCATTGAGGGAACTGGCTCACAGGGCTCTCCTTGCTTAGCTAGAAGGTGCTCATCGTCTCTCTTTCATTCCCTTTCTTTCTCTAACTCGATGCACAGGAATTCTATTCACACTTTAGGGTTCAATTCAAATGATACCTCCCATATGAAGCCTTTCTAGAATTCACCATAAGAAGGATTCATTCCTTCCTCTGTACACCCTGGGGAAGCCAATAAATCCCTATGGAAAAATTAAAACATGGGAATAAATGAAGGCCAAATACACAGTATAAAGACAGCTCTAAAAAGGCACCTCGATTTTACCCATTCATTGCGTCAAAGCTCAGAGTCCCAGAGCGTGAAGTCCAGCAGTAAGCTCTTTCCTTGCTGTCTGTCCATGTCACTGCTCCTCCTGAAGCACCTCCTCCCATCATCATCTGTAAGCACTGTCCCATTCTTCCAATCTGGTCACAGCTCGTCCCTGCTACAGAGCTTCGTCTGACCTCTGCAGCCCGGTGAAGCTCCCCGACTCTGGACTCAGAGAGCCCATTAGCTGTGAGCTGTAAAACGATGCTGACAACAGATCATCTTCTGCCCTCTGGGGCTGGCAAAGGCAGAAATGTAAACAAAGTGAACTGTAGAAATGTGCTCAATGGAGACAGGAAAATGAGTCATTCTGTATCTAAGCAAGGAGCAACTAACCCTCAGATAGGTGTGGGTGGGGGCTTTATTCACAGCAAAAATCAAGTCTGAGACTCTTGAATGTTAGATGCTGCTGACAGAGAGAAGAGAGACCACCTTCAAGGTACAGAAAGAAACAAAAGCTCAGCTGGTTCCAAATCCACAGAAAGGAGCCTCATTCAACCTGCTGAGCACATGGGGCAGCGGCTGCCCGGGGTGCTGTGGGCAAGGCGTGGTACCTGGGAAACTTTGTGCTGAGGAGGTTGGTGACACAGCTTAGAGAGACGTTGGTCTGCAACCTGCCTTGTCTACACGCAGGCGGCAGTGAGAGTAATGAATCACTGCTGCTGTGCTCTCCACCCTGGACCGTGGCTCACGCTCAGTGGCCTGAGCAGCCCTGGAGGCTGAGGACAGCTGGGTGGACCGGCAGCCAGAGAGGCTGCAGAAAGCAAGCAGATGTGAATAGCTCTGTGTTCCCACTGCGCCGGACCTTGGCCACTCTCTGGAATTCACTTTAAAACTTTGCTGGAAAAGTATCGACTTTATCAGTCGCTATGGACTTAAGCAACGGCTTGCAGATGGCTCCAAAAAGGAGGGATGGGGGCTGGCTAGAGCTTTGAAGAAAAGGAAATTATGATGAGGACAATAATAAGACCAGCCAAACACCTGGCCAGCTCTGCATCAGCCTTTCAGGGGCTCTGTTACCGCTGAGCCTCTCTGCAGCCCTAAGTGCAGGCCAAGTCTTTCTCACACCACTTGACAGCTGAAGCATTACAAATATTTATGGTCTGCTGGTCCCAAGTGGTTATTGTACTAAGCCCTTGACATGCCCAGCCCCATTTAATACTAGGCAGAACCTCCCCACGGGGAAAGTCCTGTTGCAATCCCCATTTAGCAGATGAGCAAACCAAGCTCACAGGACTTTTGGGACTTTTAGTATTTGCACACAATCGCACATTGTGAGATGGTTCTGAACCCACCTCTAAGTCACTACAAAGGATGAGTAGAAATTCCAGGGAAAAGCGTGTAGGTCAGACAGTGAGAGCAAGGGGGCAGGAGGGGATGAGAACATTCCCATCAAGTACGTAGTCCAGATTAGAGCACATGCTGAGAGTCAGAGAAGCTGCTTCCCTTTTCATGGTAGTGTTGAGCAAACCAGCTCATCTCTTAGGTCTCCCATTTCCGGAGTGGGAACAGTAGCACCCACTGTGTTTATTATAAAAGAGAAAGAAAGTATGGTTAATCCCATTTTGAAAACGAACGTAATGCTGCTGTATGCCACCACATGAATGAACCCTGAAAACATTATGTTAAGTGTGTCAAAAGAAAGTACCCTGAGGCCCCTAAACCACTGAGCTAAAGGGATAATTCTACCTGGAAACTGCTCAGGGCAAATCTGCCTCCCATTCTATTCAAACTCATTCCTCTGCTCACCGAGACAGATGCATATTCTGGCTGCCTCCTTTGGAAAGGCGTCGGGAAGCTCAAAAGAATGCAACCGTGTATCTCACTTACCTGTAACCTGGAAGCCCCCGCCCTGCTTCAAGTTGCCCTGCCTTTCTGGATAGAACCAATGTACTTCTTATGTATATTGACTCATGTCTCAGTCTCCCTAAAATGTATAAAACAAGCTGTGTCCCGACCACCCTGGGTACGTGTCATCGGTACTTACTGAGGCTGTATCTCGGGCGCATGTCAAACTTTGCCAACTAAACCTCCTAAATGATTGAGACTTTTCTCATTTTTCTCAATTGACAAGCGAAAGAAGCCAGACATAAAAGACCACATATCGTGTGATGCCGTGTATATGAAATGCCCAGAAGAGGCAAGTCTATGGGCAGAAAGGAGATTAATAATTGCCAGAGGCTGGGGGTAGGGGGGAAGTGGGGGGTGACTTCTAATGGGTGTGGAGCGTATTTTTGAAAGTGATGGTATATTTTGGAATTAGACAGTGATGATACTGCAGAACTCTGTTAATACTCTAAAAAAAACGCTTAATTGGACACTTTAAAATGATAAATGTAATGGTATGTAAATTATATTTTAGTATAAAAAAAGTCAATTTATGTTGATGTTCAGGCTGTGTACTAGGCTCCAGATTTTTTTATATACCCTGGAGAAATCTGTAAGTGAAGGAGAAGAGAAGGGGAGGGCATCACACTCTTTGAGTCTGGGGTTGCATCAGCACTTTTACATTCATAAAATCATCAAACCTTGGCCTCCCGTCTTTGAGTGCATGTGGTTGTTTTAATTTTACTTACAGGAAACTGAGACTGAGAAAGGAGTGATTTCAGTGGCAAGTATTGGGAATATTAATCACTTTGCAGCCCCGGTTGAACAAGGAATGTCAAGGGAACAGGGTTGCCCGTGACTATTACCAGTAGTAAAAATAGTGAGACGCTGGATGATGATGCCAACTCCCAGGTGTGGAGAGGCTACCGCCTTCTAGAGGCCCCCATAAGCCCTTCACATGTATTACTTGAGTCTAAAACAACTGCATGAGGCAGGTGTAATTATTATGCTTGCTGTCTAGGCTGTGCAGGCTGCTGTGACAACCTACCATACACTGGGTTTCATAAGCAACAAACATCTATTCTCACAGTTCTGAAGCCTGGGAAGTCCAAGACCCAGATGTCGGCAGGCCCCGTGTCTGATGAGGCCTTCCTTTCTGGTTTGCAGATGGCATCCTCTGTCTTCCTGCTGTGTCCTTACATCGTGGAGGTCAGAGGGCCCTCCAGCCCCCAGTCTTCACTCATTCTGGCAACAATTCCAAAGTCTAGAGAGTTCAAAATCACACCTAAATATCATCAAAATCAGATATGAGTGAAGCTAAGGTATGATTCATCCTGAGGCCAAAATCCTCTCCAGCTGTAAACCTGTGAAACCAAATGAGTCATGTGCTTCCAAAATACAATGGTGGGATAGGCATGTGAACCCAGATCATCTGAGACAGGTCTCAGTTGATTTAGAAAGTTGATTTTACCAAGATTAAGGACATGCCCGGCCGGGCGTGGTGGCTCATGTTTGTAATCCCAGCACTTTGGGAGGCTGAGATGGGTGGATCATGAGGTCAAGAGATCGAGACCATCCTGGCCAACATGGTGAAACCCCGTGTCTACTAAAGATACAAAAAAATTAGCTGGGCGTGATGGCACGTGCCTGTAGTCCCAGCTACTCGGGAGGCTGAAGCGGAAGAATTGCTTGAACCCGGGAGGCGGAACTTGCAGTGAGCCGAGGTCACGCCACTGCACTCCAGCCTGGTTCCTGGTGACGAAGTGAGACTGTCTCAAAACAAACAAACAAACAAACAAACAAACAAAGGACATGCCCATGACACAGCCTCAGGAGGTCCTGAAAACATGTGCGCAGGGTCGTTGGGGTACTGCTTACTTTCATGCATTTTAGGGAGACACAGGCCATCAGCCAAAATGTGTAAGATATGTCACGCACGTTGCTCATGTACAGAGACCACCAGGCAGGTTTTGTGTGAGCAACAAGGCCGTTTATTTCATGCTTGGGTGCACGCGAGCCAAGTCCAAGAAAGGAGTTAGGCAAAGTGAGTTGGAGAGGGGATTGGTTATATAGGTTGGGGCAATTGTCAGCTAAAGGTGGTCATCTATCTTGGGGAGGGGAATGCGTCATGGGATGCATGATCACAAGGGTAGGAGTCATTTATCACAAACAGGCATGATCAGAAGCGTGGGGAGTATCGGTTGCAGTCAGAGGGGAAGGTGCGATCAATTACATAGTTACAGGGGTGCGGGTCTTGAGAAACCCAATGTCCAGGGGGAATTTTTGCAAGGCTCAACAGGAATCATGGGTACAGGTTGTAGCAATTAGTTGAGGCAGGAACAAGCTGTCTTACTTCTTTCTGTGGCCACCTGATTACTTGTGGTTACTTCAGACTTCCGGGCTCCCGGGGACCATCCAGAGGTGTACCTGCAGGTCACCAAGGCTAAAATGGCCAGGCTGGACTTGGAAGCCCAACAAGCTATACATTGGTTCGGTCTGGTAAGGTGGAACAACTCGCAGTGGGGCTTCCAGGTTAGAAGCAGATAAGACACAAAAGGTTGCATTCTTTTGAGTCTTTGATGAGCCTTCCACTGAATACACAATTGAGTCTAGCTCAGTGAATCTGCATTTTTACACAAACCATAGGGCAGAGGAAGCAAGCAGATAGGCATTTGTCCACAAGGGATTTCCTTGTGGATAAATTGTGAGGGAGGTATGTAACTCTTTATCTTTAGAGCTATCTTATTTAAAAATAAAATGGGAAGTAGGTTTGCCTGACATAGTTCCCAGCTTGACTTTTCCCTTGGCTTGGTGATTCTGAGGTCCCGAGATTTATTTTTCTTTCACAAGCATAGGGTAAACATTCTAATTCCAAAGAGGAGAAACAGAGAAGAAAGGGGTGACTGTTCCCAAGCAAATCCAAAACCTAGCAAGGCAAATCCCATGAGATCCTAGGTCTCGAGAAGAATCCTCTGGCTCAACGCTCTGCCTCCTGGACCCACTTGGGAATCGATGCCACTCCTGGGATTCAGTGGGCAGCTTTCCACGCCATGGCTCTCTGTAGTGGCCTCACCCATGATGTGGCTCTCTTATTTTCCAGAGGAGGCTGGGAGAAGTTTAAGGTTGGCCACTTGAGACCTAGAGGAATCCAGCCTGGTGCATGGTGCAGTGGGAGGAGCCTGGCTGCCAACACCTTCCAACTGTCAGAGTTAGGACTAGACTAGTCAGCTGAAAGGTAAAGCCAGCTGTTTGCATCACTTTTCTTCAGAAAACACAGGAATCGGCTGCACGTCGTGGCTCACTTCTGCAATCCCAGCACTTTAAGAGATCAAAGTAGGAGAATCATTTGAGGCCAGGAGTTCAAGACTGGTCTGGCTAACATGGCGAAACTCTGTCTCTTCAAAAAATACAAATATTAGCTAGGTGTGGTGGTGCACACCTGTAGTTCCAGCTACTTGAAGGCTGAGGGATGTGGATGACTTGAGTCTGGGAGGCAGAGTTTGCAGTGAGCAAAGACTGTGCCACTGCACTTCAGCCTGGGTGACAGAGCAAGACTCTTTCTCAAGAAAAGCAAAAAAAAAAAAAAAAAAAAAAAAAAAACCACCAAAAAAAACAAAAACAAAAACCAAAAAACAAAAAAATACAAGAATTGTATAGTTCAATGTGATAAAGAGACAGATTATTTCTTAAGGAAACCTGTGATTATGTTTCACAATAAAATGATAAACAGAGAACTGGATGGTAAATTTGCTAACTGTTCTTTGTTGCTGTGGGCATAAGGTCCTTGTGATGGCAAGCTGGCTCCATATATAAATTCTTTAAATTTTCACCAATGGCTTGATATTATATTGTGATGGTTTTTCAACAAATGGAAGGAAAGTGAGTCTCTGTGGTCCCCTGCTGTCAGCCCAGCCTGGCACACATACGTCTCACTACTGCATCTGTTCCTTTGAGGTCGATCTGGGGAAAGAGGTTTGAATGGAAGCACTCACCGTCTTCCAAAAAGAGAAGGCACAAGGACAGCTACTTATTTGGGAAACAGGTGTCAAATCAATTACATTGTGATTAAATTAGCAGCAGCAGAACTCTCAAAAATAGTGTGTTTAGCTTGTATTCCTTGCCAGGATAGCATTTCAAAATCAATGCCATTGTGAGAAGAGGAAACCAGAGGGGCTCACCAGTGTCTCGTATCTGCAAATTGCTCTTGTGTTTCTAAAGTGTTTATGCTATTCCTTATTTGATCATCTCATGCTTGCATTATCCATGACTCGTGGCCACCTGTGGATATTTAAATTAAAATTAAATAAAATTATAGATTCAGCCCGAGTCACACGAGCCATATTTTAAGCACTCAATAGCCGTGTGTGGCTAGTGGCTACCACACCGGACAGTGTAGGCACAGAGCACTTCCATCACTGCAGAACGATGCATCGGCTAGCACCTCAGAGCGAGGCCCAGGGATCCCACTGACAATATCCGTGAGCATAAGTAGCAACCCATTTCCCCAGCCCATTCATCCCCAGTGCCGGGAATGCCATCATTTACAGAATGGTTCACTGCATCGCTGTGGCCTGCCTCGTCTGGGAATGAGACCCCCCCAACCCACCACACTTCATACCACAGCCATTGCAATGTGTGCGCCTGTGCACGGTCTGGAGGGGTGGCTTCTGCTTGCTTGCCATCATCCTCCCCTCACACTCCTCATGTCCTGGGCCCTGCCATGCTCTTGGGACCTTTGCCCATGTAAGTCCTCCAGCCAAGACAGCTTTTGTCCAGGCTGCAGGCCCGGCTCCTCCTCAACCTTCCGATCTCACCTCACTTCCTCGGAGGGTCTCATCCTGTTCTAGTCCAAGGGTGCCTGGTCATTATTCTCTTGTTTTCACTTCTATCCTTCTGAGCGTATATCACAGTTTGTCATGACATCGTTTTCCATGGATATATGTATTCTTTCTCACCCCCATTTAAGAATAAGTCTGTGGGCAGAAACCAGCTCTCATTTTCACCACTCTGTCCTCAGAACAAGTTGTCGTTGACTGACAGTGTAGCTCTGGGTACGGCTCCCAGAGTTTCCTCATCTGTAAATTGAGAGTGATGAGACTGCCTACGTCATAGTTGTATTTGGATCGTGCAACTTAATTTTGGGTGAGTTCAGGAATTGCAGAAAGTACTTAGGACCGAAGGAGCAAAGTGGGCCGGACAATGACTACAGACGTCCAGCGTTCCATTGAGTGTAATGATGTCATGTTTTAATTATCTCTTATTTATCAAGTGTCACAGACATCACTGCCCATCTCTTGGCTTTAGCCTCTGTGACCTCTGTGAGATGTCACTGACCCTCTTCTCCTCTGCCCTCCATGAGGCCACATCCTCCCAGAAATGCTTTGCCACTGTGGGATGTTGCTGTTACCCATTCAGGCCTCTCTTCTCCTCTGGACTGTGAGATCCTCAAAGGCAGGGATGATACCCAGTTCGTGTCCACGTTATCAGGCCCCACATGGTGGCCAGGCATGGAGAGGAAAAGGTGTCATGGAATCCATGCTCTCTAATGAGTTCCTTCCTGACTGTAGTGAGAAAGAGAGAGTGAGGAGGTAGGAAGAGATGAGACAAAAGTATCCTCAAGGGTCTGTATTAGTTTTCTATTACTACTGTGACAAATGATCACAAACATAATGGCCTAAAATAACACATATTTCTTATCATGCAGTTTTAGAGGTCAGAAGTCCCAGCTGGTCAGCAGGGCTGCTCTCCTCAATGAGGCTGTGGGGAAGAATCTGTTTTCTTGCCCTTTCCAGATTCTGCACTCATTGGCTTGTGGCCCCTTCCTTCAACTTCAAAACCAGCAGCCTGGCATCTTCCAGTCTGTCTCCCACCGCTGCTTCTGTAGACACACCATCTCTCTGAAGCTGACTCTTGCCTCTCTCATAAGGACCAGCTGGGATAAGCCAGATGATCTTCCCATCTCAGGATCCTTAATTTACAAGGTTCTTCATCACATCTACCAAGTCCCCTTTACCATGCAAGGTAACATATTCACAGGTTTGAGGGATTAGAATGCACACATTTTATGGTGCGTTACTTGGCTGAATACAGGACCCATGCAACTTGGCTGGAGACAATTCCCTAAGAATTCCTGAACACTGGTCCAATTCTCCATCTGCCCTTCAGCCTCTTGTCTTCCTAGCTTTAGAAACTGGTCCTATTGGCCACTGTCAGAGGGAAGTTCTAGATTGCGGAAACTCCAGGCATCTGACTTTGAGGATACCCTCTAGTGCCTGGATGACCACAGCAGGTAGAGAAAATGGGGCCCCTGGTCCCGTGCTGTTCTCCTTGCAACTTCTCTGCAGGGTACTGACTCCTACTTTATTTAACTTATTTCTGTCTGGCACTCTTTGCTTGGTGGACCCACGCCATGACCAACCCTGGGAAAGTTCAGAAACCCGAGAACATCTTCTGCTGGGGATACAGCACTGTAGGAGGAGCTGGGAGCAGGTGTGAAGGTCCAGTGTTGCTTTTCCCACTCATAGTGTGTCCTGCTGAGTAAGTCACTACCCTCTCTGAACCCCAGTTCTTGTTCTATAAGATGGAGATAATGGTGCTTGTTCTGTGGGTTGTTCTGATAGCTAATTGAGAACATGCACACATATACACAGACACATACCACACACACACACACACACACACACACACATACACAGTCACTTGCACATAACTTGAACTCAGTGAATTTCAAATACATTCTGAATTGCAAACCAAAAAGTATTTGAAACAGGTCTCAATCAAGCTAGAAGTTTATTTTGCCAAGGTTAAGTACATGTTCAGAAGAGAGTGGGTAATACAGGGATGGAAAAGTGGGTAAGACATGCTCAGAAGAGTGGTTTGCGCCTTTCTCCAAAGATAATTTTGGGGGTTTCAATATTTAAAGGGGAAAAGTAGGCTGAAGCTGGGAAGAAGGAGGGTGTGGTCACATTACTGAGTCCATCTGTTGCAGGAGAAAAGGAGCAGGTAAAGAACAGTTAGTCATGTATTCATTTCACACTTGGTAAATTGGCACTTTACATAATGTAAGGTGAACATAGAGTAGCTAAGTGTGGAGATATTTAATCATTGGTGGCTTTTTCTTAGGCGCAAAAGGAAAGACAGTTTCTTGTATGACTCAGCTTTCAGTTTATTTATTTTTTCTTGGCAGAGTAGAATTGGGGTCTTGAGTCTTTACTTTCCTTTCACCCCTGGCTTTCATTCTGCTTGATATTATTGAGGCTTTTTTGCTCCCATAGTTCAGTGAGCAGGAAGGAGTGGTGCCCAGTGGCTTCATTTGTACCACTGTTCAGAGAGTGGGAGGGAGTGTTGCCACTCTTTTACTCCCCACCACCCTCAGCTCAGTGAGCAGGAGCACTACAGCTCTTTTGCTCTTGTAGTTCAGTGAGTTCCAGGTTTTTGTCCCGTGACCAAGAGGAATAAGGTGTATGGACACTGGAGAGTGAATAAGGCAGAGTAGAATTTTATGGAGTGACAGAAAGAAAGCTCTCAGCATCAAGAGGAGGAACCAGAAGCAGTAGCCACCTGCGAGGCTGAGTCCAGGGTATTTATGGACTTAGAATAGAGGAGTGCATGCTGATTCATCCATGGGTGGGCTTGGAAAAACCACCACTCAATAAGTTCAAAGGCATTATTCAAAAGGAACCAACGGAGAGAGAGGGGGTAAGACAGAGATGGAAGTTCTCATTCCACTTGTGGACTCTATCTGGAACTGGCAGCTCAGTTTTTAGGCTTTACACTGTCCTTGGCTTGAAGGTCAGATTTCACCAGGAACCCATCCCTGTCTGCCTCAGAAGTTGTCTGTCTCCTATTGCTGTCAATATCAAGGTTTTTTCCCCCCTTCCCATCAAACTGCATGCCATGTGCCAGATATGGGTTACATCTGAAAGGTAGGTTCCATCAGAAAACAGAAACCAGGCAGAAGGGATTTAAAGTAGGTGTATTCATTTTTTAGGACTGTCATAACAAAGTACCACAAATGAATGGCTTAACAAACAGGATTCTCTCACAGTGCTGGAGGCCTGAAGTTTAAAATCAAGGTTAGTTCTTTCTGGGGCTATGACAGGGTATCTGTCCTAGGCCTTTGCCAAGCTCCTGAAGGTTTTCTGGCCATCTTGGGTGTTCTTTGGGTTGCAGAGATATCACTCTGATGTCTGCCCTCATCTTTACATATGTTCTTCCTGTCTCCAAATTTCTCCTTTTCATAAGGACACCAGTCCTTATTGGATTAAGGACCCTATTTCAGGGTCACCTCATCTTGACTAGTTACAGCTGCAACTACCTACTTCCAAATAAGGTCACATTCTGAGGTCCTGGTGGGGTAGGGCTTCAATAAATGGATTTTGGGGAGGGGGAAACAATCCAACTCCTGAGAGTAAGGAATTTATTACACAGACGATGGTCCGCTGAGGAGCCAAAGAGAAGAGAGATCAGCCCCTGCAAGAAGGTATTGCTACCTTTATGGAGTCCTAATTAAAGAAAAAGAGGCTGGCAGGACCAGGGGAAAGCAAAGAGATAAAGCAAATAAGCTATAGGACTGCCTTTCTTTATGGCCCAGGATATATAGCCCTCCTGCATAAATAACATATGTAAATCACAAACTTTCTGCTTATCCTCAAACACTTCATTTTATCATCAGACATCTCCTTGGTGGACAGAAGAATGCAAGTTAGCTCCCTGCTGCCTTGGAAATATCAATCAACCCAAGAACCAACCTATAAAGTCTCCAGCAAGTCTTTGTTTCCTGGCAGTCAGCTCCTCTTCTGCTGATTCTGCCCATTGCTCCCTGGCAATGTATTTTCCTACTTTCTCTAATAAATCTGACTTTCTTTACCTACAGCTGCCTTGGTAAATTCTTTTAACCCGTCACCACTGGCCCAGAGAATGGCACTTATCCATGACACCCTTGACGAGGAGGAACCAAGAGGTCATATTTGGAACCTGGAGACTTGGGCTTCCTAACAGCAGATGAAACCATGGCAGCTGCCATGGATCTGGCAATGTGGAGGAGACACAATCCTGGCCAGAAACGCTACCAAAGAGAAAAGAGGAGAAATATCCGGGTTTCTCCCTGCTGCCTTCCATTCTTCTTCTTGGCCTCATGTGAGAAGCCAGACACTGAGGTGTCTGGGAAATGCAGTGCCCTGCAATGCCCTTGAGGATGTGAAGGGGAGGACATGGATCTGAGAGCAAGGAGACCGCAGTCAGCGCCATGCTTTTGCGTGTAAGCTGTCATTACCCTTCCTGACATTCACGTGGGCAAGGAATCACAGTCTTCCTTTTACATACAAGAAAACTCAGGCTCAGGACTGTTGAATACCTTACCCAAGGTCCCAAAGCCAGAATTCTGCATCAGAGCAGAATTCAAACTCATTCCTGGGTGGCTCCAAGGCGGTGCTTTTTCTTTTTCTTTTTCTTTTCTTTTGTTTTCTTTCCTTCTTTTTTTTTTTTTTTTTTTTTGAGATAGAGTTTCGCTCTTGTTACCCAGGCTGGAGTGCAATGGCGCGATCTCGGCTTACCACAACCTCCGTCTCCTGGGTTCAAGCAATTTTCCTGCCTCAGCCTCCCGAGTAGCTGGGACTACAGGCATGCGCCACCATGCCCAGCTAATTTTTGTATTTTTAGTAGAGACGGGGTTTCACCATGTTGACCAGGATGGTCTCGATCTCTCGACCTCGTGATCCACCCGTCTTGGCCTCCTAAAGTGCTGGGAATACAGGCGTGAGCCACTGCGCCCAGCTGGCTGTGCCTTTTCTACGGCACTCGATCAGTCAGTTGAATGTCAGGATTGTGTGTACCTCACATGTTATCCTTCCCGGGACCTAGCACAATGTCTAGCATATATCAGACATCAATAAATAGTGTCCAAAATATACACGGGAGTAGATGATTCATTACCAACTAAGCAGCAAAGATGGCAGGTGGTTTGGAATTTAGGGAAGAGAGAGAATCATGTTAGCCAGAGTGGTTTCTGGAGGCAGAATATGAAATTGGAGCTGTCCATAAGATATCATGACAGTGTCGGCGAAAAGAGCCAAACTCTAAATTCTTTGAAGAGATTGATTCTGAGCCAAATATGGGTGGCCACAGCCTGTGAACACACACCCTTGATGGTCAGGTTGCAGCTTCGTTTTATACATTCGAGGCGAGCATGAGATAGCAATCAAGTAGGTTTAAGAAATATTAGGCTGGTGCAAAAGTAACTGCAATTTTCACCATTACTTTTGATTTGATTTAACCTGAGAGACTGTTTTAATGGCAACAGCTGCAATTACTTTTGCACCAACCTAATACATTGGGTTTGGTCCAGACAGGCAGGACAACGGGGGTGGTGGCGGGGTGGCTGTAGATAAACATTTTCTGGTTGACAACTGGTTGAGTTTGTCTAAAGACCTGGGAACAAACAGAAAGGAATGTCTGGGTTAGGATAAGAGGTTGTGCAGATCAAAGTTTTATCATGCACATGAAGTGTTTGGCAAGGGCTTCAGAGAGAACAGGTTACAAAAGATTTTTATGAGACTTAAAGCCTGTGTTGATGTGAATGCTGGAGGCTAGAATGAAGTGGGCCCCCTGCTTCCTGATTCCCATCATGGCCTGAAACAGTCTTTCAGGTTATTATTATTATTATTATTTTTTGAGACAGAGTCTTGCTCTGTCACCCAGGCTGGAGTGCTGTGGCACGATCTCAGCTCACCACAACCTCCGCCTCCCCAGTTCAAGTGATTTTCCTACTTTAGCCTCCTAAGTAGTAGCTGAGGCTACCAGCATGCCTGGCTGATTTTTGCATTTTTAGTAGAGATGGGGTTTCACCATGTTGGCCAGGCTGGTCTCAAACTCCTGACCTTCAGTCATCCACCCACCTTATCCTCCCAAAGTGCTGGGATTACAGGCATGAGCCATGGCACCAGGCCCTCTCAAGTTAAATTTCCAGAGCCCTGGTTGAGGAGAAATGTCCATTCAGATGACTGGGAGGCCTTATTTTATTTTTGGTTTACGACAGCATTCTCTAGCTTGTGTGGTTGCAGTCATTTCGGCTCTGATGATGGCCTCAGCAAGTTCTTTCCTCAGTTTCCCTCCCAGGCCTCATTTCCTTTCTCTAATAAATGAGGGCTGTTTTAAAGCAGAAGTTGTAAACTCAGATATACAAATAGGCCTGCAGGTGTTTAAAGTGAGAGAGAGGCAATGGCAGAATGCCAGCGTGAGGGTGGGAGACGACAGGGGTGGCACTCACTGCGGCAAACTGTGACGCACCCACCCTCCCAGGGGCGGCTCCTCAGCTCTAGCCCACTGTGACTTGTGGAACGTGTGTGCTCAGTGTGGCCTTACCCACGGCTTCCTTCAGAGAAGCTAGGTATGCGAGTTTGAATGAGAAATTGCAACGCTCTTCAATGATGGTAATTAATTCAGATTTTTAAAATACCATGTGAGCAATAATAACTGTAACGATATGAATGATCATCTTAAAGGCCAAATGTGACCTGCAGGCCGCTGGTTCTGTCCTCTCCCCAAAACCTGACAGGGCGTCCTGCCAAGCAGGCCTCTGGGTGGCCCTCAGAGGGGCTGATATTCTGTTATTTAGCTTTCAGAGAGAGAGAGAGAGAGAGAGGAAGGAAGAGAGGTTTACGCTCCTTGCTCCTGAAGGTTGAGCTGGTGGTGCCTGGAGCTAACAAGCTCTTGGCTGCCCGCTGCTCAGTCGGTCTTCAAAGGGCTGCTTAATTGTTCTTGGACTGGCTCCAGGGAGCGTCTGGCTCTTTGCTGGTGTCTGTTTACAGATTTTCCACATATTCTGATTACATTGCTCAACCACAGAAGAGTGGCCTCTGGCTTAGGCTGGACCTGCATTCTGGAGGGAGAGAGTCAGGAGCTGAAAGAGCCTATCAGAGCCCTGGTGAGGGAGGACAGAAAAGGTTGAGCGGGGCAGAAGGGACGGCCAGGACCGGACCACCTTTTCCTGCCTCGGACATCAGCAGCAATGATCACAGCAGTGTGTATTCCGTTACAGCGTGCCAGCCCCCACCAGGCCCTCACCTGCATCATCCTCTTCATCCTCACAGTAACCCTGTGGTTGAGCCATGACGATGTCCCCATTTTGCAAAGGGTGAAATTACAGCATAGAAAGGTGAATGTCTTTCCCGAGGAGACTGGTTTTTAAGTGTCAGGGCTGCCAAAGGGAGTCACCTTCTGGAATGTCCCTGTGGCTTCCAGTCTCAGGTGATGGAGAACTTGGCCCTCACCTCGCTCTGTATGGTCCTTCCTTTCAGCATCCCCAGGGTTTTAACGGCACCCATCCCCATGAGGCCTGAGTCCTTCTCACGTACACATTTGCATCTCCTTGAGGCTGCTCAGTAATCTGTGGATGAAGGGAGAGCACGTGTCCTAGCCTGAGGAAGAGCTGGGATCAGCGCTGACTCTCCTGAGCACTCACTGTGACGTCCACGTGCATACTTTTCCTATTTGTCCTTTTTCCAGCTCACTGACTTTGGCTCCTTTGTAAATTTCATTGTTTTTTAATTACTTAATATTCAATTTCCTCTGAGTTTTTGAGCTTCTTAACGTGGAAGCTTAGTTTATTGCTTTTATAATTTTTCCCTAATATTTGCATTGAAGCTGAAAATTTTCTAACCATTGCTTAGACTGCATCCTGTGATATTTTTCTTGTGCTTTCCTTAATACTCAGTGCACACCATTTTCTAATTTCCTTTGTGCTTTTTCTTTTTGGACTCAAAGGCTACTTAGAAAAGCATTGCTTAATTTATAATTATGTGGGGATTTTCTAGGTATCTTATTGTAATTGTATTTTATTTTTTTCAGACAATGTACTGCTTGTATATATGTTTAATGCTTTAAAAAATTACGTAGACTTTTCTCACATCCTCTCTAGGTGTGTGCTCTCTATAAATGGTTCTCAACTAGGGGAGATTCGCCCTGCTCCTCCTCCACCCATTCATTTGGCAGTCTGAAAATGTTCCTTTGTCACAATTAGGGCAAGAGTGCTACTGACATCTAGTGTTGGAAGCTGGGTGCATTCTACAATACCATACTCCGTCTTCCCCACGCCCCACCACCCCACCCCCATCACTACATTTTCATCCTGTCGAAAATGTGAACAGTGCTGAGTCGTAAAACCCTGGGAAATACTGTTTCAATATTCTATAACATGAGTGATTTCTGTCTACTTGTTTTATTTTTTATTCACAGAGCAGCACTAAAATTTCCAACTATAGTTGTGAATTCATCTCCTTTTCTCCTTAGTTCTGTTAGTTTTGTTTCATATGATAAGAAGCTGTATTCTTAAATGCATATGTATGTTGATTCGTTATGTGTTCTTGATAAATTGAAACTTCTAGCATTATAAAATGCCTCTTTATCTCTGTCTTGAACTTAGTACTCTTTCTAACATTAATATGACTATAACAGCTTTCTTAAACTTCCTGTTTGCATGACAGATCTCTTCCTACATTTCTTTCTGCTGTATCTCTGTATTTAAACATGCATATTAGAAACAGAATATAACAACTTATTGCTTTTTAAAAAATCTAGTTGAATGATCCTTTTCTGGTTTTTGAACTATTTAAGCTATTTATATTTAGTGTAATTATTGGTTTGATTGGGTTAAAGTTTAGTATCTTGAAATTTGTCTTCTCTTTATCTCACAAGTTTTTTGATCCTTTAAAAAAAAGTTTTCTGAATTCTTTAATGCAAATCTATTGTATTTCCTATATACTGCCTTTCTCAAGTTTGCTTTATTCTATAAATTTATGCTAGGAAGTTCTTACATAACATAAAAGTTTTACATATACATTGTAAAGCACATTTATTTATGTCTATATATCATGGAATGTACTTTGTCAAGTGTGGACAATGACACATTATACAAAAGTATAAGATATAAAGTCATAAAGTCAACTTTTCCACTACTGCCTCCCATAAATATTTAAAATCAATTTCTGGAAAAGACAAAATCACAGAAAAAATAAATACATCTGTAGCTGCCAGAGACTAAGGGTGGAGTGGAGGTGAGGAAATGATAATAAAGAAATAGCATGCGGGAATTTTAGAGGGGGAGGGTAACGTTCTGTCTTAATTGTGGTATTGGAAACATGACTATGCATTTGTTTAAGTGAACCTCACACCCAAAAGCATAATTTTATTGCAGGTAAATAAAGTATATCTTTAAAAAGGCAGTATTAAAAAATTAAAAATAATTTTTACTAAATAGGGGCCAAGGAAGGCTGTTACATCAAGAAATCAAGGCACAGCAAGAACATTTAATAAGTGGATAAAAATGTCCCAGAAAAGAAATTTTTGTTTTCCTTTTATTTTAAATAATAAAATTTATAGAATGAGCTTTTTACTTTGTATTGACTTCTAAACTCTAGCTCTTCATGTTATTTTTTAGTGGTTGCACTGCAGATAAAATACATAACTTTAAAATATGTCTGATTTCAAATAACATCCTACTTTTAGAATAATGTAAGAACTGCATTAGAAGTCTTTTGGATAGAACCTATAATTCCATTTATAATACCTTTTATCCTTTGTGCTCTTCTGATATTATTTTTAAATTCTGAATATTTAAAATCCATGCTTACATTTGTTTTTGACAGCCAGTTTCCTCTGTGTGTGTGTGCACATACTTGTCAAAACAGATATCTATATAAATAAATTAAAAGGTGCCCTATAATTGTTCACATATTTTTCATTTCTCATTTTCCTTATTTCTCCTTATAGATCTGGGCTTTCTTCTGGCATCTTTTTCCATCAAGCTTAAGAACATCTTTTTAGCATTCCTTACAGTGCAAATATGCTGGGTATGAATTCTCTCAGGTTGTACCTATCTGAAAATGTCTTTGTTTTGCCTCAATTTATAAATAATATTTTTGATGAATTCAGTATTCTAAATTTGCAATTTTTTTGTCTTTGAAATTTTCATTGATTTTTAATTGACACATAATTGTAAATATTTATGGAGTACAATGTTATATGTGTATGCTTTGCATAATGATCAAATCAGGATAATTGGCGTATTCATCACCTCATACAGTTATAATTTCTTTGTGGTGAGAACACTCAGAAACATCTCTTCTAGTTCTTTTGATATATATAATGCATTACTGTTAATAATAATTGCCCTTCTCTGCATTAATGGGATACCAGAACATATTCCTTCTTTCTAATTGTAATTTTGTACCCGTGGATCAACCTCTCACCATCCTTCCTTCTCTCCTCCTTTCTTCTGTTTCTGGTAACAATTGTTCTTCTCTATATCTTTATGTGATCAACTTTTTAAGATGGCACTTTTGAGTGAGATCATGGGTTTTTTTTCTCTCTGTGTCTGGCTAATTTTGATTAACATCATGCCCTCCAGTTTTACCCATGTTGCTGCAAATGGCAGAATTTCATTTTTTATGGGTGAGTACTGTTTCATTGTGTGTGTCTGTGTGTGTGTGTCTGTGTGCGTGTGTGCGTGTGCTCTGTGTGTGCGTGTGGGTGTGTCTGTGTGTGTGTGAGACATTTTCTTCATTCATTCATTGGTCATTGGGTACGTAGGTTGATTCTGTAGCTTGGCTATTGTGAAAGAGTATTGCGACAAACGCTAGAGTGCAGTATTAATTTTGTTTCCCTTTGATGTATACCCTACAATGTATTAATTTTGTTTCCCTTTGATGTATACCCAGTAGTGAGATTGCTGGATCATATGGCAGTTCTTTTTAATTTTTTAGATAGCTCTATATCATTTTTTATAATGGCCATACTAATTTACAAACCCAACAAAAGTGTGTAAGAGCTTCCTCATCTCCGTATTTTCACAACACTTGCTACCTTTCGTGTTTTTGATATTAGCCATTCTAGCTTGGGTGAGGTGGTATCTCATTATGACTTTGATTTGCATTTTTCTGACATTTAGAGATGCTGAGAATTTTTTCATACACCTGCTGGCCATTTGCATGCCTTCTTTTGAGAAAATGACTATTAAGGTCCATTGCTCATGTTTTAATTGGGATACTTTTATTTATTTATTCATGCTGTTGAGTTGTCTAAGATCCTTGTATATTCTGTATATTAACTCCTTGTCAAATGTATAGTTTGCAGCTGTCATCTCCCGTTCTGTAAACTGTCTCTATGCTGTTGATTATTTTCTTTGCTGTGAGGAACCTTCACAGTTTAATGTAATCCCATTTGTCTAAATTTTTGCTTCTGTCTCCTGTGCTTTTGAGGTGATATCTGAAAAGTCCTTGCCCAATCCGGCGTTGTGATGCATTTCCCTTATGTTTTCCTCTGGCAGTTTCACACTTCTAGCAGATTTTTCTAATAGTTTCATAGTTTCAGGTTTCACAGTTAGGTCTTTAATCAATTTTGAGTTGATTTTTATATCTGGTGAGAGGCAGGGGTCTAGTTTCATTTTTATGTGGTTATCCAATTTAATTTTCTCAGCACCAGTAATTGAAGAGCATGTCATTTTTCCAGTGTGTATTCTTGGCACCTTTGTTGAAAATTGGTCGGCTGTAGGTGTGTAGATTTACTTCTGGACCTTATCCTGTTCTGTTGGTGTATGTATCTGTTTTTATGCCAGTAACATGATGTTTTGGTTATTATAAATATGTAGTCTATTTTGGAGTCAGGTAGTGTGGTTCCTCCAGCTTTTTTCTTTTTGCTCAAGATTTCTTTGGCTATTTGGAGTCTTTTATAGTTTTATATAAATTTTAGGATTCTTTTTTTCTGTTTTTGTTACTACCATGTCACTGATATTTGATAGAAATTGCATTTAAAAGAATGAAGTAGAAACACTAGAAATGAAAAATATGAAATCAGAAACAATTGTTAGAAACAGATCACGGTTTGCCCAGGTGTTGGGTTTTGAAGACTTTAAGACAGTAACTGTAATATCTATATATATGTATACATATATAAAAGTAAATATTGTATATAACTTGATATATGTAAACTATATCAAAGGTGAAAATTATGACAAATTTTTCAAGTGTTCACACATGTCATACTGTGTGTTCCTGCAGACAGGAACAGTTTTATTTCAAATATATCATCCTATTGTCTTTTGGTTTTTGTTGTTTCTAATGCAAAATGTCTTTTTTTTTTTTGTATAATTGTTCTCTTATATGTGATGTATCTTTCCTAGGGCTTATTTTAAGATTTTGTCTTTCTGTTTTGTTTTCAGTGTTTTGACTGTGATGTGCCTAGATGTGTTTCTGTTTGTGGTAATTCCATTTGAAATGATCTTGCTTTCAGGGGTTGATAACTTTCAGCTATTCTAAAACACCTCAGCCACTATCTCTTTAAATATTTCTTTAGCTTTATTCTCTCTCTTCTCTCCTTTGCGTGACCTTTAGATACCCACTTTTGACTACTTGATGTTGTTCTCTGTCAGGTTCTCTGTTCCTTTCTATGTAATCTGCCTTTTCCTCTTACTTCAGTTTGATATTTGCAGTTCACCTGTGTTCAGCTACACTGGTCCTTTCCCCTGCGATGTTGCCATTAAGCCTTTCAAATGGATTGTTTTTATTTCTAGTGTTTCTACTTCATTATTTTCAATGCACTCTCTATCAAAATGTCAATTTTTTCTCTCTTGACTATGGGTCAAGTTTCTTGCTTCTTTATATGTTTTATAATTTTTGGCACAATGTTAAACATTGTCTGAAAATGAATATCAGAGATGAATCTAAATAATATTTACCTTCAGATAATGGCTGACTCTTCATGACTCACTGTCAGTGTGTGAGAAGGGGGTGCTGAGTCTACCTAATCTGTGTGTTAAATGGCATTTTTTACACTTCTATTTAGCTTTAGTGTGCAATTGACTTAAATGATTTCAAAAGAAGTAAGGAAATATTTTCTTGGGATCTGGACATTGAAAAAAAAAAGTCCCTAGAAATTTCTATATGCTTTGCAGCCTAGCTGCCAAATTTTGACTTTAGTACGTGTGTCTGTCTGTCTGTCTGTTTTTTTTTCTCTTTCTCCTCAGATTTCAGATTTTAGAATCCCTGGGAGTCTCTTCTTTCATAACTCCTGTCCCTGGATTTCTATACCTCTGGAGTTACCCCTCTAACTTGCTACCTTGGTCTGAACCTGAGGAAGCACGGCTTTTAGTACACTCAGCAACACCTTGGAGGGGTTTCTTTGAGCCCTCTTGCCCAGCCTTGCCTTTGCAAGTCCCCACCCTCAACCTGAAGAAGGTCTCTGTAGGGTACCCTACAAAGACTTAGGGTAACACAAAGGGGTTTCACTGTGCTCTCCTGTCCTGCCACTATGCAGCAGAGAAAGCTCCATGTTAGCATGACTTGTTACTGTCAGGATGGACTGCTGCAGCCCCTGGCACTGCTGTTTTTGTTCTGTCTGGTGCATCCTTCTGTCTACTGATGACCCCTAGCCTTATCACTGAAAGGTTTGGTTCTCAGAAGTTTCACATGTACTCCAGCCTGGTTGAAGACAGTCTCCACTGCATTTTCATGTCAACAGATACTTCTTAGTCTCTTCTATATCCTTTTTTTTTTTTTTTTTTTTTGAGACTCAGTCTCGCTCTGTTGCCCAGGCTGGAGTACAGTGGCGCGATCACGGCTTATTGCAGTCTCCTCTATATCTTAATAATCTGCTTACTTCCATGTTCCTTCCCAAAAATGTGCTCTTTAAAGAAAGGGGCCATGTCTCTTAACCTATGTGCCTCCAGTGCCTGGCACATAGTAAGTGTTCAGTATATGCTGAAGCCTCTTCGCTAGGGCTTTAGTGCCAGATGAAGTCATCCACAATGTCAGAGCTTCATATTTATGAATGCTGCTGAATCATCCTCCCAAATTGGTTTGATGAATAGTTATCTTTGAAGTTTGAAGTTAGATTGAATGTCCACTTTTTTATTGGGCAAGAAGTGGAGTGGACCATTATAATAATGACTAAGGAAATCTTCATGAGATGACATTTAAAGGGCACTGTCAGGAATCCAGTCCCCAGGTCATTGTCGCTTCCTGTGACATTATCAAATGTACATCTGTATGGCCTCCTAGAACTGAGGAAGGCCTTGAAGCGACTTTAATTCAATCTCTTTACTTTAAAGAGGAGGAAGACCGGAACCTAGAAAGGTTTCTGAATCTTTTTTTTTTTTTTTCAAAGAAACACAGAAATTTGGTAGAAAAGATTGGCCTGAAAATTGGAATTCTATTTCTAACCCATAGGACAATGACTCAAAATATTTAGTGCAACAGGTATTCCCACCATACCCAAATTCCTGGCCACCGCCAAACTCATGCCGCCATAGCCCAGGAGCCTCCTAGCTTGCACACCTACCTGAGTCACACTCCTGCTACTCCACTCTTTGAACCAATTTCACCCATTCCCCATGATGAATGCCATTTTCCACCTCTTCTTTGAAGCTCTCCCTGTTAGCGGAGTCGCCAGTTCCTCCTCTGGAATCCCACAGCCCCTGCCCCTTACCCACTCCCAGCACACATCATACTGTATTACACAGCCCTTTTTCACATCTGTTTCTGCCATAGAAAATGAGTTCCTCAGCCAGGTACGGTGGCTCACGCCTGTAATCCCAGCACTTTGGGAGGCTGAGGCGGGTGGATCATGAGGTCATGAGATCAAGACCAGCCTGGCCAACATGGCAAAACTTTGTCTCTACTAAGAAATACATAAACTTACCTGGGTGTGGTGGTGGGCGCCTATAATCCCAGCTACTCAGGAGACTGAGGCAGGAGCATCCCTTGAACCAGGGAGGAGGAGGTTGCAGTGAGCTGAGATTACATCATTGCACTCCAGCCTGGGAGACAGAGTGAGACTGTCTCAAAAAAAAAACAATGTTATACAAATTACACAGGACTACATATAAAATATCAGCCCTGTTTAGATGCCAAACAGCCCTGAGTCTTTGTTCTGTGGAGACTGCCCGAGCAGTACCCCATGTCTACACAGTGGGGAAGGGGGACAGAAACACTCTTACAGAGTCCACCTGCCTAATCCATTTCGCACTTTCCGTGGAGACCTGAGCTAGGGCCACCCCCACGCCTTTCTGGTCGGAAGCTCTTCTTGATCAGGGCTGAAGTCCTTTAGTTTGACCTTCTGTCCCAGCTGCCACTGCGGAAAGCCATTAAGCTGAAGTGAAATTAAATGACCGGTCCAATTAGAATCGAGAGGACAGTCAGTAAGTGGGGAAGGGAGGCCGGATGGGCGAGGCTGTGGCCGGCGTCTGTCATGCTTTGCTTTGTGCGTCACTGCACCGAGCAGAGACTTGGAGTGATTTCTCCCATGGGAGGCAACTCTCCACCTTTGGAGGATGGGGGCCTGTGGTGCTAGGTTTGCCCACAGATCCCCGGGGATCTATGAGGCCACCACCAAACAGAAAAGGGCGGCTCAGGGAGGCCAGGAGTCTCACCACATCTGAGAAGCTAAAGAGGCAAAGGTGGAATTTGGATTCCGGACTGTGGGCCCATCTCCCCAGCCCCTCCCGTTACCTCCAGAGATACCGGGAATCCACCACAGTTACCCTTTACTTTTTGTTGCAGAGACTTTCAAGGACACTGGAAAAGTTTATTTCTCCATCAAAGCGTCCGAATGTTACAAGCCACCTGATGTTTCACTGACCTAGCAGCATCTTCTTCTGGTCTTGCTCCAGCGAACATCTCCCTCTGTCTCAATCCTACACTTCCTGGGCACACGGATCAAAGAGCTATAGACAAAGACATGGCCCGTTCTCTCAGCCTGGGAAGGTGTGCACAGGAGGCTGCCTGCAACTCTGTGCCAGGGAAGGAAGCGTCCCTGGCACGTGTGGGCAGGCCAAGAATCAGAAGGTGAACCACCACTCGTTACCAGTAGAAGTAACCTATGACTCTCTGATGGTCCATTGATGGACTTGAGGCTTGGGTGGCCCTAGAGCCCTGTCTGCAGCACTCCCTTAGCCCATGTCCTTCATCATCATCAGCGGCAGCAGCACTGCCCCACCCCCACCTACCTCTGGACTCTACCTAAGACATCCTCCCCACTTTGGGTCACCTGGCTCACTCCTGCTTTAGGTCTCAACTTTTATGGAGCTTGTCCCTTGGTCTCTCACATTTCTCACGGTAACCCCTGTGACACAGGAAAAGTTACTGTTCTTGGAAAGACGAGATGGGAGTTTAGTGAGAAGAGTGACCTGTCCAAAGTTACACAGTGTAGGCCAGGTGCGGTGGCCCACACCTGTAATCCAAGCACTTTGGGAGGCCAAGGCGGGTGGAACACTTGAGGTCAGGAGTTCGAGACCAGCCTAGCCAACATGGTGAAACCCTGTCTCTACTAAAAATACAAAATAAGCCAGGCATGGGTGGCGAGTGCCTATAATCCCAGCTACTAGGGAGGCTGAGACAGGAGAATTGCTTGAAACCTGGAGGTGGAGGTTGTAGTGAGCCGAGATTGTGCCACTGCACTGCAGCCTGGGCAACAGAGTGAGACTCTGTCTCAAAACAAACAAACAAACAAACAAACAAACAAAAATACAGCAAAATTCTCATTTACTGTAGAGGAAATCCAGTCATAATGATAGTGCAGAAATCATCATGTCGATTTAGAAGTCTGGAAACTGAGGTTTCACCTAATTGAGGGAGAGCGTACTCTACTCCCTTTTCCCACCAATGGCAAGTCAGAACTACACGCATGCACACACGGGTGCCTGCCCATGCACACACGGGTGCCTGCCCATGCACACAGGGAATTGCACTTCTATGCACATGCTCAGATACACAGGCACTCACACAGACACATATACGTGCATACGCGCACATGGACACACACTCACAACATGGCATTTTCATGCCACAGCCACACTTACAAACACCAAGGTCCAACATTAACCAACCACCACTAGACTGAGAGATGTCAATTTCCTTGAATATACCAAAGGCTATGCAAAAGATCTTATAGTAATCTTCAGTGGTAGTAATTCAGTGAAAAATAATTCAAACACATCATCTTAGAACACAATTGTTAATGCATATAAGGTACTTAAAACTCTGGCCTTTAGATTAGCAGTTCTCCTACAGAGAATCACTCTTTAGGAAATAAGGAATATAGAAAAAGGCTTGTGAACAAAGACGATTTTAGCAGGAAGTAATAATCATGATTATCTTCCCAGCACCATCTCTAGTCTCTTTCTCCTTGGCTGCCTTCTCCCATATAGTGGATTTAGGTGGAGACAGCCTTTCCTAGCCTCCCCTACAGCCAGATGGCCACAGGACACAGTAATTTCTCACAAGACCTAAGACCTAAGGAAGTGTCTACTTAGCTCTGGGAGGGGACGGCATTTGGGAAATGGAGGAGAGTACCTGCCTGGTGCTCTGGCGTCCTGCCATTTCTTTTCTGTCTTTTGAGACTGTGATCCCTGGACTTCCAGAATTCTTGCAATGCTGAGGGAAAAGGGAAGGCAAGAGAATGGCAGAAAAGCCAGCCCAAAGAGGTTCCACTGTGAAGCTGCAGGGCCAATTCTTTAACTACTACCTCTGAATGCCTTAGGAAAATGAGAATTGTCTATGGTTTGAGCCTTAGCTGCTTCAGAAAGCAGAACAGTGATGCAATAATTTTGCAATATGTTCCCAACATAAAAATAAGAAGCCAGCCAAAATATTCAGTGCGTGGAGAATAATTGCCTAATATGATATTTACATAAAGCAGAATTCCCCATAGGGATTTAAAATAATATTTATAATGTTTGTAGCACCAAAAAAGTTTGTCAGCCAATATTTATGAAATTAAGTGATCAATCCATGACATACTTACTTACTGTATATTCTCCATAATGTTTAAAATAGCTTTTTCTTAATTAAAAAAAGAGTCTGAGCGAAAAACACACCAAATTGCTTGTCTGCAGTGAATATTCATGAAGGCTAAGATTTGTGAAGATTTTCATTTTGATATTTAAACTTTTTTAGTAGACTTCATGTTTTCTATAGCATTTGTCTTGTATTAAGAGAAAAAACAGAAATATATATATATATATATATATATATATATATATGAGAAAACTGAAAGCAAACAGACTCCTTTCATATCTACAAATTCCTGGGTTTCTGCAGGAGACTTTACAAATATAATTATAAATGTAAATCAATATATAAATCAACATATACATTATGAAGCAAATACATAAAAATCCATTTGATTATACATATAAATCAAATAATTCTCCAAGTAGACTTAAATATAAATACAAATATGAAAGAATCAAATTTCATAACTTTGAACGGTACTAATGGAGCCTCCTGGTTGCTGGGAGAACAGAGATATGTTTTGCGATGGGAATCTTACACCATGCTGGTCACAGGGAAAAGCCTTCTATGCTTGTCAAGGGCTTGCTTTTCTGGCCTCTCTGTACCCTCTCTAATTTATACCTGGCAAATTATTGTCCAGTTGGATACACCGTGCAGGAAGCAAGTGATTTTTCATGGAAAAAAATCCCTCTATAAAACCAAGTACCCAGTATCACCAAGGCCCTGTGGCAATGTCACCTCCCCAAAGGCCCCTTCCTGACCACTCTGTCTGATGCCCCTGTTTCATGCCCTCCAGCAAATGCACATGGAGACGGGATCCTTTGCTTTGGTTTACTCACCACTGACCTCAGCCACCCAAATGGGGAGTCTGATTAGAACTCTGCCTAGCAGATAAGAGGTAGGTGCTCCTGTTTACAATATAAAAGACCTGGAACCAACCCAAATGCTCATCGATGATAGACTGGACAGGGAAAATGTGGTACATATACACCATGGAATATTACACAGTCATCAAAAACGATGAGTTCGTGTCCTTTGTAGGGACATGGATGAACCTGGAAACCATCATTCTCAGCAAACTGACACAAGAGCAGAAAATCAAACACTGCATGTTCTCACTCATAGGCGGGTGTTGAACAATGAGAACACATGGACACAGGGAGGGGAGCATCACACACTGGGGTCTGTTGGGGGGAAATGGGGGAGGGACGGGGGGATGGGGAGTTGGGGAGAGATAGCATGGGGAGAAATGTCAGATATAGGTGAAGGGGAGGAAGGCAGCAAATCACACTGCCATGTGTGTACCTATGCAACAATCTTGCATGTTCTTCACATGTGCCCCAAAACCTAAAATGCAATTAAAAAAAAAAAAGAAAGAAAATGTTTCAGATGGCATTTTCTATGTAAAAATACAGCACCCAGTTAAAAAAAAAAGAGGTAGGTGCTCAATAATATGTATTAAATTGAATAATTTAATTTATTCTTTTAATAATTGGGCCCCCTTTCCTTTCCTTTGTACCCAGCCCCAGAGTTAGGTGCTGGGGATGAAAAGAAAAGATAAACACAACACAACCCAGTCCCTTTTTTCTTTTTTTCTTTTTTTCTTTTTTTTTGGAGATGGAGTCTTCCTCTGTCAGCCAGACTGGAGTGCAGTGGAGCAATCTTGGCTCACTACAACCTCTGCCCCCTGGGTTCAAGCAATTCTCCTGCCTCAGCCTCTCGAGTAGCTGGGATTACAGGCACCTGCCACCACACCCAGTTAATTTTTTGTATTTTAGTAGAGATGGGGTTGGTCTTGAACTCCTGACCGCATGATCTGCCCACTTTGGCCTCCCAAAATGCTGAGATTACAGGTGTGAGCCACCACGCCCAGCCAACAGCCCAAACCTTATTTAGCATGAGGTTGGCTGAGACTTCAAAATGTAAAGCATTTGGGCAGTGGGTAATCACCAGATTGATGGGTTCACAGGTGATTTTTGGAACATAAATTTTAATTTTATCCCTGGATAAACTAATACACCCATGTCATACATGTACTGGCACATGCACACATAGGATCACATGCATGCATGTGTGGATACCCACAACTTTTTACCCTGGTGATTAAAGGAGCACACGAAAATACCATTGAACACAAAACCTTGTGAATATAATGTTGAAAATTCAGACTGTGATGAATAAGGAAGAAGCACTGAGACTTTCTGTGCCACATGCAGAGAAAGCTCCGACCATTTCTGGCCTGAGCTCTCAAATAAAGCTCTCACATCTTCCTTACTTAATGCTCTTGATAAAGAGGTTCTAGGGAATAGTAACCAGGTGCTAAATAGCACTACCAATTAAGTGTTATCACCTTTGGCTTAATTATCCTGCCAAATCCTGAAACTGGTCTTACAACCAGAAAAAAAAAAAAAAGTGATTTGTTGAATGAAGGTGAGTATCAGTAGAAACGGTGGAGTGAGGGAAAGAAAAAGAAGAAACATTTCTTTCTTAAATGTTGGTGATTAAAGAAGTAGAAGAGACATGGTCAGCCAGTACACTGATCATAGCTTCTCTCCAGGAGAAATAGGATGTTGATAGATATACCTAGAAAGAGACATATTTTAAGAAATTGGCTCAAGCACTTAGAAATGCTGGCAAGTCCAGAATCTGTAGGATGAGCCAGCAGGCTGGAGACCCAGGAGAGTCAATGTTGCAGGTCAAGTCCAAAGGCATCCATCTGAAGAATCCCGTCCCATTCCCAGAAAGTCAGTCTTTTGTTCTCTTCAGGCCTTCACCTGGTTAGACAAGGCACACTCACATTAGGGAGGGCAATAGGGTTTACTCAAAGTCCACTGATTTAAATGGTAGCCTCATCCAAAAATGTCCTTACAGAAACATCCAGGATGTTTGATCAAATATCTGGGCACCATGGCCCAGCCAAATAGACACATAAAATTAACCATCACAAGCCAGAGGTATAACCAACTTTCCCTCAGCACCCTTTGCCTCGGGGGTACGCCCGCCCTCTCTACGTCACCCTTCAGTGCTGCTCCAGCAGCCCCTTGCCGTGTTCCTGCTGGGTCCCTGTGTCGTAGATAAGCGAATAGGCTGGCATGTCTTCTATACCAGAGGCATTAGGTACAGATTGCTGGCATCCTGCCGGTGGCTACACCAAGATCAGGTACCCATCATGGCCAGTCAGCGTCGTTGGGGTGGCAGTCGTGGCAGTGGTGGAGGATGTGGGGTCACTCCCCCTTCAGCTCAGGCCACATGCAGAATGGTCTCTGAAGGGGACAGGTGCAAGCAGCCACAGAGTCATGAGGGTCATGAAAAGCGGGTGGCATTGGGGAGTTCTCGGAAAGAAAGTGACGCTCACCCTTCAGGGCATCAGCTCACTTATTGCCTCATCTTTGAAAAACAATGTGTCCATCATCAGGCATTTTATGCCACCTGCTCACGCGAAAGACGGTGAGTCAGTCACGGGCTACCTGCCAGATCTGCTGCCCCGGGACTCGGAAGTGCCCTAAGCCCACTCATGACTTACTCACTGGCATCAGAATCTAGGGCGCAGAGTGGGACAGAGTGGGATGCCGGATGAGGGGCAGGAATGAGGTGGCCGGTGAGCCATGGTGGATTCCTGGGAAGGGTGGATAATGACTCCAAAGGCATGGGGTTGGAGCACATCTGGGTCTCCGAAATAAAGCTCATTCACCTCCCTGACTACAGTCCACTCCGGCTGAATGCACCTTTCCCTGTCGTTCATACTAATGCCTGTGCTTTGGGGTTTGCAACAAGGATATCTGCAGATGTCAGACAGCACAGTCCTGTGCTTACGACCCAGGCTGGCTCAGACAGGGGCCAGAGACCTGGGCAGGGACGTTACCCCTGCAGCCCGCCAGAGGGCCCACTCCCATCAGAGATCAGCCCCTGCAGAGGTGCCGGCCGCTGCCCCAGGCCTGGAAGTGCCCCTTTCGTGGCTGCCTCTTGGAAGGCTTTTTGTCTCGCTGCTCTGCTCGTGTCCCCCCGTGTCCCCTCGTGTCCCCTCGGCACCTGGCTTTTTGTGTGGGTCCGTGGAAAGAGCTCCATTCTGGGAGGCTGAGTCCACAGTCATCTCCCTGGGTCACAGTCCCAGATCAGCCTCTTCTAAGTGGCCAGGAGAGACCGCAGGGTCCCCGAAGCAGGGACAGTTCTCTGCCTGATGCCAGAGCCCCCTCCTCCACATCCTTCCTCAGAGCTCCCCTGGCCTTCCTGGGGCAGCTCACTCCCCCTGGAGACAGCTCCATCCACTGAAAAGTAATACAAATGAAAGTCGGCTTGGCCTGGCGCATTGGCTCACAGTTTATAATCCCAGCACTTTGGGAGGCTGAGGCAAGCGGATCATCTGAGGTCGGGCGTTCGAGACCAGCCTGACCAACATGGAGAAACCCTGTCTTTACTAAAAATACAAAAAAAAAAAAAAAAAAAAAAAAAAAAAAGAAGAAGAAAAAAGAAAAAAAAATTAGCTGGGCATGGTGACAGGAGCCTCCACTCGGGAGGCTGAGGCAGGAGAATCACTTGAACCTGGGAGGCGGAAGTTGTGGTGAGCGGAGGTCGCACCATTGCACCCCAGCCTGGGCAACAAGAGTGAAACTCAGTCTCAAAAAGAAAGAAAGAAAGAAAGAAAGTCGGCTTTTGTTAGGCAACTGTCATCTGCAACACAGCGTCAGGCTCTTTCCCCGCAACAGCTTTACCCCTCAGGGGTTGCTCTGTTGTAGCAGAACAAACACTGTGAATTAATGACGATGGATGAATAAGCAAATTAATTGATTGCAATCTACATGTTACAGACAAGGACTGGAGGCTTAGAATTGTTGAGTAAATTGCCCTCAGTTATACAGCTGAGGAGGTGAACATGCTGGAATTCAGATGGAGATTTGTCAGACTCTAAATCCAGGATGTGTGCCCAGCTCCCTGTGATCCCCTGCTCCAACCCTTCCCAGGACATCGTAATTAGAAAGTGCTTTCTTCTTCTAAGCAGAAATCTGTCTCCCCGGAGGTTCCATTAATAGGTTCAAGGTTCTTCCCCTTGCTGACTCAGTAAAAGGAAGCAGTCCAGTGCTCTTCCGTATTAGCTTCTTACTTGTGTGAAGGAAGTGCCGACCTCTGGTATTTTGGTTTTCTACACACAGAATCTGAGGCTCAGAGAGGAACTGTGATCTTATGAAATCACCTGCAAGTTCTGAACCTGCATTTAGAGTGTTGAGTGCTCATCCATGCAGTTCCCTGGGTTCCCACAGAAAAGAGAAAGCGGATTTTTTTTTTTTTTTAGATTGAGTTTCACTCTTGCTGCCCAGGCTGCAGTGCAAAGGCACGATCTTGGCTCACTGCAACCTCTACTGTCCGAGTTCAGGTGATTCTCCTGCCTCAGCCTCCCAAGTAACTGGGATCAGAGGCGTGCACCGCCACCCCTTAATTTTTTGTATTTTTAGTAGAGACGGGGTTTCACCATGTTGGCCAGGCTGGTCTTGAACTCCTGACCTCAGGCCTCCCAAAGTGCAGGGATTACAGGCATGAGCCACCGCTCCTGGCCAGAGACGAACACTTTCACAAGCACAGGAGTCTGGAAACCTACTGCCTCCTGCCTGGAATCTGGGACTGGGATGGAAGAGTGGAGATGGGGAGTTGGGATGGAGGCAGAGGCAGCCCGGGTATCTGCACACCAAATCCATGCCCTGTCACCTCCATCTTGTCCAGGATCGAAATTTCTGCGTCAGTTTCCTGTTCAATACTCGAGCTCCTGTCTAGGACTGGAGGCTAATGACTCTTCGACCCTATTCTAAACCAAATATTTGGAAGCTCCTGTGGCCCAAGGACTCCAGGCATTTCTTCAGTCCATGACTCCTTGCTGCCTCTCCTACCCACCTGGAGAGGATTTCTCACCATCTTATTAAAATAAGAGCTGCAGTATATTCTAGATATTTTATTTTAATATAATCATTGTAGAAATAATGACTATTTCCCAGGATTAGCTTTATTTTCCAGATGAGGAAACGGAAGTTCAGCATGTGCAAGCCGCTTGCCTCAAGCTGTCCAGCAGAGGTAGATGTGTGAGTGTCTGCCATATCAGCCTGTGGGTGAGGCTTTAGTTCAGTACTGGGAGCAGCAGGCAGGATGGTCTCCAGCCATCACAAAGGGCCGCCTGTGCCTGGAGGGGCCTCTTAGTTGGTTGAAGACTCTGCCATCACTGTCCAGCGGTGCTTAGCAGGGTTGTCATTAAACGTGCATCTTGCAGGTGACGTGTGCTAAGTCAATGGGGCACGTAGGTGAACACAGATCCAGCCACATTTCAACCTCTCCTCTTGCTTTTCATTTGCATGTTACTCAGTGCCCCAGGAGCACAGCACTGCAGTGGCTCTCTGAGCTCCAGGCGTGAGTGAGGCTGAAAGTGGGCACAAGGGAAGCACCATACTTCTAGGACTGGGTACGGGAGGCCCTGACGGCCCCGACACATCAATTCTCCTTTGGAACCAGAACTTACCCCAAACATGAAAAGAAGGCAATGGAAACCCAAACCAGCAAGGGCCCTATCATATCCTTTCTTCCTCTTGTTACTTCTCTATGTGTGTAACCTACTTACGCTGAAAATACGATACGGAAGTCAAAGAATAGATGAGGCAGCCCACAGTTCCTTTCCCGTCAGTCCTTCCTTGCTGGCCAGAAGGCCAGAAGTCAGAGGTGGAGAGTGTTGTGGAGTATGTGCAGACCACGAGGGGAAATAAAACCAGCTGAGTCGGCCGGGTGCGGTGGCTCAAGCCTGTAATCCCAGCACTTTGGGAGGCCGAGGCGGGTGGATCACGAGGTCGAGAGATCGAGACCATCCTGGTCAACATGGTGAAACCCCGTCTCTACTAAAAATACAAAAAATTAGCTGGGCGTGGAGGCGCGAGCCTGTAATCCCAGCTACTCAGGAGGCTGAGACAGGAGAATTGCCTGAACCCAGGAGGCGGAGGTTGCGGTGAGCCGAGATCGCGCCATTGCACTCCAGCCTGGGTAACAAGAGCGAAACTCCGTCTCAAAAAACAAACAAACAAACAAACAAACAAACAAAAAAACCCAGCTGAGTTGGCCAGGTGTGGTGGCTCACGCCTGTAATCTCAGCACTTGGAGAGGCCGAGGTGGGCGGATCACCTGAGGTCAGGAGTTCAAGAATAACCTGGCCAACATGGTGAAACCCTGTCTCTACTAAAAATACACACACACACACACACACACACACACACAAAGTATTTGGGTGTGGGGGCAGCTCCTGTAATCCCAGTTACTCAGGAGGCTGAGGCAGGAGAATCGCTTAAACCCAGGAGGCCGAAATTGCAGTGAGCTGAGATTGCACTTCCACACTCCAACCTAGGCGACAGAGTGAAACTCTGTCTCAAAAAACCAACAAACTAACTAAAAAACAGCTGAGTTACTTTGGGGTAGCCTGGCCAGCTCAAAATACATTTGCACAGAGTAGCAAGCTATGAAATACAAATCGTGTGGTTTTGGTAATTCTGTATGTGAGTTAAAGGCTCTTATTTGCATTTAAAACTGGCATTCTACAATGTAATAACGGACAATAAAACTTACGCTAGCAATGTAAAATTCCAATTTTTCTTTACTTAGAACAATATTAAATACCATATAAAAAGCCTGATGATAACTTGAAAGACAGAGAGAAAGATTGTGGAAGAAAGGAAGAAACTTATTTTCAGTAACAGCACCTTTATCCTGCTTTTTGAACAGGACACCCTGAATTTTCGTTCTGCAGTAGATGCAGCATTAGCTTTATTTTCCAGATGCAGAAATGGAAGTTTAGAATGTGCAAGCCACTTGTCCCAAGTCTGGGACCCGTTTGTAGCCAGTCCCAGAAAGAATATCTTAAAGTTGAAAGGGAACTTGGAGGGTTTTCCTCTAACACCGTCATTTTACAGATGTGGAGGCTGAGTCCACGAGCGAGCGTTGTGTGAGTGAGGAACAGTTGCTCAGATAACCACAATCCTGGCCCTGGCCCCTGGCTCCACGTGGCCCTGAATCAGGCTCCGCAGGGCTGGCCGGCCAGCCACCCACAAGAGGGGCTTTTCTCAGAAGCTGCCATGGGCCCAGCATTCTCTAAGGCCTGCTCTGAGGGCAGAGGCTGCCTTTTTCACTGTTTTCTGAGAAAGTCCCAGAAACCCCTGCCCCTCCCCAACAAAGTCTCTTTAGCCATATGAAGTCCCATGCTGGGAGACCCGTGGCCCACCCAAACCCCTCATTATGGCCGACACAATGCAAGAATGTCCCACTCAGCCTGGAATCCTGGCCGTATTCACTGTTATTGTACACGGAGAAAGAAGGAAGCTTTTAAGCATGGGGAAAGGGGGACAAGTCTTGCCATGAGCATGGGAGCTGGTGCCTACCCTTTGGTGCCTGGGGCCTCGGCTTTCCCACGGCTCCTGCCCTCTGGCCTTGGCCTCAACCTACTGGCTTTGAATCTGAAGGGCGTTTCCGAGGGTGGCCGATTAATGCATCTTGGGTGCATGAAAAAAAAGGTGCTTATGTTGGAAAAGAAACCCGATGTGGGCATGGAAGACTGAGCTGGGGTGGGCCGGGCCTTGGGAGGGGCTGGGAGCAGGTGGGGGCTGGGAGGGCAGCTGGCCTGGGAAATTCTCTCAAGGGCCCACTATGGAGTAGGGCTGTTGACTTTCCTTCACAAGGATCTTTCCCGGCATGGCTTTTTTTCCAAGATCGAAAGCCTTTCATTTGTTCAATCTCTAACCAAATCTGTCTGATCATCCCTTAAAACTCCCCACATCTCCTTCTTTCCTTCTCCCGGGTCTGACTGGCCCGCTGCTCTTTGTTGGGTCAGGACAGCGAGGAAGCATCCTCTGCCATTTTCCCCAGCCCACCTGTTCCAGCCCCAACCCATCTCTCCCATAGTCATCCCTGACCTCCTTGCAGCCTGGGATCAGCGCCGACCTTGAGTCTGCTCCTAACTTAAGCCAGAAGGGCTCAGCTCCAAAGGCGCCCTGGTGCTCACTCACCCTGAGATCTGGTCTTATCTGCTGCTCCAGTGCTGACGCTGGGGCCAAACATTCTCATGTGTCTTACAGCCCCCTTTTTTTGGTGGTGTTTTCTTTCCCTTTTTTTCTTTTCTTTTTTTGAGATGGAACCTCACCCTGTCACCCAGGCTGGAGTGGCATGATCTTGGCTCACTGCAACCTCCACCTCCAAGGTTCAAGTGATTCACCTGCCTCAACCTCCTGAGTAGCTGGGACTACGGGCACTTGCCATCACACCTGGCTAATTTTTTTTCTATGTGTTTCAGTGGGGACGGGTTTCACCATGTTGGCCAGGGTGGTCTCAAACTCCTGACCTCAAGTGACCCACTGGCCTCAGCCTCCCAACATGTTGGGATTACAGACGTGATCCTGTAATCACACCGGGCTGACTTTTTTCTTGTAGTGAAACTCCCCGCTTATGGTGTGTGCAGCCTCCTGGTATATAAAACACTCAGAAGACTCAGAAGCAAGCTTGAATTTCGCATTGACCACATTCCAGCTCTAGGAACTTGGGTGAATGTCTTGACCTCTTTGAGCCTTCAATTTAGGATTTTTGAGAGGATTAAGTAGATCGGATCTTCTAAACTAGAACCTCTGGGGTGGGGGCTTGAAATCTCTCTGTAATGTTCCAATGGGATTCTGAAGACCAGACAATTTCTGGGACCACCAGCAAAAGAGATGCACAGATAAATAGCAAAGAACCTCAAAGCAGTGACAAGGGAGGGGGATAATTCCTTAAGTTTAGATCTTTGGTTATCAAGAAAGTTTATTCTGCATAAACAATAGTTACCCAGGAGGGAAAGACAGTTGATCCTCTGTGAGCCATTAATGGTGTCATTAAAGAGGAGACGTCAGAAGGCAAACGGCATTGAGTTAGATAAGGGGGGTGGCCTGAAGGGCACCCCACGGCCACAGAGCCTGGAGAAAGGAAGGGGCCTTCTCTTTACAAACCAGACCAAGCTCTGGTTCACAATGTCAGGTGCTGTGGTCCAAGGACAAGTGCTTCAGAACCATGCAGGGACTTTGTCAAAGAGCACATGGCTGGGCTTCACCCCAGACCACCACACCAGCACCTCCTGGGTATCTCTGCCAAGTCTGAGATCTGTTAGTGTTGGACAGTGAATTGCCTGGAGTTGCTAAGGCCTCCTCTAGCTCTGATGTTCCAGAACAGTGTTCTCCAGAAGATGCCTTATTTGTATAGAAAAATATGGAGCGTGTATCCCAGTTAATGCATTTTATTTTATAAAGCACACATGACTGTCTCTAAATGCTAATGTATTTTGTATAAGACATACTCACAAATAAACACTTGGAAGTCATTATAAAAAATAAAGTCAAATGCAATTAAAAAAGCACTGCCATAAGGAGATCAGCAGGGGCCCAAAAATTTTAATCATGTAAAATATGGGGTCATGTAAAAGTTAAAGAAAAGTAATTTTTCAATTGGTCTGAAATGGTATAAAAAAGCAAAAGAGAAAACGATAGTGAATCTTACATTATATCCAATTGACCGAGCACAAACAGCAAGTCTAGACCTTCGTGAGGCTGGCAGTCATTTCCTAGTACACATCTAATCCCGACCCCAAAGAAAGCAGGAATTGTAGATGCTTTGTCTAAGGGCAGGGGCTGGGCTGAGTGGAGACTGATCACCGTCAAGTAGCCCTTGCACACCTGTTGGCTTGGGGTTGCCCTGCATTTTCTCTCTGTGCTCAGGTGTATCTTCACCCTCTCTCCCACGGTTGCATGCACCCCATAGGCAGATTACTTGTCTAAGACTGTCTAGCTCTCCAAGAGAGCTGTAACTGGCCGGGCTCGGTGGCTCACGCCTGTAATCCCAGCACCTCACACGGAGGCAGTTGGATCACAAGGTAAGGAGTTTGAGACCAACCTGGCCAACAGGGTGAAACCCTCAACTCTACTAAAAATACAAAAAATTAGCCAGGCATGGTGGTGGGTGTCTGTAATCCAAGCTACTCAGGAGGCTGAGGCAGGAGAATTGCTTGAACCCAGGAGGCGGAGGTTGCAGTGAGCTGAGATCTCGCCATCGCACTCCAGCCTGGGTGACAGTGCGAGACTCTGTCTCAAAAAAAAAAAAAAAAAAAAAAAAAAAAAATGGAGAGAGAGCTGTAACTGCTTTGAGCTCTTGTGGCTAATTTCCCATAGGGGATTTTATTTGTATGTGGAATCCACATTGTAAGAGTTAGCATCCTTGAACCATGTTCCAGGTGCCATGTTGTGGGACCAGAGACAGTGGATATATTGTCTAAAGTCACACACCCAACTAAATGACAAAACAGGGATTCATAAGGAAGTCTCTTAACTCTCTATCTTGTATCCTTCAAGGGGATGTGGTTCTGACTTAAACATCTTTCTCTGAGACTCTGCGTGGTGGCCCCTCCCCAATCCTTGGAAGCAGAGTGAGGCCCCTTCCAAACCCTGCCTTGTCCAGGTAGCCTGAGATCTGCGATTATCCAGGGGTTGCAGCCTCCCACCTGAGTTTACTTTCACTCCACAAAGATTTGTCAGGAGCCTTTTCCCACCCCTTAGTAAAAGGTAGGTGACTGCAAAGCCAGGCTGGGCATGTGAGCACAGACAGTTTGTCAAAATAATTGATACTGCTAAGCCAGAGGACTGGGACAATGCATGCTTGCAGAGCAGATGGAGAGGACGTGTAATTCCTATAATACAGACAGAGGCATGTAATTTAGGAGAGTGGATTTATTTTTCTTGAATAACAGGGACGGATGATGCCACTCCATGTAGCCAGGACTGTCTCTGGAAAGTTCAGACACTATTTTTTCTCTGTCCTGCTTTTCCAGCTCTTGCTCTACAGGTGTCCATCATAGGAGGCAATCCTCCAAGCCCGTCCTCACTGGCCTCCTGGTCCCAGTCTCCTCACCCTCCAAATTGCTGCTCTGGACACAGATCAACCTCTGGGCACAGCCCCCTGGCAGTGAAGTGTCAAGCAAGTCTTCAGCCTCTCCTTACATCAATGTTCTCCCCTTTACAATGAGGATTAGAGCACCTATCATGTATCCCCTCATCCACTCATTTCAAGCATGTTCATGGAGCTCCCACCCCATGCCTTCCAAGCAGTGACAGAGGAGATGTGAGAAGTGATTGTAACAACCTAAGAAAACACAGAGCAAATGAGAGATGCTCCAACACGGGGCTCTTCTACGTTCTCTTTCCCAAAACACCAGTTTATAAATCAGCGTCACAGCTCCAAAGCCTGTCGGTGGCTTTTTCTCTGCCAAGGATAAAGTCCATATTTCTTTGTTGACTTTTAACATTTAAGACATCTAAGACAAATATATCTATCTATCAAAATTTAAGCTGTGCATACCCTCTGACCACCTGGGGCTACTAGGAAGCCCCCCACCTCCGACTTCACCCCAATATACACAAACACAGACACACAGCAGAGTGGAATGTGTGTTTGTGTGTGCATACATGAAGTTGTTTATGGAAGCACCTTTGAAGAAATGGGAATAGCCATCTATCAGCTAAGCAATTATGAAGAAACCTACAGTACTTCCACACGTCAAGCTTAGTGAGGCTCTGCCTAGCGTGGTATCTGGCAAAGGGTGGACATATAATATCAGCAGAAAGGAAGGACAGACAAATGGAATACCAGGGGACCGTTAGCAGGAGAAGGTAGGTCTAAATCAACTGACATTGATGGGTACCCAAGATACAGTGTTAGGGATCAACATAATCATGCTGCAGAATAGGACACATAGACAGTCTGTCTCTAGTCTACACAAAAGGATGTGTCTGTGTCTGTACCAGACTAACCATCTTTCAATGCGTAGACAATGTCAAGAAAACTACAAAAAAAATGGCTTCAGCAAGGATTCTTGGAAAGATAAATGGAGGGTCCTCCTTAATGAGTCTGCTCTGTTGTTTTTTTCCCCAATGTAACAATATATCACGGACATCGCCATGAACATTACCCCTATGTCACAATTTAAATGATTGGCCATCATTTATTTAAGCAACCCCCTAGTGTCGTACATTTGATTATTGGCAGTTTGTACTGTTATAAACAATGCTGAGCTGAGCATTCTTAGGAATATATCTTTGCTCACAAGTAACATATTCCTGGACATACCATTGTTTATTTTATCGATGTGACTTCTGGCTGTCTTGGATCACTGCATGCTATTCAGGGATTTATTTCAAAATCTCAGCTTTCTCCTAGCTATAAGGCAGAATAAACTCACCTGTGACTTTCCCTATCTGTGAAATGGAAGTTTATAAATCGAGGTGTTGCCAGCTAAGATAATGTGGGACGATGACAGGGAAGATTCCTGTGTATGAACAGTCACGTTACCCCCAGGATACTCAGGAATCGTTCAAGGAGGGGAATCAGCAGAGGGAAGGAGTTGTTCATGTTGATGTAACTGATTCAATTTCAAAAATAGGGAAGCCCAGGGCGTGGGAACCCCATACAAGAGAAGAACCTGACTTGAGAATTAAGTGGCTTTAGCAGGGTCACACCAACAGCTAGTGGCACTGTTTTACTGGCTGAATTATTTTAAATGCTACACGGGTGAGACCAAGTAGAAAGGAGACTCTGATTCACCAGGAAACCAGAATTTGATTTCTCAAGCAATAGTTGCAACGAAGTTTTCAGAAACCAGAGTATCCTAGTGCTAAAAAGGAAAATTTTAAGCCATTTTCCAGGATAAGACGGAGACAACAGCGCACGTCTCTAGAAAACAGACTGAGATCTGAAAAGTCAGGTTCTGACCCTTGCAGCTGAGCAACTCTGGAATGTTCTTTAACCACCTGGAGCCTTCATTTCTGTATTCACAAAACAAGAATGTTATCGTCATCGTGCAGGTATGGAGCACGTTGGAAATAAGACACTCGATGTCTGGCAGTGTAGCTGGCACTTAGCCAATGACCATTGCTATTGATATTATGATGTTGCTTTCTTTTCTTGAGAAGTTAAGGAGTCCTAGGAGGAGGCACAGGTTGATGATTAAATCTAAGTCATGCAACAGTTCTGCCTTACTCTGGGACAGGTGCTGTCCTGGGCACTGGGGACACAGAAGTGACAGAATTTCCTGCCCTCCTGGACCTTTTTCTGGTGGATGAGGCAAATAATAAACATACACATATAAGATCCATAGTCAGGCAGCTCTAAGGACCTTGAAGACCAGAAGACACCTATGGGGAACAGGGAAAGAGGTGGGGCTGGTGTGGATGGGGTGTCTGTGAAATTCTCTCTGAGGGGGGCCTTTGGCCTCGGGGAGAGAACAGGACCCCTGAGGAGGGCTTCAGCCAGAGTGTTGGCAGCAGAAACCCAGAACCGGAACCAGAAGTGGGGCTACCTAGTTGGAGGCAAGGTGAGGAGACCATGGTTGCCGCAGCTCCATTGCGGGGGCGCATCACAGTGTTACCGATTGAAGGTGTCCAGGTTCTTGGCATCTTGAACAAAGAATTAGACAAAACACACAAAAGGAGGAAAGCAAAAGCAGAGATGTATCTGAAAGGAAAGTACACTCCGCATTGTGGGAGCGGGCCCAAGCACGGAGGCTCAAGAGTCCAGTTACACAAGTTTCTGAGGTTTCAATACGCTAGAGGGTTCCTCTGGGTTCTTACTTGGTGTATGCTTCACATAATGAAGAGAATGAGGTGAAGTACAAAGCCATTCGCATTCCCGGCATTGCCGAAGCGCTTCCATTTGCTTTAGTTCTGAGAAGTCAGTGTGGGTCCGCCTTCTCCTCCCTGCGTCCAGGCCCCGTTCTCCTGCCTCCATAGGTGGGCCTTTCGCTCAGGAACACTGAGGCCTGGGCTTCCCCATCTCATTCTAAGCCCATAGGGTGGGGATGGGGGTGGGGGTGGGGGGAGTAAGGAAGGAGATTGAATTTGCTTTTTCCAAGCAACCCTCTGGTGGCTGGGGGGCCAATCGCCTGCAATAGGGGAGGGAGGAGGTTGACCGGACTCCCTGTGAGTAGATCTCCGTTTCAAACGTACCCCTGTGCCCTAAAGAAAACCGGGGTGACCAGACTTTCAGGCAACTAAAGCCAAAGGCAGAAAAGCCTACGGTAGTGCACTGCTTCCTGGGGAAAACACAGTTAGTCAGTTTGCAGCCATCACTGTTCTCACACAGACACCTTTATCTGAAAGCTCTGAGGCGCCCATGCTTGCCGGGGCCCTCCCATGGGACACAGCTGTGGGAGGGTCCAGCTCAGGACTGCTGATCCAGGCAGGCTGGGCTCACCCAGGAGAGCCGCCCAGGACCCAGGTGCAGAACCAGGCTCAACTTTCCAAGATCAAGTGTTTCAGGAAGCTGTGGCTTTTTGCCCCACGCTGGAGTAATCGAGTTTCCAAAAACCCAAGAAACATTGCAAACTTTATTTTATATTTTTGCTAGATGTCAATGTGGGTACATGAACTTATAGACATAAATGGAGTATTACTATAAGTAATCTGTTCTACTCTTTAAAGAAATAATGCAAAAGAAATAATTACAACTGAAGGCAGTTTTGTCAACAAAATATTATCACATGTATATTATTTTAAAAACAAAATGTCATATTAGGGAAACCTACTAAATAAAGCTTTCATCTCTGTGAAATGCATGTGAGGGGTGGTTTTGACAGATCTCTGAGGAGGTTAAAAACCAAGCACTTAATGATTTGACTGGAATAAATTCTTAGCACATATTAAGCTGCTTCTGTACATGTGGCAATACTGCGAGATGTTACGGGAGATTCACATATGCCCTGCCCTGTGGAGTTACATAATCAACCACAGGCAAACAAAATCTAAATCCATTAAGAGCCAGTTGGAATTCCAGTGCTCTGCTACTGTCAAACAGGCAGGCGTACGATCCTTCTCACCAATTCAGGCAACATATTTATAAGAGTACCAGACAATTACCCACATTGTTCCAGGTTCTAGGCGTTTAACAGTCTGTAAAGCAGCAACAGCTCCTTCTTTCAGGAAACTTCCTTTCAGGTCAGGTTGAGGGTTGGAGGCCACCATACAATCAATAAAAGAACTGTCTTAACAAGTGGACAGTTTTCTAGAGACTACGCAACGTTCACTGAGCACTTGCCTATGCCAGGCTCTGCTTTGGGTGTGGGAAGTACACCGGTCGAGACAGGACCCATTGCTTCTAGAATCTCCCAGACTTGTAGATGCAAGAGCTGCGGGGATTCAGGGGAGGAGGACAAGGGCCATTGGTATGTTGTTGTGTTAAAATGTCCTGCACGCAAGAATGGAGAGATCGGAGATGGCAGGGGTGGTCACGGGGGTGTGAACAGAGAGGAGTCAGGCCTTAAGGTCAAAGGGCCGTGGCTGCAAGGGGGAAATCTGATGCACGGTGAGGCGTGGGTCTGGAGGGGAGGGGCCTCTCACTGGGAGCCTTGGTGAAAGCGACTGCAAGCTGAGAGTCACATCCACGTGGGGCCTCCATCCAAACTCCCTCTCCCCTCCTTAAGCCGGTGCAGTTTGGCTGTCTGGCTTTTCTCCAGGCCTTTGTGAGGGCAGCGCGGTGCCGAGCGGAAGAATTCTGTTCTCAGGACCCAGGTCAGCCTCCGACCTGAGAAGGCTGCTGTGGGTTCCTCTCCTCCCTTCTCTGTGTTCCTGGTTCTTCACGGGCAAAACAAGGGAATACAACCTGTGGCTCCGAATCTCTCCAGCTCCACCGCCTGTGGTTTCTACGAGAACTTCACATTTGCCTCACCTCCAAGCCTGCCTTCCCATAGGAATCACTGGTTTGCAGCCGGCATGTGGTCTTTCTGTCAGAATCTTTGCAGTATTCCGCCCTGTCTTTCTTTGTACAGTCTTCTAAAATCTGTGCTTCTTACGTTCCCCTCCCCTGCTCTCTGTCAAGGATCTTCAGTTCATCCTGGAGTTCCTTTCTGTCTTAGTCTGTTCTCACAGTGCTAATAAAGACATACCCGAGACTGGGTAATTTATAAAGGAAAGGGGTTTAATGACTCACAGTTCCATATGGCTGGGGAGGCCTCACAATCATGGCGGAAGGTAAAGGAAAAACAAAGGCACATTTTACATGGCAGCAGGCTAGGGAGTGTGTGTAGGGGAGCTGCCCTTTATAAAACCATCAGATCGGCTGGGCGCGGTGGCTCACGCCTGTAATCCCAGCACTTTGGGAGGCCGAGGCGGGTGGATCATGAGGTCAAGAGATCGAGACCATCCTGGTCAACATGGTGAAACCCCGTCTCTACTAAAAATACAAAACATTAGCTGGGCATGGTGGCGCGTGCCTGTAATCCCAGCTACTCAGGAGGCTGAGGCAGGAGAATTGCCTGAACCCAGGAGGCGGAGGTTGCGGTGAGCCGAGATCGCGCCATTGCACTCCAGCCTCGGTAACGAGAGCGAAACTCCGTCTCAAAAAAAAAAAAAAAAAAAAAAAAAAAAAAAAAAAAAAAACCATCAGATCTCTTGAGACTTATTCACTATCTTGAGAATAGCATGGGTAGAACCTGCCCCCATGATTCAGTGACCTCCAGCTGGGTCCTTCCCATGACATGTGGAGACTATGGAAGCTACAATTCAAGATGAGATTTGGGTGGGGACCCAGACAAACCCATATCACTTTTTTAATCAGAGTGTGAATTGCTAACAATAGTATATGGCAGCACCAGAAGATAATTTCATAATTGCCATCTGTCCTTAGGGAAAATAAGGCATGTATGATAAAAAGCTTGAGGGCAACACCGAAAAATGATATGGATCATTTTTCTTAATTTTTTAGTCATAGAAAACAATCTAGAAAAATGTACAACAAGCCTAAACAACGATTTGCTTTTGGTAATAGTATTATGTAATAATATATATGTATTATCTAATAATACTATTACTAAATAGTATTATGAGTATTTGTGTTACTTTTGCTTCTCAATATTTTCATGTATTTTTTACAATGAAGATATTTTAATTTTGAATTAAAAGTCTCATGCTTCCAGGAAGTTTCTTCATCACTTGAGCAAAAACTTTCACCATTTTTTTTTTCTTACAAATTCTTAGGAGCCCACAAGCAGTCTACCATGTCTGCCAATTGTATATAATCTCAACTTTCTCTGTTGTGATTCATTGTGTTTATATCTTATTTCCCCAAATACATTATAAGAACCTAAAGAACAGAGGAAGCAGCATTTATTTCCTGCCTCTATCGCACTTGGCAGATTCCTGTGGAAACCATTTCATGAGCATCTTCTATCTGCCAGGTCCGGGGCATCTGTTACATCATGACTCTTCCACAACACATCTTTAAGGGTGGAAGCTTATAGCCTGCACTTTAAGATGTTTTAATTGAGACTCAGTTTTAACCTGAGACCCTTAAGCTAACCCACAGTACATGGTTCCAACCAAGAGCTTGTCCCTGATTCCATGCCAAGATGGGCAGCTCATGAGTGTCTCATATTGGAAACCTCCTATCTTCCCTCTGGAGTGTGTGTCTTCCAACCATGTCAGTTTGGTCTCATCACTGTTTTATGGCTTTCATATTACCTGTCAGTCCTGTGAATCTTAAAATGTTAATCTCATATCTGATTGAGAACCTATATACTGGCCCTGTGTGAGTCATTTAGCATGTTGCTATCTCCCTGCCATTCATTTTTTTTTTTTTTAACTTTGAGATGGAGTCTTGCTCTGCCACCTATGCTGGAGTGCAATGGCATGATCTCAGCTCACTGTAACCTCTGCCTCCCAGGTTCAAGCAATTCTCCTGTCTCAGCCTCCCAAGTAGCTGGGATTACAGGCACCAACTCCCATCAAGACTGGCTAATTTTTTGTATTTTTTAGTAGAGACAGGGTTTCATCATGTTGGCCAGGCTGGTCTTGAACTCTTGACCTCAGGTGGCCCACCCACCTCGGCCTCCCAAACTGCTGGAATTACAGGAGTGAGCCACTGTACCTGTTCATTCCTTTGCTCATTTATTCACACATTTCACAAATACTGTTAACACTGTTTCATGTGCCAAACCCCATGTTAGGTGTGGAGATACAGCAGTGAAGAAAATGATGTATTTACTGTCTTCATAGAGATTAAAGTCAACTTGAAATGGAGAAGACACTGGTTGTGTGTGTGTGTGTGTGTGTGTGTGTGTGTGTGTTTCAGAAAAAGAAGAATACAAAAGTTCAATAAGTGAGAATGTTTAAAAAGGGTTGGCAGGCCCTCAGGGAATACTCTGTCCCAACCACCAGAATTTTAGAATGTAAAGAGATGCTACCCTGTGATTGTGTTATGTTGTGTGGCACAAATGGCCTTAATATAGGGTGATTATCTGTGTAGGCAAAATCTAATCACATGAGTCCCAGAAAGCTGAAAACTTTCTCTGGTTGGTGGTAGGAGGTAGAAAAAGAAAAGGTCAGCTTCCAGTGGCCTGGATGAGGACACTGTCAGTAATCAGCTATCCTTGGGGCTCCTGCAGCAGGTAGGTGACTTCTAGAAGCTGAGAGCAATTCCTGGCTGACAAGTAGCAAAAAAAAAAAAAAAAAAAAAAACCAGGGGTCGTGGTTCCCCAGTGGCAAGGAACTGGATGAGGTCTTGCAACATCTAAGGAAGTTTGACAGCGGATTCTTCCCCAGAGACTTCGGAAGGAGACTTAGCTAGGCCAACACTTGACTGCGGCCTTGGGAAACCCTGGAGAGGCGACTCACGGTAGATACAGAGAGGTTTCTATTCCTACAGAGAAATGTGAATCATGACTGGGAATTACTTGAAAGTTACTCTGCTATTAACCTGTGACATTAATTATCACAGTGATAGAATGAGTGGTAGAAATGAGAAAAGAATTAAGTCATATGGGGACATTTTCTTATTTCTCTGTTAAATGCATATCCGCATGCTTGTGTGTGTAATGATATATATGCAGATTTTCTGTTCCTGTTGAATACATCTTAGAAATTTGTCATCCTGGCAAAGAAACAGTCCAGAAGCGGAAGGAAGCGAGGCAGAGTGCTGTTAGGAATTGTCTTTTTTTTTTTTTTTGAGACGGAGTTTCACTCTTGTTACTCAGGCTAGAGTGGAATTGTCTTTCCAGAACCCCTGCCCAGCCTTGTGGCTGCTGGTTGCAGACGTGGAAGAACAAAGTGATGCCTCCTAATACGCCCTTCCTGGGGGCAGAGCATGATGTTGCCAAAGCTGTGGATCCCTGTTCATGAAGAGGTTTGGTCTGGGGAAGCAGCAGAGGGAAGGGTGTGGGAGGCAGTGCTGTGTATGCGCCCCCAGTCTGGCCCCCTCCCTAGAGCTTTCGCACTCAGGTGTAAATGCAGGTGCTGGGTGACGGGAGGAGCCCACCGGTCTACACAGGCGCACCTGTGCTTCTCCAACCAGCGGCGGCATTGATTCGTTTCCTGGCAGCAGCAGATGGGAAGGCTAGGTATAAAAGGGGTTGCCTGGAGTGGGGTGTGTGGAGGGGAAGCTCTAGCTCTACCCACCATGGTGGGTGGCTCACATAGAGGCAGTCCCAGCTCGGGCTGGGAGTTGCAGGGAGTGGAGCGTGCTGGGCCATGGGATAGCAGCGGTGCAGGGGCTCGTGGTGGAGAGCAAATTCTGTTCCCAGAGCCAGGACTTGTGCTAGATCATCAGGGCCATCAGAGGGGAGAGGCCGTTTTGGGGACCCCATGGTGGCTACCCCTCAAATGTGCCAAGCTCGTTTTCTCAGTGAAGACTTTGCCCCGGCTGTTCCACCCTGGCCCACTCCCTCTCAGTCCTCCCTGTGATGTCTTCCCTCATTTCATGGTGTTTCTTGTGAAAGGACACCTCCCCCAGGAGGTCTTCCTAGACTCTGCCCCCCATCTTGTCTAAAACAGAAACAACCCAAGGCATCTCTGCTTAACCCCTCTCCTTATAACTACCTGGATGTCCATGACAAACTGGTTTGTATAATCACTATCACCCCCATGGGTAGTACACAAGCCCCATGAAGTTACTGTTAGTTCCTCTTGTTGTCATAACCCCAGTGCCTGGCATACACTAAATGACCACCACAGAGCCTGTTTCCCTCCAACCACTGCTATGGGGCCTGCATCCAGGGAGAAAGGGGGCCACGTAGGAACCAAAAGAGCTGGCACTAGGTTGTAATGCTTCGGGGTCTATGGTAAGCTGAACTCTAGCCTTCAAAGATGCTCATGTTCAAAATCCTGTGAATATGTGTATTCCTTTACGTGGTGAAAGGAACTTGCAGGTGTGAGTGAGTGATCTTGAGATGGGGTATGATCCTGGGTCATCTGGTGAGTCCAATCTCATCACCAGGGTTTTTATGTGGAGGGAGATGGAGATTTGACTGCAGTGGTGGGAGCTCTGGCAACAGAAGCAAGAAGTCGGAGTGATGTAGGGAGGGGTCACGAGGAAAGGAAAGTGGGAAAATTCTAGAAGCTGGGCTGGGCGCGGTGGCTTGTGCCTGTAATCCCAGCACTTTGGGAGGCCGGGGTGGGTGGATTACCTGAGGTCAGGAGTTCAAGACCAGCCCAGCCAACACGGTGAAACCCTGTCTATACTAAAAATACACAAATTTAGCCGAGAGTGGTGGCAGGTGCCTGTAGTCCCCGCTATTTGGGAGGCTGAGGCGAAATAATCACTTGAACCTGGGAAATGGAGATTGCAGTGAGCTGAGATGGAGCCAGCCTGGGTGACAGGGTGAAACTCCATTTCCTAAATAAATAAATAAAGCAAATTCTGGAAGCTGGAAGAGGGGCAAGGCACAGACTCTCTCTCGTGTCCTCTAGGAGGAACCAGCCCTACCAACACCTTGCTCTTAACCCTGTGGGACTCATCCTGGGCTCCTGACATCCCGAATTGCAAGGTAATACATTCGTGCTGTTCCAAGCACACAAGTTTGGGATAATTTTTTACAGTAGCCACAGAAAATGAAAGCAAAACCCCAGTATGCTCGCTGTCGGTTCCCATCGGGGTCACGTGGGGACAATTGTCTTCTTCTCACTGTGAAACCAGAGGTGAAGCTCTCACAGGGATATGCGATTTGACAGCAGCTAGCAGCTTCCCAGGTCTTGTGACCTTGGCCCGTGAAGGTAGCTTCGGTTCAAAAGAGCAGTTTCAGTATGAACAGTCCCCGTGGGAATCCACCTGGCCTTCACAGCCAAGCCCGCCCTACCACTACCTTCCAGCCTACCAAGGAGTCCCAAGAAAAACTGTAGCAGGGACTTCTGCAGAGGGACTTTCTTTTAACTGGGCAGTTGGGAGCTCAGAGCCCTGAGATTCCATTAGCAGGAATGCCTGCCGTCCAGTTGCCAGAACAGTGGCTGATGTATTTTTCCTTTGTTTTAAAGCTGATACTGTCCCTCTAGACTTTTGTTTCCTGTAGGGTCGGAATTATATCCTATCCAGCTTTGCATTCCCAACGTCTGACATTAGTAGGTTTTTAACACATCTTCAAATAAATGGAAATTTAAAAAAGGAAAAAACAAAAAAAAACCCTTGGGGTTGTGCATGGCTGGAACGTCAGTTTCCCTTCTGATCTTCTTTTCTCTCTCTCTCTCTTTTTTTTTTTTTTTTCTGAGATGGAGTCTTGTTTTGTCACCAAGGCTGAAGTGCGGTGGCATGATCTCGGCTCACTGCAACCTCCACCTCCCAGGTTCAAGTGATTCTCCTGCTTCACCCTCCTCAGTAGCTTGGATTACAGGTGCGCACCACCACTCCTGGCTAATTTTTGTATTTTTAGTAGAGACAGGGTTTCACCATGTTGGCTGAGATGGTCTCCGTCTCCTGACCTCATGATCCTCCTGCCTCGGCCTCCCAAAGTGCTGGGATTACAGGCGTGAGCCACCGCACCTGGCCAATCTCCCTCCCTTTAGAGACTTCATTTCACCTGAGTCAACAAAGATGGGCTGGTGAGGCTGTACCTTGTACCTGGAGATGATGCTACCTCTCTCTCTCTCTCTCTGGTGTTCCAGAAGTTATTCAACTGAGTAGTCTCCCAGCTCACCTCCCCTACCACCTTCCAATGCTGCCACTGCCAGCTGACCCTGCAAGGCCCTGCCCCGGCCATGCTCCTGCCCCTCTAAGACACTTCTGAGACTCCTGGTCCTCAAGACCAAGTCTGTCCCCTCAGCAGGCCTTGCCAGCCTCCTCATCTGTGCCCTGTTCCCCACCCAGCCTTGTCCCTGGCCATGGCCCTCTACAAGTCCCAGGACACAGGGGACTCCAGTCTCCATGGGCTCAAGTCTTTCTCTCTGCCTGGTGAGCCCCCAAACTCCAGGGCCTCCTCCTCTGCACGGTGGCCTTGCCTATCCTTCAGTCCTCCACCCTCTCAGCACACTCTCCGCAGTCCCGAATCCAGGGTTTGCACCCCTCACTTTCTCCTCCGACTCATCTGTCTTTTGCTTTCTTCACAGCACTTAGTATAACTTGCTGTAATTTGCCGTGGTGGCCTCATCCCTCTTTTCTGTCTGTGTTCTCACTAGTGTTACTGGAAAAGGATCCCAATTCAGGCCCCAGAAGAAGCATTCAGAGCAAGTTCATAGAGTAAAGTGAAAGCAAGTTTATTAGAGAAGTAAAGGAAAAAAACCAATGGCTATCCATGGCAGGATGGTGGCTCAGGCTGCTTGATGGAATGTAGTTACAGCTCCTTTTTGATTATATGCTAAACAAGCAGTGGATTATTCATGATTTTCTGGAGATGGGGAGGAGATTTCACAGAACTGAGGAACTCCTCTTCCTTTTAGACCATACCGGGTAGCTTCTGGACATTGTCATGACATTTGTAACCGGTCAAGGCACTGGTGTGAGTGTCTATTAGCATGGTAATGCATTATAATTAGCAGATAATGAGCAGTGAGAATGACCACAGGTCACCATCTTGGTTTTGGTGGGTTTGGTCAGCCTCTTTATTGCATCCTGTTTTATTAGTGGGGTCTTTGTGCTTTCCCATCTCATTCTATGACTAAGAACGCCAAACCTCCTAGAAATGCAGCCCAGTAGGTCTCAGCCTCATTTTACCCAGCCGCTATTCAAGACAGAGTTGCTCTGGTTCACTGCCTCTAACACTAGCAAGACCAGAGGCGCACACACTGGGCTCTCACAGGTGCAATCACTTCCATCTCTGCCTCCCCCGCATCCTGATAGCTGACAAGCAGGGCACTCATCTCAGCCCCTCACCTTTCTCGTGATAGGGCCAGCCCTCTCCTCTACTGGATGGGCACCTGACACGGGGTGGGGCGTGGCGGGAGGGGTGGGGGCGGGGGAGGTGCTCAGTCAACGCATGTGAAATGAATTTCCGCAAGAGTGGCTAGAAAGCAAGACCAGAGAGGGAAGAAGGGTCTGGAATTTTGAGAGCTCCCTGGGTCACAGAGGAGCCGGATACTGCCTGTTTATGAAATCGTTGCTACCCAGCAGGCGACCAAATAAAGACACCCCCGAGTTTAGGAGACAGATTGGGAGTTGGGAGTGGGGGAGGTCACACAGAATAAGCCATGTTCTCATCTATTTCAAAATACTCCTGGCTGGCCCATTTTAGGAACAGTGTGCTCAGAAAGAAAAAGTAGAAGGGTGTGCTGGGCCAGCACCTGTTCACAGTCTGCCTTTCGTGGCTGGGAAGCCCATTCATTAGCCAGGCGAGTGTCCTCATCAGGCCAACCTGGGCCCACAGCCCTGCTCTGCTGGGGGCGCTGGCAGGCTATAAAGGCTCTCTCCGAGGCTTCACTGTCCTCACCCCTAAAATAAGGACACAGGCCCCTGTCCCCAGAACTGAAGTCACAGCCAGTGAACAGGGCTGCCTGTAGGTGGAGCCTCTGGCATAGATGGGGTGAGGGTTACCTGCTCTGACAGGTGGGGGAGTCTCAGATTTGGACAAAGAGCGATCAGCATCCCCCTTGCACTGCAGGCGCCAAACTTCCCGAAGTTTCGGGCAGCTGTGGTGCTAGTCCGGTGGGTTATTTCAGACCAGCTGGAAAAGGGAGCCGAGTATCCAGTGAAGCCTGTCATTGGACAGAAAGTTGTCAGCCCCTCTTTTGGGCTTCCCAGAGCAGCTTGGTTACTGCCTGGACCCCAACACTGTCCCGTCCCCCACAACCCTCCCGAGGTCCCTGCCCACCTCTCCCTGCAGCCCCTCGCCACTGCCCGGGGCCTCGTCAGGCTCTCTCATTTCCTCCGGGGTCCGCCCCTGCCCCTCCGGCCCCTCCCCGCTCCCAGCCCCCACCCCCCCATCTTCCTCCTCCTTCCCGGCTGGGCCCCCGCCCGCTCCCGCCCCGCGCTCCTAGGCCCGCCCCAGCCCCAGCTCCTCCCCAGCCCCGCGCTCTTAGCCGGGGAATCCCAGAGCTGAGGCCAGTTTGCCCCTGGGGAGGCTCCAGGCAGCTTTGTTCCTGGGCAGTGGCGGGGCTGGCCGAGGCTGCGGCGCTTCTCCGCAAGGAAGTGTCTTCCCCGCTGTCCCTGTTCTGTTTCTCACACACTTTCTATTTCATTCCGTACCTTTCAAGCCTTTCCTTCGAACTGCATGTATTTAGTTACTTGTTTTCAAGCTAGTTCTCTCTCTGGCCCCCCGGCCTACTGCAAGTCTTGTTTAGAGTCTGAGTTTGTGAGATTACTGGGCGGGAGGGAGAGTGGGCGAGTGGCTGGCAGGTGACCCCCAGGAGGGACACCTGGGGCTGGTGTCTTCTCCCAGCGGCTGCTTCCAGTGGGCCTGGGCCCAGGACTGGACCCCTGAGTGCTCCCTGCCAGGTAAGACCCGGGTTCTCTTCTTTGCTGCAGGTGCTGAAGGTCACAGACTTCAACTGATGCATCTTCCCAGATGACAGTGAGGGACGAGGTGCGGGAGGTGGGGGGGATGCCGGCTGGGGAGTGTTCTCTACAAATACAGACCCTTTTCTTTCCGAAGCCTGAGCACACTTCGCTCTTTAGGGAGTGACTATAGTTGGAAGCAGATGTGCCGGCGCCTTGGCTGAACTTCAGAGCAAAATCGAGGGGAGTCGGTGAGAACACACCTGTTTGATTCCAGCTGAGCAGCCAGGAGCCCAGCGGTGGCCGCCGAGCGTCCGATGCGAGAGCTTGTTTCTGGTTGCTATAATACTTTAAAGTGGTTGAGGTGTACCAGCTCTTTAAACTTTCCAGTAAGAAGTTTGGATAAAAGGAGAAAAAGATTTCGGCGAAATGGAGCAGGGAGTGGGGAAAGAAGAGCCTTTCTTTGGTTGTACATTTGCTGTCAAGGAACCTGGCTTTCTTGATCCCGATTTACCTCTCGTTCGTGTTTGAGTAATTTATAACCATCCCCCCACCACCCTCGTCCCCTCGATCTAGGTCAGGGAGGCGTTTTGTCCTTCCTCCAGCCCCTGCGTATCGTGTTCTGGAGCAGACCAGAGCTTCTGGTGCCACTTGATCAAGCACAATTTGAATTAGTTGTGTCATTGGAAAACGTGTCCTCCCTTCTCCCCACTCAAGGCAAGACTGAGGGATGACAGGTGGATACGCTTATCCGGCATCTGCAGAAGGAGGCCCCGCCTGCCGGCCTGTCCCACAGCTGTGTGCTGGGTCCCCTCCTCAGAACTCAGTTCCACCACTTGTCACCTTCCAGAGTCCCATGCCCACACTTCTATGTACACATGGGTCATTCTCACGCCTAATCTGTCTCTTATTGATGATTTCTACCAGGCAAATCATGGAAGGCTGAAGGCCACGTCTTCGGACTCCTCCTGGTTGAGTTCAAAGAGTTGTTCAAAGAGAATTTGAAATTGCAGGGCTTGGTTTTTGTTAGAGGCTGCATGGAGTGCACTGCTGGGCTGCATGCAAGGTGCGGATGAAGGGCGTGAGCTTTGCTGCTAGTCTTGTCTTCCAGTGCTAACTCTGTGGTTCTGTCTGGTTGCCCTGGGCCAAGTGACTATCCTCAGTGAGACCCAGTCTTCTCTTTTGTCAGTGGAGCTGATGGAAGGGATAGAGGTGGGTAATAGGAGAGGCATCTGGTAGGTGGTGGGCATACAATATACCTTAGTTTGCTTCCGTTTCACAAACCTGGGGAGCTTCAGCAGGAAGCACCCTCACCTCATTCTAGATGTCCTTGTTGCTCTGCTACTGAGATGCTGTGCAACTGCAGGAAATTGTTACTTTGATGTTGTTGGGCCTGTCTTATTAGACAAGATGTTGGATTCAATGAAGATTTTCTTTCCTGGGACCCAGGAGTGGCTCCCAGGGATCGACCCGTCCTCCCGCCCGTCCTCCCGCCCGTCCTCCCGCCCGTCCTCCCGCCCGTCCTCCCGCCCGTCCTCCCGCCCGTCCTCCCGCCCGTCCTCCCGCCCGTCCTCCCGCCCGTCCTCCCGCCCGTCCTCCCGCCCGTCCTTCCTCCCTTTTGCTCTGTTACCCAGGCAGGAGTGCAGTGGTGCAATCTTGGCTCACTGGAACCTCCATCTTCTAGGTTCAAGAAATTCTCCTGCCTCAGCCTCCCGAGTAGCTGGGATTATAGACGCCTAACACCACACCCAGCTAACTTTTGTATTTTTAGTAGAGACAGGGTTTCACCATTTTGGCCAGGCTGGTCTTGAACTCCTGACCTCATGATCGCCCACCTTGGGCTCCCAAAGTGCTAGGATTACAGGCGTGAGCCACTGCATTCAGCCCCATGCATCCTTTAAAACATTTGGAGCAGAAGTTTGTTTGTATCTGTTTTTTCTGTGGCTTGGCTAAATTTTCATCAGATTCACAAAAGGGTTTATACCTACAAAATGATTAAGTAAATGGTCCCTAGATGGATCTAGTCCACAGACAGTTTTAAAGCTTTGTGTGATGTTTCTGTTACTTGCCAACATAAAATGATTAGGAGATTTTGTGTTGCAGTTCTTAGTTTCTGGCTTCTCTTTTGGCTTGAATCCTTGCAAGGTTGTCAATGGCTGGGATGAGGATTAGCCACCCACTTTAGATAAAGGCATGTGCCCTCGGGTCATCTGCTGTCATCTGTGTGACTGGCAGCGCCTCTGCAGACCTGGGAGCTTGCTTGCTCTGGGCTAGAAAATCGGGGTTATCTCTTTCTGATTCCGTTGTAAGAGGGTCACAGATAAGTGGAAGTGCATTTAGAGGAGACAGATCAGAATTTCCTGAGAATAGAAGTCATAGCTATGTGGAAGGATACTACCATAGGAAGGTCTTGAAGTGCAGAGAAGGCAGCGGCCTCAGCCATTTGGAGGGCTGCCCTGTTAAAGAGGCAGCTGGTCTGCTCTCTTGGTCTCCAAAGCATCCATCTAAAAGGATGAGTGGAGGAGCTTCACTGGATGTTACGAAAGGCAGGACAGATTGATTCATTTAGGAGTGAGTCCCCCATTACAGGAGGCATTCAAAAAGACTGGATGGCTGTTGTAGGGCTGATTTGACTCTGGAATGCTTGAGCCAAGTGAGCTTTTAAGGTCCTTCCTAGCTTGAGAAGCTGCAATTATCAAGAGCTTCACTTCCAGCCGTAAGGGTCTGCGGGTTCCCTCCTGCATCCTTTTGTCTTTCAGAGGTGCTTATGATGTTTTTGATGGAGGTCAACACAGGTTGTGTGGTTACTACAGGCCAGGACCATGGGCTACGTGTGTGTCATTCACATCTCAGTTTTAGAGACAAGGAAATGAAAGATCAGAGTTTGATTTACCTGGGGATAGGCAGAGGGAGTAAAGAGGAAGCCAGAGTTAAAGCTCATTTTTGTTTCAACAAAGGCCTTTTCCCACACGCTAAGAGTGATGCAGGCCTCCCAAAGAAAACCAGAAATTGAGAAAGACCCACGGGAATATTTTAGGGTAAGAAAGTTCCCCGAGGATTTCTTTTTTTGTTTTTGTTTTTTGTTTTTTTTCAGCCAATCCCCTATTCAAGAATTCAAGACATACCAGGTTACCCAATAAAGACAACTGCAAAACCAAGGACCAAGCTCTAGTCAGATGGAAAAGTGCTGTTCTCCCATTTCACAGATCGGGGACAGGACGGGTTCTGGGAAGTGGGAATGACTTGTCGGATTTGCATTTTGAGACAGAACTGAGTCTCAAGTACAGGTCTCATGAGGCGCTGGAACACAGAGGGTTCACCTGTCAGTTCTCCCGCCTGGGACCCAGCATTTGTGTGTGCCCCTGTGTGTCTGTGGCACATGTGTATGTGCATATATGTGTCTTTGTGGGGGTGTGTGCATGTGTGGGCGTCTTGAGGGGAAGAGTCGGTGTCCACAACAATCAACCTAAGGCCAGACAGCCTGACCGACATCTCTTTGCGTTTTGCCTGAGGCCAGCACGAGGTTTGTTGAATCAGTGAGTGAGGGAATTAATGACTACATGAATGAATCATATGACATGACCAGCCTCAGCTTTCTTCTTTAGTAAAGTCAGCCCCTGGCTTTATGGTGTTGCTGAGTTTTGTTTTGTATTGCTGTTTCACATCCCTGCAAGCGGATGGACCATGATAGGTGGACCGGTCCCTTCCTGTTGCTGAGCATTTCTGTTTGTGAAAGATTTCCTCCATTTGGCAATGATGTCTCTCAGATTATTCTTAAGGAATAGGATTCCTGGGTCAGAGGGCGTCGGCATTTTGATGGTAACTAATAACTCTCGGGAGTTATTAGGAGCACTCATGAGAGGCTGAAAGCAGGGCTGACATCCTGGCACCAGTAATGGGAAGTCCTGGCAGATACCCAGAGAGTGTTTGAGGGTGGCCCCGCCAGCCCATTGTGATCATGAAGATGCCTGCTGAAAGCAACTCAGAGGCCTCCTGGAACAAACTCACACATGCTGGCTCTCTTCTGCTATCTACTTGCCTTAACTTGCACACTCCCAGTTACTGGAGGCTCACTACTAGTTAACTCTGGCTGTGTTCTGATAGAGATGAGGGTATCTTCAATTTTTTTTTTAAGTTTGGCTTATAGTAAAATTTAAAAAAAAAATATCAGAATTGATACCATCTCCTGTTTGAAACTGTAACATAAGGAGAAGCTTTTCCTTTAACTGCATACTGGCAGGTCCAGGCCAATTGGAGCTGGCCTCACCTGCCCGGTGGCTGAGTTGTCAGGGGCACAGTCTACTCTTGATGCTATAAAGACAAAGAAAAAAAAAAAAGGCAAGTCAGCCCCAAGGATAAATAAGGATAAACTAAACAAAGTCTCATTTTAAAATTGGGTATAAAATTTCACTTATGCGAGATGAACGCATTCTGGAGGTCTGCTATATAACGCTGTGCCAGTCCGTGGCAATATTGTATTATATGCTTAAATCTATTAGGAGACCAGGTCTCATGTTAAGTGCTCTTACCATAAAACAAAACACAAGTACAAATAAAACAGAGCCACAAGCTTCATTGTGGTTATACCTTAAGGGTGATCACATACAGCTTTGCCAAATAATCATGACTACATTAGGCCCTTTGCCACTGCAGGCTGCAGGACGCCCATCATACGCAGCTTGTCCAGTTTCCTCATCTGTTGACTGGATCCTATCACTTTTCTCCCAGATCCTTGCCCATCATCTTCTTGCCCATCATCAGGGGCAGAGGGATTGTTATCTCCTAAGGCGACCTCCAGTGTATTGTTGGATATCTGGTTTAAGATTCTTCCTCTTATTCAAATGAAAGCACTCTCTCTGCGGCCATCTGTTTGAACTTATTCCATTTTTGGGGGGGTACTTAGAATAAATTAGATCTTTTTTTCCTATGACAGATTTTGAGTTCTGTAAAAGCAAAAATAATACGCCCCCTGATCCCATGTGAGATTAAGTGCCAATTGGTGCCAGGTGATATGTTAGGTATTATCACATCTTTCCTCCTGTGAATTAACTACGCTGTTACTCCCTTTAGGGATGGACAAATGGAGACTTAGGGACATTTGGTTCCTTTGCTAGTAAATGGCAGAACTGGGCTTTAAACCTGTGTCTTGGTGCAAAGCCCATGCTCTTAACAAAAATTTCAGGCTGCCATAAGTGAATAAATATACATTCATAGAGAAAGCAAATGTATTATTTGTACAATTTTTTCTTTGTTATTCCTAGCTAGAATGTTTTAAACGTAAAAAGTAATAAAAAGGCTGCATGCGGTGGCTCATGCCTGTAATCCCAGCACTTTGGGAGGCGGAGGCAGGCAGATCACCTGAGGTAGGAGTTCGAGATCAGCCTGACCAACATGGAGAAACCCGTCTCTACTAAAAGCATAAAATTAGCTGGGCCTGGTGGTGCGTGCCTGTAATCCCAGCTACTTGGGAGGCCGAGGAAGGAGAATTGCTTGAACCTGGGAGGCAGAAGTTGAGGTGAGCTGAGATTGCACCATTGCATTCCAGCCTGGGCAACAAGAGCAAAACTCCATCTCAAAAAAAAAAAAAAAAAAAAAAAAGAAAAGAAAAGATAATAAAAGCATGTTTTTTACAAGTACAACAGTATCCGCAACTCTCCTGAGTTCTTATCCCCCAACCTAACCAATAGTACCATTCTGGCTATTCTTTCACAACCTATATGTATCCAAACAGCTGCATCAATCAAAATCCAGCATTTGAACAGTGTGGGAACTGTAGCCAACAAATACTTAAAAACATGGGTATCTAGCACAGTATCTGGCTCTCAGGAGGTTCTGCATAAATGATTTCGAGGTTCATCCGTCGTATTTTGTTTTGCCTGGTTTAATGCTTGCTGTGGACCCATTGAGAAGTGGCACTGTGGTCCCCATCGTTTGTGTCATGAATGAGCGTTTGTCTGGGGGAGGGGAGAGGAAGAGAGCCGAAATAAAGGTCTGTGTGGATGGACAGGTGTTATGATTTGACTGTGTCTCCCCAAAGTTCATGTGTTGGAAACTTCATCCCCAGTGCAGCAGTGTTAGGAGATGTGGCCTAATAAGAGGTGATTGGGTTGGGAGGGCAGACGGACGCCTCACGGAAGGACGGCTGTTGCTGTTATAGGCACAGGCCAGTTTTTGTGAGAGCAGGTTGCTCTCTAAAGCAAATATGGCCTCTGGGTCCTCTCCGTGTTACACGCTTGCTTTTGCCTTCTGCCTTCCGCTGTGGGATTACCCTCGCTGGATGACTGCAGCATGCACTGGAATATCCCAGCCTGCAGAACTGTGAGGGAAATGCATCTCTTCCTTTAGTAAGTTACCCAGTCTGCGGCATTATTAAAAAAGAATCAGTTTCAGTGCTTCTGTCCTAAGAAAGCGGGCTAAGACAGTGGACAAGTGAGCAGACTAATGAAAGAATGAATGAGAAATAAATACATGATTGGATAATGTATGAATGAGTGAGAGTTCGTGGATTAATTTGCATCAACAAGTTTGATCGGCCATTCCTGAATGGTTTTTCAGATCAAGAGGAAAAAGGGTGGGATTGCAGTGGTTCTTTGCTCAGACAGAACCTTTCAAGAGGCTTTTCTTGTACCCTTCCTGCTGAATTCTCCCACCAATAAATGCTCACATTATTTAAAAGCCTGAATTTGCTAGACAGTGCACAGCACAAGGGTAATGAGCAGAGCTCCCTCTCACAGGCTCCCCTCGGAGCGGAGCAATCCTGGAAGCCCTTTTCAGCTTTGTTCCTGAAGCCCTACCACAGTGGAGCCAAAGCCCCGGGCTCCCCTGGGAAATGGCTGGCTGGAGAACCCCACCCTGTGATGTCTGAGAAATACCTTTTGGTTCCTCCGTATTGGGCACATTTGTGAGTCAATTCCCTGGGAAGAGAACATCCACAAAGCCTCCATTCCTGGCCCCTCTTTGATACAGGCCTCACCTCTGGCTGCTCTCGTCCACAGCGTGGCAGGGTCCTGGGGGCATCTAGGCAATTTCTTGGAAGAAAAGAAATGTCGTTGGTGAAAGAAAGAAAGTCAGTCTTGGCTGGGCACAGTGGCTCATGCCTGTAGTCCTGGCACTTCGGGAGACCAAAGTGGAGTGATCACTTGAGGTCAGGAGTTCGAGGCCTGCCTGGCCAACATGGTGAAACCCTGTCTCTACTGAAAATACAAAAACTAGCTGGGTATGGTGGTGGGTGCCTGTAATACCAGCTGCTTGGGAGGCTGAGGAAGGAGCATTGCTTGAGTCTGAGAGGTGGAGGTTGCATTGAGCTGAGATCACACCACTGTACTCCAGCCTGGGCAACAGAGCAAAACCCTGTCTCAAAAAAAAAAAAAAAAAAAAAAAAAAAAAAAAAAAAAGGAAAAAGAAAAAGTCAGTTTTGTGTCAATCCACATGCTTTCTATCTTCTCAGGAAGTAACAGTTTCAATGAAGAAATACAAAAAAGAGCCCCCTCTTGCTAAGTTAAATATGCCATTAAGTTCCCAGTTTAGATGCTTCAACCAAGTACTTGTTTCTCTCCGTTACACTGATGCATGATACTGCTCTGCACCCATGACTGTTCCAGGCAGAGGGAGAGAGACGAGCCTTTTAATATTTAGGGTGAAGCAGCTCAGTTGAGAAGACAGAATCATATGTAGGTAATTTTTGATATTTCTTGTAGAGGGCTAAAAACCTTGAGTCTATGGGAGCCTAGAGAATATAGTAGAACACCCCCTGCCTGGGAAATCAAGGAAGTCTTCACTGAGGAGAAGGCATTTAAACTGGGTTTTGAAGGATGAATAGGAGTCTGTCTGGCAAGAAAAAGACATTTCTCTCTGAGGTAGCAACACAGACAATGTCAGGAGTTAGGAAAAGAAAATGCAGGTGTTTGAGGTTGGAGAATAAGGTTCATGAGGTGAAATGTGAGGTGAGGGATCAGGTTGAGAAAGGCCTTGAGGAGCCAAGAGGAGGCTTTAAGCTGGGACAGACCATGAACGAACCTGTCTTGTCCAATAACGTGGATGTTGAGGGTGAGTAAGAGCCTATGTAAGTTCACAGAGTTTAGTAAAGGGGGATTTCGAATCTGGCACAGGGGGAGAGGTCTCACTCTCAGAAGGGAAACTGTTCTCAGAGGTTGTGTGGAGTGTGTCCCTCAGGAGTAGAATTGGAGCTTGGCTTAGGGACTACAGGGTCTCTTAAGGAAGTGGGTGTTGAACAATGAGAACACACGGACACAGGGAGGGGAACACTATACACTAGGGCTTGCTGAGGGGTGGGGGAGCTGGGGAGGATAGCAGGGGGTGGGGGTTGGGGAGGGATAGCAGAGGGTGGGGGAATTAGGGAGGGGTAGCATTAGGAGAAATACCTAATGTAGATGTCGAGGGGATGGGTGCAGCAAACCGCCATGGCACATGCATACCCGTGTAACAAACCTGAATGTTCTATACATGTACCAGAGAACTAAAAGTATAATTAATAATAATAATAATAATAATAATAACAAGAGTTCCAAACAGCTTCATTGCCTGAAGTTTCCTGGTATGAAACAGAGCTCTAAACTGGGAAAGGGGACCCAGGGCCCGGTCTGAGTTCAGCCACTGGCCTTGCCTTCAGCTAAGACCACCAGCATCTCAGAGGTCCCAACACTTTAGAATTCTGAGATGCACTGCTTGTCTTGCAGAATAGTGAGTTTCCAGTCACGGGAGATATTCAGGTTTCAATGAGTGCATAAGGGGTCCCTCCAGGGGATTCAGGCATGGGCTGATGGAGATCACTCCCTCCACAGAGTTTTCAGAGTGGTATTTATATGCTGGTGCAAAAAGTACTGTCAGTGTAAAGGAAGCACTGAAAAAGACTCTCTGGTAATGACAGTTTTCTTGAATCAGTTTGTCTCGTATCTAATCTATCTGTCCATCCATCCATCCATCTATTGATATGTATTTTTAATGCTGGCATTGACTAGGGACTCAGCAACTGATAAAGTGGTTGCTTCAGATGAGGCAACTGAGGCTTAGAGAGATACTAGCTGAGGTCGCATGGCTGGAGAGTGGTGGAGACAAAAACCAGCTGAAGTCTGTGTGGCCTCATGGTCCACGGCCCTCCCGCTGTGCCGTCTCACTTCTCAAAGGGGAGGTGCTGCATGTGGCTTCTTAGTATTCCTTCCAGGAAAAGGGGAGCCTGGTGGGATGGCACCTCCAAAATCAGTGTGGATGCTGAAGCACTATTTATACATATTGCTTCACCAGACCAGACACTGCTCAAAATAAATTAAACAGAAATATCTTTCTGTGTCCTCAAGACTCTGTAATCTGAGACAATCTCTTGTGAAATGAACTGAGACAGTGGACTCATTGGGAGTTGGCATGGGGAGAGAAAAAAATTGGGAAGAATTCAATACTGAAAACATGAAAGAAATAAAAATGGAGTTAGTACAGCTCTGCCATGTTTGGAGAAATGAATGAAACAGTAGCGGGGTTAAAGTTTGCTTGTGCTGATAGGCGAGGCAGGTAGAGGGGGGCTGAAGAGGGTGTTCCCATATACTTACCTGGCAGGGGAGATACCATGATCACAAAGGTGGTTTTTCCAGGGCCAGGCTTATCCATTGCACTTCAGATGTGCTGACCCCGGCAATTTCCCCAAATGTGGGAAACTCGACTGCATAATCTGTGGTAGTGGGGACTGCGTTCGCGCTTTCCCCTGACCTTAAAAAAAAAAAAAAGAAAAGGGCATTCCTGTCCTCCCAAGGGTGTCCTCTGGTCTGTGCCGCCTCTGCAACCCCATAGATCCAGGGAGGATGCAGGAACTGGGGGGTAAGGGTGTGTGGGGGGGTCTCTGGATGGCTTTTGGAAGTTGGCCATTGGAGAGGGAGGTTGAATAGGGCAGCTCTGGAAAAGCATATCTAAACTGAGCTGTCAATCAAGGATGAAAGAAGGAGAAGAGGAGAGAAGACGTAGAGCCCAGGAAGCAGTTCAGGAAGCAGGGACTCCTGTGCGAGCTCTGGCATGAGGTGGCAGTGTTCCCTGGGCCCTGCTAAGAGCATCAAGCGCCTCTGTGTGGTTTTGAAGTGGAAGAACTCCAGCTCAAATTAGCTTAAGCTTAAGCGGGGGTAGGGAAATATTTGTCTCATGCAGCACAGTAGCCCTGGGTACCTCTAGACTTTGGACAAAGCTGGGTGCAGGAGCTCCAGGGATGTGTCTTATCGTGCTCTCGGTGCAGTGTGCATCAGGATACCCCACATGTTGGCACATGGCCATTGGCTCCCCCAAACCCAGCAGCTCCAGCAGACGTATGCGTCTTTACCTAGAAACTCTAGCAGAAGGCCCCAGGATTACGTGCTTGGCTCTTGTCAAATTCCAGCCTTCAGGGGAATGTGGAGTCCAAGCCAGCTCAATCTGGTCCCCTGACACCTCCTAGCTGGAAAAACGGGGTGCCCAGGAGGGAAGTTTTTACTGAAAGCAAAAGGCTGGCTCTGCTCTCTGAAGGAGGGAGGCTTGGAAGACAAAAGCAACTGTGGGCCCAGGTAGGAAACAATCACGGGTGTCAGAGACAAGCAGGGACAGGTGACATGGCCTCCACATGCCCTGTCTCTCTTCTGCCCACCAGGCCAAGGTGCCCACTCTTCTCTCCAACTCCACTTAAAGCCTGTTAGAACTTTATGGGATGCAACATATGAGTTAACATGTATGAGCATTTTGCTACATGTTACCCCAAGCTTAGAACTCAAACCACGGCATTGAAGGCCCTCAGTCTGCCCTGAATGGTCCCTTTCCGTGGTTATGTTTCCTGCAGGAAGTCCCTGGTGATCCCGGGCTTGCGTGGCTCAGAATGTGAATCCAGCCTCTTTCATTCAATAGCCACGTGACCTGGAGCAATGGCCTGGCCTCAGGGTGTCAGTCCTGAAAGGGACAGTAACGCAGCACATCAGGCTATGGCGAGGATCCCATGTGGCATGTCCTGGCTCCGTACCTGCTGTGGGGTTGATGCTCAATAACTCGTAACTTAATTCCTGGATACATCCGCTCATATGAGGACTGCTACAGACCTTGAGGCAACTCGCCATAGGGAGGGAACGTTTTTCTTATTTGCGAGTTAGGCCTGCCGCTCTGATCCGTGGGGGATTAGTGGTATTAGGTCTAAAGTAACCACACTTCAACTGAAACTCAGGGGTGCATACAACGAAAATCTTTCATGTTTCCATGGGCACTGAGACCACCCACACTTTGGTCAAAACCTCCTGTCCTGTGCCTTGACCCCATCCCACAACTTTCCGTCCACTTTCAGGTGGAACAGAGCCCAGCCCAGTCAGTTTTAGTAGAAAAGTACAGTCCCACATCACCGCGAAGTTCTCTGCCCTCTTGTCATAGCCCATGCTAAGCCATTGTCCTGAGGGACCTGGCTGGGGTCTTTTCTTACTTCCTCTCTCTTTCTCTGGAGGAGGGTTGGGGTGAGGATAAAGGGAAAGGAGAGGGGCAGTGGCTCCACCTTTGCCACAAAAGCTTCACTGTGTTTCGGGCTTCCGCGTGGTTCCTCTCTCATGGAGCTCCTCACCTCTCCCAGCTTGGTGGGAACCCCCCGTGCCCCTTCCTCCCCTGCACCTGCAGCGTCCTTCACAGCGTCTTACAGTGTGAGTCCTCTTGTGTAGCTACCTCTGCTGGGCACCAGGCAGGTAACTCCAGCCTGACCTCCCCCTGTGCTGTTCATTTGACTCACGGGGAGCTTGCTCACCGTATCCCAGGGGAGCAGGGAGTGCGGATGGCCCCTCCTTCCCCAGCACAGCCCCTCTCCCATTGTCATATCCTTCATTCACACAGGTCCAAGAAGACATGCAGCCAGGTGACATTGGAGAGGTTCAAGGCAGCCTATGAGGGTCTACAGTGAGCACTTGGACTTTGCCTAAAGGCAACGAGGGATGCTGCAGGGTTCATCCACGAGTCCGATGATCATATTTATGTATTAGGAACCACATTTGAGTCTTGTGAAGATGTGTAGAAAGTCCCAGTAAAGGCCAGGCTCAAGCCTTGGTGGCTCCAGCCTGCAATCCCAGGACTTTGGGAGGCTGAGGCAGGCAGATTGCTTGAGTCCAGGAGTTCGAGACCAGCCTGGGCAACATGGTGAAATCTCATCTCTACAAAAAATAAAAAAATTAGCTGGGCATGGTGGTGTGCACCTGTAGTCCCAGCTACTCAGGAGGCTGAGGTGGGAGGCTCGCTTGAGCCTGGTTGGTCGAGGCTGCAGTGAGCTGTGATCACCCCACTGCACCCCAGCCTGGGCAACAGGAGTGGAAACCTTGTCTCAAAAACAGAATAAAAAAAACCTCTCCCAGGCCAGGTATGGTGGCTCATACCTATAATCCCAGCGCTTTGGGAGGTCAATGCGGGTGGATCACCTGAGGTCCAATGTTTGAGACCAGCCTGGCCAACAGGGTGAAACGCTGTCTCTACTAAAAATGCAAAAATTAGCCAGTTGTGATGGTAGGCACCTGTAATCTCAGCTATTCGGGAGGCTGAGGCATGAAACCTGAGGTGGAAGTTGCAGTGACCTGAGATTATGCCACTGTACTCCAGCCTACGGGATAGAGTGAGACTCTGTCTCAAATAAAAAAGCAAAAAAAAAAACAACCTTCCAGTAATGAGTGGATCTGAGGCTGGAGGCCATGTCTCTCTGGCTGTTGGTGGCAGGAATCCCAACAACTGCTAGAGGCTTTTCACTCCTCGCCCTGTTCCCCTTTCCAAAGGCTCTGTCTGATTAATCAGATCGCAGTTCAAGTGTCCTCAACTAAGAGGAATCTTTCCTTTTGCAGAGTGTAAAAACTGTCCTACCCAAGTCACCTTCTATTGCATGACTGCTTTGTGTTCAAATCAACCGTTGCTCTCTAAAACCATCTCCTCTACTTATTTGTTACTTGGTTTACTTACTCCCTTCTCTTTCTAGAAAGTAAGCTGGGTGGAGGAACGCTGCTACACCCGGTGATTAAGACAATGCCTGGCACGTAGTCTGGGACTCAATAAATACTTGTTGAAGTAATGGATCAATGACTCTAAAGACCACAAAGCATAGCGAAGAAATGGGCGATGGCTTTAGAATGAAAGTGCCACTGGGAGCCCAGGTTTAAGACATCTTCATTGTCTCAAGAATAGGCAGATACGGCTTGATTTTCATTTACAGCTTCGAGCAACTGGGAGAGAAACAGAAATGGCATGCAGCCTCTTCTGAGGGAAGTGATAAAAATAATATATATATTTATATATATATTTAAATATATATATTATATATATATGATAATATTTTGAATTCCATAGCATAAAGAAGGAGGTTTGGAAGCCATGTCTCACTTTTTCCATCTCCTCCTCCAGTCATCTGAATCCTTCTGCAATTTGGCAATGTAGGGCTGAGGCCAATTTCCATTAAATCATTGGGATGTCTGAGTGGACAGGAGACAACTGAATAGATGCTGTTGCTCCTTAGAAGGACCCAACACTCCTGATGGTCAGAGCTCTCTTCTTTTTCTCCCCACCTGCAAGGCATCTGATCGAGCACTGTCATTTTATAGAGTGACAGAGACCAAGCCTTCCTAGTTAAATGAGAAGAGCACAGAATCTAGGACCGTACTGGCCTGGGACTAATCCCCACCCTACCCCTTCCTGGCTGTATAGTCTTTGGCACATTCTTTCACTGCCCAGAACACGAGGTTACTCAGCAGTAATAGTGGCTTTGCTAGCCCCTTGTGAAGAAATAAAGCAAAGCAAGAGAAACAGCCTGTACAGTCCTGGCTGCTATTTGTATCATCTGCATCATCATACCTTCGCCATAGCTGGTACACTACATACAGTCTACTGGATCAGCTGCCATTTTAATTTGTTGTTATTATTTTTTGAGACGAAGTTTTGCTCTTGTTGCCCAGGCTGGAGTGCAATGGTGTGATCTCGACTCACTGCAACCTTTGCCTCCTGGGTTCAAGTGCTTCTCCTGCCTCAGCTTCCCAAGTTGCTGGGATTACAAGCATACAGCACCAAGCCCAGTTAATTTTTTTTGTATTTTTAGTAGAGCCAGGGTTTCTCCATGTTGGTCAGGCTGGTCTCGAACTCCCGACCTCAGGTGATCCACCCACCTTGGCCTCCCAAAGTGCTGGGATTACAGGCATGAGCCACTGTGCCCAGCCTTTATTTATTTTCTTATTCAAAAAATATTGATTGAACAACAACCTTGTGCCAATTGTAAGTGTCAGGGATGATGACAGAGAAGGCCACTTTTGCTCATCAAGAAACTTATGATCCAGTGGCTCACGGTAATCCTAGTACTGTGGGAGGCCAAGGTGGGTGGATCACTCGAGGTCAGGGGTTCAAGACAGCCTGGCCAATGTGGCAATACCCTGTCTGTACTAAAAATACAAAAATTAGCCAGGTATGATGGTGTGTGTCTGTAATTGCAGCTACTCAGGAGGCTGAGGCAGGAGAATTGCTTGAACCTGAGAGGTAGAGGCTGCAGTGAGCCGAAATCACACCACTGCACTCCAGCCTGGGTGACAGAGTGAGACTCTGTCTCAGAGAAATGACTCAATAGCAAAAATGTATTACTGCACTCAAGTTCAAAATACCAAGCAGCATAATAACACAAGAATCTGTTAACCAGTGAGCACTGACTGAACCCTTGAGTATATTGTGTCTCACCATCCCTGAATTTTCTTGGCTAAGCCAGATCTTCCTTTTTTCTACCTCATGTCCCCATTTAAAGGTCCCAGCATCTTCTCAACCCTTTAAATCCATAAGCTGGCTCTGAGTGAATATACTCTCTGTATTCATGTCCGGGATGGTGAAAGGTATCAGGTCATAGTCTTGGCACTTAGAGGACTTACATTGCGTTTGGACCATAGAATGGACAAAAATAAATGAAAGATAAAAAGAGGGAGGTAGAAAATGGAGAAAGGGAGAATAAAGGAGGGAGAAGGGGAAGAGGAGGAGAGAAAGCAGCAACAGTGGTATCAGCATAAGGAGTAACATGTGGGATTGATGTGAACAAGTCACATTTCTAATTCATCCTTGGACCTGCAGCCTGTGGCTAGGGCTGTACCTATAGCTGGGTGAAGAGAGCAGTAAGAAAAAATGGAAGTAATCTGTGACTAAGGATTAAGGCTTTTATTGATTGATTGACTGATTGATTGATTGATCGATTTCTTAAAGATGCTGCTGCTTCCTTGTAGGGAATCTAGTGTAGAGGGAAATGAGATCAAGGAAGGAGACCCATTAGGAAGTTGTTACTGTGCTCCAGGCAAGAGAGGAAGGAGGCTTGGTCTCTACCAGCTGGAGTGCAGAAGGGGAGGTATTGGCAGACCTGAGGTGACTGGGGTGGGAGAGCTGATAGGCTTGTTGGTGGGTTGGATGGTGGGGTATGGGAGGAGACGTAGCCAGTTATGAGGAATGCGCCCTCCAAATCCATAGCTATGGTAAGATACTTAACGGGCATTTAAGGCAAGATTATCTGCTTGCAATCCATCCTGAGCTAGCTATTTTTTTGGGGGGGGGGTGGGGGAGAGTGTGAAGGATGGAAATTTTTGATACCTCATTTTTCTTCTTGAATATGTCATTTTCATGTTTGCTAAGATAACTGAAGGGCTGTCAGGGTGTTTCCATTTCTGGGGAAGGCAGAAATTGACAATAGTACCGGGATATGGATGGTGCAAAGAGATTTACCTTTCTGGGAATCTGTTTTATTACATACACTTGGATGAGGCAAAGGCTGCAGTTCTGTCCTTAAACTTGATTCCTGTCTGCTATCGACTGAATGTGTCCCTCTGACATTCACATATTGAAATCTAATTCTTAATGTGATGGCATGTGGAGATGGGGCCTTTTGGAGGTGCTTAGGTCATGAGTGCAGAGCCCTAATGAATGGGATTAGTTATAATAAAAGAAGCCTGAGAGATCCCTTACCTCCTCTCCCACATGAGGACAGCATGAGAAGACAGCCCTCTATGAATCAGAAAGCAAGCACTCGCCAGACACTGAATCTGTGGGTGCCTTGATCTCGTGCTTCCCAGCCTCCAAAACTGAGAAATAAATTTCTGTTGTTTAAAAGCCATCCAGTCCATGGCAATTTGTTGCAGCAGCCCAAACAAACTAAGACATGCTCTGTAGTTCAGATGTTTGTTTTTTCCGGAATGAAGGAGAATTTTCTTATTCAAAGTCAGCTTGCTCATCTGTTGAAGCTATGAATTTGAATTAAAGGGAAATCATGCATCAATTTCTTCACTGAGTTTTTATGAAAATGAAACATATGTTCTATGGGCCGTTAGCTAGGCAATGGGAACAAAGCTTGTCTTCAGGGACCTCAGGATGGCCTTCACTCTTAGGGACCCATTTCACTAAGTTAGTTATTATTTGTGTAAGGGTCTGGTACAGTGCAGGGAGGGTAGTAAGATATATGGTAACTATCTTCCTCCTCCTTCTACCCCTTTAACCAGGCCTGGATTCATATCTTCTCTCTGTTACACACTGACTATGTAACCTTGAACAATTGATGATTTAGCCTAATGAGTTTCATTTCCTCATCTATAAAACAGATAGATAATGGAATGATAAGGCTGTTTTACAGTGATTGGCAAGGTTATAGAATGAGGTTACCTATGTTACTCACCTGGGGCACTGAGGGGCCTGAATGAGTACTTGTTGAACGGAATTAATTAATTAATTAATTTGACAGAATCTCGCTCTGTCACCCAGGCTGGAGTGCAGTGGCACAATCTCAGCTCACTGAAACTTCTGCCTCCCAAGTTCAAGTGATTCTCCTGCCTCAGTCTCCTGAATAGCTGGGATTAGAGACACCCACCACCACACTCAGCTAATTTTTCTATTTTTAGTATAGGAAGGGTTTCGCCATGTTAGCCTCATGGGTTTCGAACTCCTGACCTCAGGTGATCTGCCTGCCTCAGCCTCCCAAAATGTGGGATTACAGGCATGAGCCACTGTACCCAGCCTTGAATGGAATTTTACACTTTCTCATGCACTTTGCTCTATATCCTGTGCTTTTTAAGGGTTAAGCCTGCCCATGTATTATTTTTTCTTTTATTCATTTGCTTCCTCATTCCTTGGTTTCCCCTTTTTGCTCTCTTGTGGATAACTGGAACAATTTTTACAATTCCCTTTTTATTTATAATGTTTTTGAATAAATATCTTTGTTGAGTATGTTTCAGTGTTTGCTTCCAGGTACTGCAATGTACATAGATAACATGAGTTGGCCAGGCGTGGTGGCTCACTCCTATAATCCCAGCACTTTGGGAGGGTGAGGCAGGTGGATCAGGAGATCAGGATATCGAGACCATCCTGGCCAACATGGTGAAGCCCCGTTTCTACTAAAATATAAAAACATTAGATGGGCGTGATGGCACACGCCTGTAGTCCCAGCTACTAAGAAGGCTGAGGCAGGAAAATTGCTTGAACTCAGGAGGCAAAGGTTGTAGTGAGCCAAGATTGCACCACTGCACTCCAGCCTGGGAGACAGAGCCTGGGAAAGGTTTCAGTGAGCTGAGATCACACCACTGCACTCTAGCCTGGCAACAGAGCAAGACTCCATCTCAAAAAGAAAGAAAGAAAGAAAAAAAGGTCAACTAGTATGGACATTTTACCACTTTGAGTTTAGTGTAGAAACTTTACTTTCATTTAGGTCCCTTTAACCTTTCCCCCTTTAAAATACAAATACCATCTTTAGAATTTCCTTTATACACATTGAATACCTTATCAAATGATGCTATAACTTTTGCCTAAACATCAAATTATTTTTTAAAAACTCATAAAAAGTAGACCCTATTATATATATGCTCTTATTTTTGCCATGTTAGGGTTTTTCCTTCTCAAAGTCCCCACCTCTGTCTCTCATTTCCTTTTCTGTTTCGGAAGCTCCCTTTAGCAATTCTTCAAAGGTTAGCCCGTGAGTGGCAAATTCTCGTTAGTTTTCCTTTCTCTGAGATTGTCTTTCCTTCCCCTATATCCCCGAGGGATGTTTTTGCTGAATATAAGCTTGTGGGTTGACAGTTTTCTTTCAGCACTCGAAGAATGTTGTGCCATTTCTCCCTGGTTTCTTGGTTTCAAGTAAGAAATTGGCCATCATTTGTGTTTCCACTATAGACAATGTGTCACTTCTTTCTAGATTCTTTCAGTATTTTTTATTTGTCTTTATTTGGTCTTGAGAAGCTTGATTATGATGTGTTTGGGCATAGATTTCTCTGGGTTTATTCTGTCTGGGGATAAATAGGATCTATAGCTTCTAGAATCTCAGCAAATTTGAGAATTTCCTGTCCACTATTTCTTTGAAGTTTTTGAGTTCCATATTCTTTCTTCTCTCCCTGGATTGCTGTAATATGAAAGTTATGTACATTGTTTTATTTATAGATTCCTGAGGCTCTGCTCATTTTTTTTTCTGGTCTGTCTGCTTGATGTTGCTCAGATTGAGTAAATTCTATTGGTCTGTTGTTTCAGTTTGCCGATTTTTTAATCTGTTGTCTCATTTCCAGTCTAGTTTTGGGTCAGCTGTGTGTTTTCTATATGTTGTTATTGTATTTTTTTTTTTAGCTCTTAAATTACTCTTTGTTTCTGTTTTATATCTTCTATGTTTTGTTGAGAGTTTCTATTTTTTTCATTTGTTTCAGGAGTGTTTGTTATGGTTCATTGGAGCATTTCTATGACTTCTGCTTCAAAAATATTTGTTAGAAAATTTGGGTTACTTCAGCATTGGCATCACTTGATTGAATTTTCTCATTCAAGCTGTAATTGCCCTGGCTCTTGGTATAATGAGTTACTTTCAGTTGTATCCTCGACACTGGCCATTATCCTGAGAAACTCTGGATTCTATTTAATTTTATCATTTAGTAGACAGTCACCCTGGTTAGGTATAGTAAGGTGGCCTAGGTGGGGATAGATGTTCAGCTCCTGACTGGACCTTGCTGATACCACCCCAGAAATACATAGTTTGTTGTTTGTTTGCTTTGGAAGAGACAGGCTCTGCTCTGTTGCCCAGGCTGGAGTACAGTCATGTGATCATAGCTTACTGCAGCTTCAATTTCTTGGGTTCAAGCAATCCTTTCACCTACACCTCCTGAGTAGCTGGGACTATAGGCATGTGCCACTACACCCAGCTAAGCAGGCTTTTTGTTTCTTTGTTTTTTGAGGTAAAATTATATACACAATACTCTTTACCATAAAAGTCATTGGAAAATATTGGATCAGGGGAAGAAAACTGAAGATATGGAAGTACTGTAGCATGCTAACTTCTATTACAAAGTGTGGTAATTGAAAGTGAAGCTGACACTAAGATCGGAGGTGGGACATATGTGTCTTCTCTCCCTCCTCTGACTCTTGCCTAAACACTAATACCACTGAAAGCTCTGTCTTCTACTCCCACTATACTTTTCCAGGAATATCTCCAGCTCCAGTTCATCTTCTGAGCCCTAGACTCAACGGTCCATCTGCCTTTGACCTCTCCATCTGGCTGTTTTACAAGTACCTCAAATTTACCTCAGCATTTCCAGCCTGCACTCTTCATCCCAACCCCTCACTGACTGGCTCCACTGATGCTCAAACTGGAAATCTGGGATCGCTTCCAGTTCTTCTTCTCTGTCAATCCCCTGATCCCTGCCAGTCACCAGTGCCATAGGATCCGCAGCTGGAACACTTTGTCCATGGCTGTGTTAGGGAAGGTTGCTGAGATTTCTGTTTGAATCGTTGCACTGGACTCCTTATTGGTCTCTGTAATCCATCCTTGTCAACAGGGTTTCCTAAATCACATGGTATATGCCACTCACATGCGTGTAAACATCCCCTGGCCCCAGAGGCTATCCAAGCATGCCTGAACCTTTTCTCTGGGTCACTGCACAAGTCTCTAGGCTTGCTTGTTAATTTCTTTCCTCACACTCGAATGCCTTCCTCCCCATGAATTCCTACCTTCTGCTCCAGCCTGAACTTTCATTGTTTTCTGCCTCTTTTCCTCCTAACTACTGTGCTCCTTGCTCATTCTATGAGTAATGATAGATGGGAGGCAGCCCTTGTCATTTTGTCTGCTCCCCACTCATCTTTCCAGACTCAGCTCAGGCATCACCTTCACCAGGAAGCCCTCCCTGACTTCCCAGGCCCAGGTTAGGTGCTTGTCCACTCAGCTCCCATGACACCATGTCCGCGGACCATACGGAAATATGAGCATTTACTTGCTTATCTGTTTCCACCATTAGGCTGAAAACTCCTTGGACAAAGTGTAATGTAAAATGCTTACCATGCACTTAGGGCATGATCGAATTGGAGACTAAAACAATGAAATACACAGAATCCATACACAGTCAACATCAACCGAATTCTCTGAATTGAGGGTAGGTGACCACATCTCCCCTTGATAGCCAATTATTACAGTAATGGGATCCTTTTGCTTTATAAAAATGATCACATCTATTGTCTCATTTAATCTCTTCCACAGATCTCTGAGGTCGGGGATATTGTTCCCGTTTTATAGTTGAGGAAACTAAGGATCAGGAAGTAATAAAAGCAGTGTGCCTTAAGCACCATCTATGTCCAGGTACATTTTAGGCTTTTTATATATAGTAACTCATTTAATTAAATCCAACAAACCTGTGAGATAAATATTTTAATCCCCACTTCATATATCAAAGAGTTGATGTCCAGAGTGGTTGAATGAATTCCCCTAGCTTGCACAGCTAGTAAGCACGGTAACTGGAATCTGAACACCCGGATTCTGATTGTTCTGATTGAGAAGCTTAATTATTATGTTAGCTGCCCCAAGAGTAGTCAGACACCTGTGACAGTGTCTGGTCTGGCATGTAGAAAGTATTCAGTCTGTATTTGTTGACTGAATAGGACTTGCTCCAAGCCCCCCAGGGTTAAGTTTTGAATCCAGGATGCAGGTAAGCTTGGTTGGGTTCCGAGGCAGCCCTCTTAAGACAGAAGCCACCTGGTTCTATCTTCCCCTCTTCAACCAGCAAATGCAGTTTGCACTACAGACAGCTCAGCTGGACTGTGCCAGTGGCTCTGAGCTGGGTCTGTGATAGAAGGACACAGCTCAGTGGTCTGGACACAGACATACTATGCTCTTATGTCCCAACCAGATTCCTGCCCAGAACATTGCCCATCACCCCAGCAACACATCAGCAGTGCTTCAATCCCCCAGCCCCCACCCTCAACGGGCAGAGGCCAGACCCCCTGACTCAGACAGAGCTCGGACTCTGCCCAGGCTGCCCTAGCAATGTGCCGAATCTCATTTTCTCTCTCTAAATTGCTTTCTGCTCAGTGTTCTTCCTCCCCCCTCCTCTGAGTTCCTGAATGGGAATGCTGGTTACTATGGCAATGGGCTGGCTTGTGGAAGGAACTCAGCTCAGTAAATTAATTGCTGGACTTTTGGGAGGCTAATGGCAGAGCTCTGCCTCCCAGGGACAGGGGTGTGGCCTACATCCTGCCAGCTTGGCAGCTAACCTCTGAAAACAGCTCAGGGCTGGGTGAGAGAGAGAAGATGGAATAAATGGTAGCCCATACTTGCTGGGGCTGCAAGCTGAGATGGGCTGGGGAGCATGGAGGAGATGAAGTTCTGGAAACCTACGTTTGGTGAACACCTACTCTGCCAGGATCTATGCTGCAGGATTTGCAGAAATCATCTCGTGTAACCCTTACCATACCCCCTGATAGAGTAGAGATCATCTCTTTCTAATGGTTGATGGAACTGAGCATAAAAAATGCTCATTCATGTCATCAAGGGGCAAAGCTAGGATTCCCTACCAGATCTTTCTCACTCAGTGAACGTTTCGTTATGAACACTGAATCTATTTCTGGGTAGAAAGCCATACTCTTCTCAACAATCTCTTCCATAAGGTAGAATAAGAGGGAATATTTCCTAAAGCATCCTGGGAGACCATCATGGCCCTAATACCAAAACCAGATAAGGGCATTACGAGAAACTACACACCAGTAACTCTCATGAACACAAATGTAAAGATCCTCAACACAATATTAGCACATACATCAAGTAACATACAAAAATAATTATATACCACAAGCAAGTGGGATATGTCCCAGGTATGCAAGGTTGGTTCAACATCTGAAAACCATATTAATGTTATTCATCAACTGGATGAAGAAAGCCATGCTCTTCCTTCTCAGGGGTTAGCTGAGAGTTTCCTCTGCAGCAAGCCTTCTCCTTTCTCTTTCGATGCTCTTGTCCTCTTCTCACTCGTTAACTGGGTGATGCATAGTTTGGTGTTTGACTGTCCCTTTGCTTTTTTCTCTCACTGTTCTGGTACTTATGAAATAAGTGTTGCTCCAGCCAGACTGCAAACATCCTGAGAGAAGTAATGTTGCTAAGTGACTGGGTATGGACCTGTGGTTAGAATGCCTGGGATTGAATCCTTCCCATGACTCCTAGATGAGGGAGTCATGGGAAGATTAGTTAAGCCCTATGTTCTTCAGTTTCTTACTCTGTACAATGGAGCTAATTATACCTACTGTTCAGATTAAATGAATTATTATTTATGGAGCCCTTAAAGTGATTACTGCACTTAGTGAGCATGTAATGTACGTTAATGGTTTGGTGCTGGAAAGAGCATAGGCTTTGGCACCCTTCAGATCCAATGCCAAGACCAGCTGTTATTACTAGGGGTGTGTGATTAGGGAAGTTGTCTGTCCTTCCTGATCTCCAGGTTCATCACTGATAAAGGGGGCAATTAGTGCTAATCTGCCATTCTGCTGTTACTACTCTATTTCTAGAACATTTTCATCACCTGAGAGGCAGAAAATCTGCCAAACATTAAGCAGTAACATGAGATATGTTTCTTCTTATTTAGGTCTTTAACTTTTTTCACTAGAGTTTTGTAGTTTTCAGTGTACAAGTCATTGCTGATTACATTTATTCCTAAGCATTTTAGCTTTTTTGATGCTATCATACATGAAATCATTTTCCCAGTTTTCTTTTTGCATCGTTCGTTGCTCATATACAAAACACAACCAACTTTTGAGTGCTTGCATATTATACTTTATTGAATTTGTTTATTGGTTCTACCAGTTTTGGAGGGGATTATTTGGGTTTTTCCACATATACGATCATGCCATTTGTAGTTGGACATGACGATATGTGCCTGTAGTCGCAGCTACTTGGGAAGCTGAGACAGAAGGATTGCTTAAGCCCAGGAGTTTGAGGCTGCAGTGGGCTATTATTGTGCCACTGAATTCTAGGCTGTGCAACAGAGTGAAACCCCATCCCCCAAAATAAAAAATAAAATAAAAACAAAAAGCCATCTGCAAATAGAGATGATTTTACCTCTTCTTTTCCAAGTTGGATTCCTTTTATTTCTTTTTCTTGCCCAGTTGCTCTGGCTAGAACTTCAAGAAGCATGTTGAGTAGATATGGCAAAGAAACATACTTGTTTTGTTCCTGGAAAAGCTTTCAATCTTTCACCATTGAGTATGATGTTAGCTGTGAGTTTTTCATAGATGGCCTTTATTATGTTGAGGAAGTGTTTTTTATAGTCTTAGTTTATTTTTTTAATCATGAAACAGTGCTGGAATTTGTCAGATGCTTTTTCTGCATCAATTGGAGTTACTATGTATTTTTTTTTCTGCCCTTCATTCTGCTTAAGTGGTATGTTACATTGATTGATTTTTGTATGTTGAGCCACTTCTGCATTCCTGAGATAAATGTCACTTGGCCATGGTGTCTGTTACTTTTAATATGCCACCTGAATTTGACTTGCCATTCTTTTGCTAAATATTTTTGCGCCTATGTTTATAAGGAATATTGATCTTTAGTTCTCCCTTTTCTTATTTGGAAAGATATATGACAAATATTCCTCTAAAAACTTGGAGAGTGCAACATTGATAAAGCCTTCTTTCTGAATGCGGAAAATTATCAAATTTCTTGAGCCCTGGAAAATACTGAACAATGATGGATGCTCTGTTTTATCCCCTGCCTCACTGGCCACCATCTTTCTTATTTCACAAGACAATGGTGGCTCAGTATTTGCAGCTAATATTTGGATTTGTTGTATCCATTGAGTTCAGGGAGAGATTGTGGGTTTAGTGGCCAGAAGAGGCCTAGGTTTCAGTCGTAGTTCCTTCTTTCACCAACTGAGTGACCTGGGAAGAGATACATACCTTCTCTCCACCTCATTGCCCTCCTTCACCCAGTGGAAATGATGATGCCTGTCATGAAGGGTCACATGAGCTCTCATGCATTAATCAGATATTGCCTGGCACATGGCAGATAATAAGTGACAATCAGTTCCTTTCATAGTTCCTTGACAATGCCTGTGTTCTTCTAATGAATGACTGTTAGCTATCCCAATGTAATATGATACCATAACAGCATCAGATGCTGGCCATTTATCATTCATTCATCAATCTAATGCTTATTTAAGTGACCACTACATGCTAGGAGCTGTTCTAGGTGCTGGGCAACAGAATGGACAAGTCAGAGTCCTTGCCTCCACATAGCTCTGAAGCATGAGAGGGCTGGGCAATCAGCTCTGACTTGCTAAGATTCTGTGCCTCTCCCCTGTACCATCTGACTCCTGGCCTTGGAACTCTGACTGCCCTTATGTGTTCCATTTTTGGACAATGCCTTTCTTCCTGTTCCTGTAGCTACCTCCTGCTACTCTCTGAGTATTGTCATTCAGAGTGTTATATCCTGTGCTCTCACAAGTAGCCTTTAGTGCCCTAGTAAGATGAGGGCACTTTGCCCTGAAGGTGGTAGGGACCAAATTGTACCTCTCCTGAGAGCAACCCCCATACCTGTCGTACATGGGGAATTTCCCTATGTGTCATGCTGTGGCCCCCTCTGGGGCCTGGCAGATGCCATCCTTTCCCTTGAAATTGTCACCTACCTTTGGCCTGGCTGAGTCCTGATAAGCCTTCCAAACTCGCCTTGGAATGAAGCTGGGAAACCTGAACTTCCCCTGAAATAGTCAGGTGATGGACATCCCTGCCTCCCTGCCTTCCCCTACAACCCCCTGGGGCTTCCTTCTACCACCACTCACTTGATCTTCCCTTCCCCTGGTGTGTGCCTTACTTGCATCATAGTGTCATTCAGTGCCTGTGCAGTGTAGGCTTAGTGTCATTTATCTACCTGTCCTCAGCATCTGGCATAGGAGGGCAACTGGTGAATATTTGCTAAATGAAGAAATCAATAGTGAAATGTATATTGTTTTCTCTGTCCAGGACTTTGGCTTTAATAATGAAAAATGCCTTTAGAAATGTCATCCATATGAAAATGAAGTGTATGAAAGGGGAAATACACTTAGCTAGTAAGCCTCATGGAACAAAGACCTGCATAGGAAACAAGCAACAATGCCTCTTCTATTGAGTTACCAAAGATTGAAGGAGTGATAATACTCAGTGCTACCAAGTAGGTGGTGACAGGGGTGCCCCCACACACTCACACTCTGCTGGAGGCGGTGGACATTGGTGCTACCTTCTTGGAAAGCACTTTGGCAGTTTCAGTCAGGATAGTTGTAAAATTCATATGACCCCCTCAGTGTTTTTCCCCTCCCTTCCTTCATTCCTTCCTTCCTTCCTTTTCCTTTCTCTTCTTCCTTCCTCCTCCTCCTCCTTTCTTCTTCTTCTTTTTTTTTTTTTTTTTTTTTTTGAGATGGCATTTTGCTCGTGTTGCCCAGATTGGAGTGCAATGGTGCAATTTCAGCTCACTGTCACCTCCGCCTCCTGGGTTCAAGGGATTCTCCTGCCTCAGCCTCCCGAGTAGCTGGGATTACAGGCATGCACCACCACATCCAGCTAATTTTTTTATTTTTGGTAGAGACAGAGTTTCTCCATGTTGGTCAGGCTTGTAGTGAACTCCCAACCTCAGGTGATCCACCCACCTCGGCCTCCCAAAGTGCTGGGATTACAGGCGTGAGCTACTGCACCCACCCCCGCCCCCAACCCCAAGCATTTTTCTACAAATCTACTCTAAGAAAATAAAGATGGGTAAGACTTAGGTATAAAGATGTCCTGTGTAGCATATTAAATAAATAAAATGGTCTACTAAATGTCTCAAATTGCAACTAAAACAATGGTGCTTATGCCACGGGTACAGTTTTAGGTAGCCAATAGTGGTGACATTGTAAAGGAATTTTTAATAGGTCAGACATTCCTCAAGATACAATGTTAAGAGAGACTGGCCAGGTGCGGTGGCTCGGGCCTGTAATCCCAGCACTTTGGGAGGCCGAGGCAGGTGGATCATGAGGTCAGGACTTCAAGACCAGCCTGGCCAACATGGCAAAAACTCGTCTCTTCTAAAAATACAAAAATTAGCTGAGTGTGGTGGCAGGTACCTATAATCCTAGCTACTCGGGAGGCCGAGGCAGAGAATTTCTTGAACCTGGGAGGCGGAGGTTGCAGTGAGCAGAGATCATGCCACTGCACTCCAGCTTGGGCAACAGAGCAAGACTCCAACTCAGAAAAGAAAAAAAAAAAAGAGAGAACAGAGGCTGTGAAGGGTAGTAAGGGGCAGGGAGTCGGGGAGAGGTGGGAATGGTTAACAGGTACAAAAATAGAATGAATAAGACCTACTATTTGATGGCATAATAGGATGACTATAGTCAATCATAACTTAATTGTACATTTAAAGTAAAGAGTGTAATTGAATTGCTTGTAACTCAAAGTATAAATGCTTGAGGGGATGGATACCCCATTCTCCATGATGTGGCTATTTCACAATGCATGCCTCTATCAAAACATCTCATGTACCCCATAAATATATACACCCACTATGTACCCACAACAATTTAAAAAGTAAAAACATTATAATAAAAAGAGAAAGAAAAATCCCCAGCAGGGAAAGGGGATGGAGGACAGCCTTCGACCTGAGTGCAAATCCCAGCACAACCACTCACAGCTGAGACTTTAATCCCCGATGTGGTGCTTTCTTCATGAGATAGTGGTTCTTAGCTCGTAGCATGAATGTGAGGATCCAATCAGATAATATGCAAATAAAAACTGCTTAGCTCATTTCTTGAAACGGGCTCTTAATACTCTTTTCTATTAGTAATAGATACTTAAGGAACTTTGACTGTTCACAAAATCAAACAAGGAGATAAGTTTGGGTGCTACTGAGTCCTAGGCAGAACGGAGACAGGAATGGGGCTTGGATGCTCCTATGCCCAGAAACTGGCAAGACCCCAGATTCCCTGAGTTCCTATTTCCCTGTGGTAGCCAAGCCATCAGGCTCCCCTTCTTTCTTTCCTTTTTTTCCCCTCCCTTCCTCCTCCTTCTCTTCTCTTTCTTCCCTTAAAATCTGAGCAGTACCTGAGCTCCTATTCTGTGCTGGGCTTTGTGCCGGTCACCAGTACTGCAGAAACCAACAGGGCACAGTCACTGCTTTCAAAGACCCTCCTCACTAGGCCAGAGGAGAGACAGACCCTGGGCAGATGATCGCAGCCTGGCATGACACAGGCTGTGCCTGGGACCCCTGCCAGATCCCACGGGAACAAATACATGCTTAACCCTCAAGTGAGGAATATGACCAGATTCATCCATCCACTCATTCATCAGGGAGCTGGCAAAGGATCAGAGGGGAGAAGGTGATATGGAGAACAATTTACCTGGATGCAAGCATCCAGATATCAGCCCCCAAGGCTGCAGAGGGTGCCAGGGGGTGTGGGAAAAGAGATGGTAGTCTGTGGGCAAAATTTGGAGGACAGATGCAATCTGAATGGGTTGTTGGAAAATAAAGGTTCCATACAGAATTTGTGAGGCATTTGATATAAAGCCCAGCACTGGGTCATAAATCTGTTTGACGAAATGCATCCAAAAATGCTGTGTTAGAAGCTGTATCACATCAATGCTGTGATGTTGGCATTTGGTGAATACAGTGGGTAGGAGGGATTTCCGGGTTTGAGGGCCTGGCTTGTTGGGAGGTAGGGCCGTATCTCTAGGCTTAACCCTCCAGGGCCTAAGGGGTTGCAGGTGAAGCAGAGACACCTAGACTTGATATAGAATGGGGGTCTGGCTTTCCTTGGAGTAATGTGTCTGCTGGTTGTGGATGTCCCATGCCTGCTCCACCACTTCCAGGAGTGTGACCTTGGGCAAGTTATGTGACTTGGCTGAGATTACATATAACGTGAGGAATGGGAATGACCACAGCCACTCCACAGGGAGCTGGAAGATCTGATTGACCACCTAGAGGTCAAGTGGAGGGAGGGCATTCCAGAATGGAGAAGCAACCTGTATAGAGTGCAGGGTGCAAGCATGTTTGTGTTCTTGGAGCCACGGCTAATTCCTAGGACTGGAGGGTGACCCTGCAGTAGATACAGTGGGCAGGCAGGGCTCCTGCAGGAGATGAGGATTGGTGGTTCATAATGCCCATTCAGCTTGCTTCTGTGTGTGTGTGTGTGTGCGCGTGCGCATGCGTGCCCGTGTGGACACAAATGCAAAAATGCACATGAGTGTATGTTAGGGGGATGATCCCAGAAACTGGTTTGCCTGTGCTTGTCATCAGGCACAGCTCTATTGATATTTAATCCCAGCTTTTGGAGGTTCTCTTGTGATTCACCAGAACATTTTAACATTTTAGGTTGTCATTGATGAAGAGTGGAAATGTCAACATAATTCAAAGAAATATTAGAAACAGAAACACATACACAGACATCCATGTCCTCACTACCCTGCCACATGTCTTTTATGTTTGCATTCCCCTTCTAGCCCTGGTCCAGGGTGCCAGTGGTGGCATGTGACTCCGAGCTGCAGTGAACATGCCAGTTCACAGGATGTTATTTCATGGTTCTCTGCAGTCTTCCCTCTGGTCATTGTCAACAGCTGCATCAGATTGGTACTTTAAAGGGTAAATGAGTTTGCTCACAACGTACTCCCTTGCCGCCATCTTAATATTTTTCTGTTTACTAGAATCTCTTAAAAAGCAGTCACTCTTTATTTGAAGCAGAATAACCCTTATGAGGATTGTTTGTCCAACTGCCTTTGTGAAACTTCCCTACCATGGCAAACATTGAGGTTCAGGAGTCCCTTGGAGAATTCTCCATCAGTTCTTTCCTTCACAGGTATTCACTGACCATGTGTAAATGCTCTGATCGTCTATGCCCAGTGAAGTTGGCCTGGCCTCAGCCTCCAGGGATCAGGCAGCCCACAGGGGCGACAATGAGGCAAATGAAGAATTAAGAGTCACATCCCCCTGCTGAGGAGCTCAGGGTTCACTTGCAGGTAGCTGAGCAGTGACTCCTCAACCCATAGGGAAGCGAGAGGTCTGGGAAAAATTTTCCAGAAGGGAAGCATCTGTGCTGAGCACTGCCAGAGACTCCCAGAGTGGGTGAGGAGATTTTAGGCAGAGAGAGCCCTTCTGCCTGGAACCTGGAACCTGTGGGAAATGACTAGAAAGTTCTTGGCTACCAAGTACAGCATGGTGGGTGAGTGAGGCGAGGTGAGAGGCCAGGCTGGACAGGGGTAGGCAGGTCATGGCAGGCCCCTGTGGCATATTTAGATAAAGATGATGATGTATTAGTCCATTTTCATACTGCTAGAAAGAACTGCCC